>NC_056733.1:1398442548-1398742548 GCF_019279795.1 Protopterus annectens
GATATTGTGGCCAACACAGATCAACTGGACTGACATATGGATGTTATGCACTGGCAGTATTCCCTTGGAAGGCATACATCTGGGACTAATGAGGCAAAGGAAGCTAATCCATTGGGGTCTTGGCTTCTTTACAATTAGATGTGGACTAAAAGGGACACAAAATTTGAACCAAGTATGGAAGCAAGATTGGATCATGACAGAGGCAGTGGGAAGGGTGAGATATTGGCAACTGAAGGGGAAGAACAAGGTTTTGATTCTCAGCATTACGTTTTATGGCAACAGGATGGGTATATTTGTCCTAAACTGACAAACCATTTCAAGTGACTTTAGAAGGAAGTAATGAAAATATAGTAAGAGGTTAAAGACTGGTTAGATATTTATTAAGATTTGGTACAAACTGTAGATATAAGAAAATGCATACTATTATACATCAAGGAGTAGTACTGTAATCTGAAGAAAAGACAGAAAAGATGATGAAGGGGGAGATTGTGCAATTTAAAGCTCAAAATAGGGATGCTTTACAGAGCCAAAAAACTCCACACTTCTTTATGATGATCACATCCTTACTAGCCTCCAGGCTTCACAAAAATTAAAAATTCAAGAATACCATTACAAAGTTGCTATATTTGCAACAAATACCCTTTCAGAAATCCACCACTGTATAACACTGAAACTGCCTCATCAACTAACATATACATGGCTTCTTACAGCATATAAAAATTATCCAGCATCTATCTGCTTGTCCAGCACTAAAAAACATTTTCCACAACTATGTTCCCAGTCCATCACTGCGATTCAGTGACCAAAAACGTTTTTCTACAAACCTATCATCAAATCTGCTAGGCACTGTCTGTACTCGGTACAAGGTTACTAAGGGCTAGAATTCCTTACCTTTAGCCATCAGGTCAATACCCTCCTTCCCACCTTTCAAAACCACTCAAAAGACTTCCCAGCTAAAATCTGGCTATGTTCTTGCTCAAAACCAGGATAAACTACATCCCCAAATGTGAACAAGTACCGTTTCATTCCTTATACCTCCTTACTCTCCCTTTTTCATTTATTTCCTTACTTCCATCAATTTCTCTTCCCTGATTCTCTAAATATACCATATGCCTGTTTTCCCTCACTTCATATTCCAATTCTTGTGTCTATTAGACTTACTTCTTTAATTTCTCTACAAACTGTCTAAATTTCTCAAAATATTAAACGATTGTCATATAACTTGTATTGATTCGTAACCACTGTTATATTGTGTCTAATTTGTTATAATTAAAATTGAAGATGTTTTTGTTTGATTCCTGAATATAGCAAAATTATTGTTCTTAAAATGTTTTGCAACAATTTGGACCTTTTCTCCCCAGGCCTCAGCTGCAAATGGGCTTCGACTCAGTCAGACTTTCCTAGTAATCAAATGTCAATAAATAAAGGGAAAAGTAATTTTTGTTTGTTTTTCTAAATTAAGGAATATGGTTTAATGTCTAAGAAATAATAACGGTTTCTAGTTCCTGGTCAGATATTTATAAACAAAATGAAAACTCCAGCAAAGCTAGAACTTCCACTGAGTGACCTCCCAAAAGTACAGTTTTGTACCTACCATAAATGTAGATGTTCGAGGATCCACATTGCTGCAGTCATAACCTGTGGGTAGTCCGCTGTCCTCGGTCGGCCCGAATACCAAAGAGCTAGGCTGGCGTCGGTCATTGTCGCCTAGAGCTGACGTCAGTACGTAGTAGTACTTAAGTGCATGACCGATGCCATATCCTCAGTCTTTCTTGCCCCAGATGTCAGAAGGCCTAAAAATGAAAGGCCAGAGCTAAAAAAGTAAAAGCCCAACAACCACCAGTGTGGAAATAAAGAGTATCCCAAAAAGAAACCCAGCAACCACAAACTATAGAGGGGAAGGAGGGAGGGATAATTGGATGCAGCAATGTGGATCCTCGAACATCTACATTTATGGTAGGTACAAAACTGTACTATGTTCTTCGTCTCACATTACTGCAGTCATAACCTGTGGGTAGAATCCCAAAGCAAAGGAAAAGGGAGGCTGGCAAACTACAAAGCATTAGGAGCTGCTAACATGCCCTGTAAAACTGCAGTGGCAAACCCAGCCCTGGACTTGGAATAAAGAGGGAGATGGTAATGCTTAGTAAAAGTGTGTACTGAACTCCAAGTAGCTGCCTCCAAAATATCCTTAGTAGCTACACCCCTCAAAAAAGCAGTAGAAGTGTCAGTAGCCCTAGTAGAATGAGGTCTGATCCCAGCAGGAACATCCTTCCCATGATGAGAATAACAAAAAGCAATACAATGACCAATCCACTTTGAAATAGTCTGCTTTGAAACAGCTTTCCCTTGTGAACTCAAAGCAAAAGAAACAAATAACTGTTGAGTCTGTCTGAACTCCTTAGTTCTGCTCAAATAGTAACTGCCTGTGGATATCCAAAGAATGCAAGACTTTTTCCCCTTTATTTTGGGGATCAGCATAAAAAGTAGGCAAATTAATAGACTGGTTCAAGGCCACATTAGAAATCACTTTAGGCATAAAAGTAGGGTTAGTTCGCAAAGAAACTCTATTCTTATGAAATATCAAAAAGGGTTCAACTGCCATGAGTGCCTGCAATTCAGATACCCTCCTAGCAGAAGTAATGGCCAACAAAAAAGCAGTCTTCCAAGACAAAAACTTCAGTTCAGACGTAGCTGCAGGTTCAAAAGGAGGTAAAGTAAGTTTCTCCAAAACAAAATTGAGATCCCAGGAAGGAGTAGGAGCTCTATGTGGGGGTCTTATATTCTTTGCCCCTCTAAGAAATTGTTTGAACAAAGGATGAGAAAATAAAGGAGGGTCACAATCATAGTGAGCAGAAATGGCTGCAGCATGAACCTTCACAGAAGAGAATGACAAACCCTTGTCCAGTAATTCAGTAAGATACTGTAGTGCAAAACTCAAATTAGGCACTGAAACATCAAAACCCTTTGCAGTGCTCCAAAGAAAAAATCTCTTCCATTTATCAGCATAAACTTTTCTAGTGCTAGGCCGCCTGGCTTCTAAAATGACATCCAAAACGTGTTGAGGAAGCTGAGACCTCACCGGCTCCATCACAGAATACGCCAGGCTGCCAGATGGAGGGACTGCACCTGAACATTGAAAAAATGATTGTTTGACTGGGACAACAAATGAGGAACCTGTGGCAGAGGCCAAGGAGGCTCCTGGATTAAACTCCTCAGCAGGGGATACCAATGCTGACGTGGCCAATCTGGTGCTATTAGAATCATGCAAGGCTTGTCCCGCCTGACTTTCAAGAGTACCTTGGGGAGAAGAGGCAGAGGAGGAAAAGCATAAACGTGAAGGTTGTTCCAACTGAAAGATAGAGCATCCACTTTCCAAGCATCTGGGTGGAACATCTTTGTGCAAAATTTTGGTAGTTGAAAATTTTGTGGAGAAGCGAACAGATCTATGTCTGGAGTTCCCCACACCACAGTCAACTGTTTGAATACCTGAGGGTCCAGTTTCCACTCGTGGGGATCCACCATTTGCCTGCTCAATACATCTGCTAGGGAGTTCTGTGCTCCTGGCAGAAACCGTGCTTGAAGATTGATGTGCAAACTCAGAGCAGTCTCCCACAAAATCATTGCTTGTCTGCAAAGAGGATAGGAATGGGTTCCCCCCTGCTTGTTGATGTACCACATGACTGTTGTGTTGTCTGTTTGAATCAACACCTGTCCCGGCTGAAGTAGGTCCTTGAAGGCCATCAAGGCAAATTGGACTGCTAACATCTCCTTCATGTTGATATGCAAATGTAGTAGTTTGGGAGGCCACATGTCTTGTATCCATTTTCCATTGAAGTGTGCTCCCAAGCCAAGTCCGAGGCATCCGTCGTTAGGATCTGACTGCCTCTGGTCGGGTCACAGAGAGTCCCTTGTTTAGGTGACATTCCTGAGCCCACCACAAGAATTCCTTCTGGATGCAAGGTATAATCCGAATGACAGTGTCCAAATCGTGGCAGTGTTGAGTCCACACACTTTTGAGATACCATTGTAGCTTCCTCATATGCAGTTTGGCATTGGGAAGTACTAGAATGCAAGATGCCATGAACCCCAAGGCTTGAAGGACTGTCCTTGCAGTCAGCCTGGACATTACTGATAACTGCTGGAAGTATAGATGAAGAGTTCTTTGTTTGTCCGGGGTCAGAAATGCCATCTGAGAAGCTGTATTCAGTCTCACACCCAGAAAGCACATGTCCTGAGAGGGTACTAGACTGGACTTTATTTCGCTCACAGAATACCCTAGGCACCTTAAAACTGCCATTACATACTGGAGATGTTGTAGTAATATGTCTTTGTTTTGAGCAAGAATCAGGCAATCGTCCAGATAAGGGTAAATTTGTATTCCTCTCTGTCTGAAGAAAGCAATCACAGGAGCCAGAACTTTGTGAATACCCTGGGCAGTAGATAAACCAAAGGGCAATGCAGAGAACTGATAATGCGAAGTACCAGCCCGAAATCTCAGGAATCTCCTGCAACTGGGCCTGATAGGGATGTGAAGATAGGCCTCTTTGAGATCCAGGATTACCATCCAGTGATCTTTGCCTAGCATAGGCAGAAGTTGTTGTAATGTTAACATCTTGAACTTTGGAATGTCTAGGTAGGTGTATTGAGAATGGACAAATCCAGAATTGGCCTCCAAGTGTTTCCTTTCTTTGGCACTAGGAATAGACGGGAATAAAATCCTAGGCCTACTTCTGACGGAGGGACCACCTGAATTGCCTCCATCTGTAAAAGCACAGAAATTTGCTCCTGAGCCTCCAGCCTTTGCTGAGGAGGCACATCCGGCATGCCTTTGAAAGGAGGAAAAGTGTGAAAATAAAACTTGTAACCTTGATTTATTATATCCAACACCCATTGGTCCTGGGTGACCAAATTCCAGTTTTGTTTGAAAAGTCCCAACTTTCCTCCTAGAGGAGCTGCCAGTAAAGAAGGGTCTGGCAGCGGAAGATACAGGTCATTGGGTCTGCTTATGAAAGGGCTGACCCCTGCCCTCACCAGAAGACTGTGCCGGAGAACTCCAAGTTCTAGGTCTGAAAGAACCCTGAGCGTGAGCCCTGCCTCTACCATGTCTAGACCTGCCCTTAGACTGATAATCCGAAGAAGGATAAGACCATCCTCTAGCAGGCCAATTCCTACTAAACTTAGGGGGCTGCACCTGCATAAAATCCTTGACCGTCTGCATAGACTTAGCCTTATCTTCCATCTTTTTCAAAACTGATTCCACAGGAGGGCCAAAAAGTACTTCAGATTGAAGAGGAGCATCCAAAATCCGAGCCTTAACATGCTCTGACAAATTTTGATCCTTAAGCCAGGCATGCCTACGAATAACTGAACCTGTAGCAGCCACCCTGGATGAAGCCTGAAGAGCATCGAAACCACACTGCAAAGAATGTTTGCCAACTTGATCTGATGCATGAACCAACTCCTGGAGCTCCTTACACTCTATACCCTCAGATAAAGCATCCACCTTAGACTTCAATTGGCCTAAAAAAAAATTCTGATACTTCAGCATATGAAATTGGCAATTCAAAGCCCTCATAGCTAATGTAGAGGAGGTGTACACTTTTTTCCCCCACCTATCCAATGCTCTAGAATCCTTATCCAAAGGAACTGGATTCTTAGCCACAGAAGCCCTAACACCCTTCAGACCTTGAATAATAGTTTCTGGATCAGCTCTAGGACTCTTGTACAAATACTTATGTGCTTCTGGAACTCTGTAATACCTGTCTGGCTTAACAGGGGCCGGAGGCAAAGAATCAGGATTAAGGGAAGATTCAGAAAAAACATCCTGAACAACATCTAAGACAGGAGGAATAGCCAAGGGCCTATGTTGTGGCAGAAACAAAAATTCCCTAAGCCTTTTCCGAGAGTCCGAAAAAACTTGACCTTCCCACTTGAAATGCTCCCTCATGGAATGCAAAGTCTCAGAAAAAGAAAAATCCTCTGGAGGAGAAGCAGACTGACAGGAGTCCTCTGCATCCAAATCTGAATAGGAAGGGAAATCCTGAATTTCTTCAGCTGAGGATTCAGAGTAGTCAGAGGAATGATCCATTCCCTCTAAATCTGCCTCCACCCTAGGCCTCTTCTCTGGGGGGGGCATAGAACCCCTGATTAAAGTAATCAAGTCTTCTGCCATTTTCAACATATGCTTTTTAGGAACAGGGGCTGGAGAGCTAGAACTATGACCAGGGCCAACAGGACAAGGTTTGGCCTTAGCATGGCCTTTAGCCACTGAAGTAGAAGGCCTAATAACCTTTTGTAAAGCTGGAACTACAGACACCTGAGAAGCACCCTCAGCCTGGCCTAACTCCTGAGAGGCCAACTCCTGCAAAAGTAAAGGTTCCCCCTGGGATTCAGCGAACCTCGGCAGGATCCACAGATTCAACTGGAGGCTCCGAGAACCGGCGTCCAACGGACAACTCATCCGGTTTAGACCTCAAAGATTTATCCTTACGCTTTTTAGCGGTAGCGGGCGTCGGAGGATCCGACGGCATGTTATAGTTACACCGTTTACCAAAAACAAGCCTGGCACAGTCTAATCTTCGTTTAATGGTGCGCTTATTAAATCTAGCACAAAAGCGACACCCGACCACGTCGTGCTCAGGCCCCAAGCAAGGAATACAGAAAGAATGATAATCCCTATGAGGTATCTGTTTCCCACAAGAAATACAATTATTAACTTTTTCTGACATCCGGATAACTGAGGCAAGAAAAGACAAAAATTTCCCCAACGGGGTACTTAGCCCAACTTGGTCTTCGGTCTGAAACTCGATAAATGAAAATTTCAGAACGCTGAACAGCACTTGCAAACGCTGCTTCTGCTTCGGACCACGCGGCAAGAAAGACTAAGGATATGGCGTCGGTCATGCGCTTAAGTACTACTACGTACTGACGTCAGCTCTAGGCGACAATGACTGACGCCAGCCTAGCTCTTTGGTATTCGGGCCGACCGAGGACAGCGGACTACCCACAGGTTATGATTGCAGCAATGTGAGACGAAGAACATCCTCTTATATCAGAGGCACATGGGATATATGCAAATGGCCCTTATGAACATCAGGTGTTTCAGCTAATTGGCAAATCTGAATGCCCATGATTTGTTTCGTCGTTTGCATATATCCCATGTGTCTCTGATGCAAGAGGTTTGGGAGGTCACTCAGTGTAAGTTCTAGCTTTGCTGTAGTTTTCAGTTTTTACTGATTGTTTTTTCAGTGACCTTCTCACTTACTGTTTTGGTCAAACATTTATAGAAATCAATGTTTTTGAAATATGGATCTGATATAGTAAGATGTATGAAATTATATTGGCACTGTTGTATACAGAATTATACTAACATCAAAAGTATATTATAGCAGAAATAAATTTATTCTAATAAAGATGATAGCATCATGTTTGAATTCAATTAAGTGATTTGGATTCTACCATAATTGTACGTACAGTGGATATAAAAAAAAGTGAACACACCTCTGTTAAAATGCCAGGTTTTTGTGATATAAAAAAAAATAATTAGACCACAATAAATCATTTCAAAACTTTTCCCACCTTTAATGTGGCCTATAACCTGTACAATTCAATTGAAAAACAAACAAATATGTTAGGGGGGAAAAAAACGTACAATACGCTGGTTGCGTAAGTGTGCACACTCAACTAATACTTTGCTGTGTGTGCGCACCCTTAAACAAATACTTTCTTGAAGCACCTTTTGATTTAATTCCAGCATTCAGTCTTCTTTGGTAGGAGTCTATCAGCATGGCACATCTTGACTTGCCAATATTTGCCCACTCTTCATTGCAAAAGTGCTCCATACCTGTCAGATTGCAAGGGCATCTCTTGTGCACAGCCCTCTTCAAGTCACCCTACAGATTTTCTATTGGATTTTGGTCTGGGCTCTGGCTGGGCCACTCCAAAACTTTAATTTTCTTCTGGTGAAGCCATTCTTTTGTTGATTTGGATATATGCTTCCGATCATTGTCAAGCTGAAAGGTGAAATTCCTCTTCATCATCAGCTTTCTAGCAGACGCCTGCTGGTTTTGGGCCAAAAGTGACTAGTATTCGGAACTGTTCACAATTCCCTCCAGCTTGACTAAAGCCCCAGTTCCAGCTGAAGAAAGGCAACCCCAAAGCATGATACTGCCACCACCATGTTTCACTGTTGGGATTGTGTTCTTTTGGTGATGCTAAGTGTTTTTGCGCCAAATGTACCTTTTGAAATTGTAGCCAAAAAGTTCAGCCTTGGTCTCATCACACCATAACACATTTTCCCACATGCTTTTAGGAGACCTGATGTATTGTTTTGCCACTTTTTGCCAGGCCTGGATGTTTTTCTGTGTAAGAAAAGGCTTCCGTCTTACAACCCTACCCCATAGTCTACGCATATGGAGAATACGGGAGATTGCTGGCACATGTAGTACAGAACCAGTACTTGCCAGTTATTCCTGCAGCTCCTTCAGTGTTGCTGTAGGTCTCTTGGCAGCCTCCCTGACCAGTTTTCGTCTTGTCTTTTCATCAATTTTGGAGGGGCGTCCAGTTCTTTGCACCGTCACTGCTGTCCCATATTTTCTCCACTTTTTGATGACTGTCTTCACTGTGTTCCATGATAAATCCAGTGCTGTGGAAATTTTTTTGTACCCTTCTCCTGACTGATATCTTTCAACAATGAGATCCCTTTGATGCTTTGTAATCTTTCTGTGAACCATGGCTTTTGCTGTAGCAGGCAACTGAGTAAATGTCAGGAAAATCCTACTAGGAAAACTGAGCTTTATTTGGGGTTAATCAGAAACTCTGATTAATGGCAGGTGTGTGCCCAAGAAGACTGAATGCTGTAATTAAATCAAAAGGTGCTTCAACAAAGTATTAGTTTAATGGTGTGCACACTTACACAACTAGCATATTGTATATTTTTTATATATTTTTCCCCTAACAAATTTGTTTGTTTTCCAATTGAATTGTACAGGTTTATAGATCACATTAAAGGTGGGAAAAGTTTTGAAATGATTTATTGTGGTCTATTTTTTTATATCACAAAACCTAGCATTTTAACAGGGATGTGTACACTTTTTATATCCACTGTATGGTCTTTACATGCTAAAAATGAATTAATGAAAGTATCTCTAACTAAAACAAACACATTAAAAAGCGAATATTTCACATGTTTAACGTCTTACAATGCATGGAAAATAAGACATTAAATTTGTCTATGTACTACTTAAAATTTCCAAAAACTTGAAAATGCAAAATAACACATACCTGTTCACTAATTCCAGTTCCTCCATATACACAAACAACTCGAAGACCAAGAACTTTAGAAAACTTCTTGCATTCCTTTGTAATCTGCAGGGCCAATTCTCTAGTCGGGGTAAGAATAACAGCTGAAAAAAATTACAATTACGCATTTAATACAATGATAAACCAGTACAAATAAGAAAGGCAATGAGATAAGCCAAAAAGTTGTTACTCCATCAAAACACAAAATATGAATCACAACATGTTTTATTTATTTTTGACATTTGATGACCAAGAAAGTCCGACTGGGTAAGAGGAGCCCATTTTCACTGGTGGCCCACAGAAAAAAAGTTGCAAAGTATTACAAAACATTTTAACAATAATAATTTTACAATCTTTAAAAATAATACAAAAAACAACTACTGTTTAAATAATTATACCAAAGACATATGAAAAAATTTGTTAAGAATAGATACAATTATACGACAATGATTTAATATTGAGAAATATTAAATTTAGTATTTAATAAGAACCACAATGGCAAAATGAAGGGAAAAAAAGATTTTATATTTAAATTAAGTAATCAAGAGAGCTTCAGTCACAGGTCTTTTACTGAATTCATCTCCGTCAATCACAACTCATGTTTTATTTATTCATTTTTAAGAGCCCATGAAGAGGGGCATCCCACCAACTGAACATGTGCAGATGTTGTACATGTGTTTGAATCTCCCAAGCCTACTACTTTGCTCTTCCCAAGTCAGCAGAGTGCAACAGTATGAAAAACAAGAAGTGTAACAATAGCATGATCCATCACATTATGTGTATATTGCTTCTTTAGTATTCACTTGTCCAACCTGCAAGTCACTCCAAAGCAGAGACCAGCATAGATGAGACCAATCTACAGAGAGATGAAGGCTAGGTACTCCTAAACAAACAAGGTGGACCCGCTCATAAATCAGTTGATGTTATCAAGAATGATTTTAGTTAACTACTTTATTTGCTTACTTATTTATACTAGTTTAGCATGATAGTTCAAATGAGGCGAGTCCCTTCTTCAACTCAAGCCAGAGGAAAAACCATAGCTCTCAACCTTTGATCTCTAAAATGAGGAACACTAGCCCTCATAATGTGGAACAAATGGGCAAAATGTGGAACACATACTAATGGCTTACTAACAACTTCAACTAGGAAGGTCATAGGATGGGTAAAATATGCTGGTTTTACTTATAAAGAATATATTGTACTGAATTAATATGATTAATTTCTATTTACAATGGATTTCACTAAAAAAAATTCCTAACACTGAATGTGTGACACAGTCTTTCAATGTGGAACATTTGAGGAACTTGGAGGAACATGAACTTTTTAAGACCCCAAATGAGGTACACTTGAGAGGTATGGGAAAAATTAGAAGTTATGTACTCACCATAACGTTCCATCTGAGTAGGTGTATTCATTTGTCTGCAACCTGTGGGTTATGGATCCGATATCGGATCCGAACCGGCATAGTTTCCAGCTATGGATCCAAGCTCTCAGCTCCTCCCCTCACCCATAATGCCCTGCTCTACCCTCATGACCTCAGATCGAGTTTGCCAAAGCAACAATACCCTCAAAAGGGTAACAAGTAATATGCAGGAAACTGAAAGGCCAGGGGGATAGGAGGCGGGGATGGTTGCAGACAAATGAATACACCTACTCAGATGGAACGTTATGGTGAGTACATAACTTCTAAATCTGAAGTAGGATATTCATTTGTCTGCAACCTGTGGGACAGAGTCCCCAGCTACCTGAATCTTGGGCGCCATCATGGAAGGATATTCCGGAGCACCATGAGCCAAAGGATGCTCTACCCTGGATGCAAGATCCAACTTATAGTGAGAAATAAATGTATGAGATGAAGCCCATGTAGCTGCTGCACAAATATCATCCAGAGGAATCCTAGCCTTGAAGGCTGCTGAGGTAGATACTGACCGGGTTGAATGGGCATGAACACCCTCCGGGCCTTCCTGACGCTTGATAAGCCAATAAAATGCACTGTGAAATCCAGCGGACAGAGAAACTTTGGAAATTGGCTTGCCCAAATTGAATTTTGCAAAGGAAATAAACAGCTGGTCGGATTGCCTATGACCAGCTGTCCTGTTGAGATAAAATCTTAGTTGCCTGTGAACATCTAGTGAGTGTAGCCTATATTCACCTTTGTTTTCATACTTAGGAAGAAAACAGGGAGGTTAATGGATTGATTGATGTTTGCTTCAGAAGCGATTTTAGGAAGGAAGGACGGGTTGGTCCTGAGGGAGACACGGTCCGGATAAAACCAAGTAAGGAGGTTTAGCTGATAAAGCTTGAAGTTCAGAAACTCTCTTGGCTGATGTAATGGCTACCAAAAGGCTGTCTTGTAAGACAAGAATTTGAGGTCCACTGTAGCCGCTGGCTCGAAGGGGAGCGGTCAAGGCCTGTAGGACCAAAGAAAGGTCCCAAGGAGGAACTGCTTGCTTAATAGGGGGCCTGAGAAGGAAAGTACCTTTAAGAAAAGTTTTGCACAATTTGGCTGACATAAGAGGATTAGACTCTTGACCAATGTGATAGTGAGAAATTGCCGCCAGTTGAACTTTGTGGAACTGCTGGCACCATCATTAAAGAGAGAGGTTAGAAAATCAAGCACTACGGGGAGAGGAACCGTGAAGGGATCTAGGCCTTGCCGCTCCGCCCACACAGAGAAACGTTTCCATTTGCTTCGGTAAACCTTTCTAGTGGATGGTTTATGAGCCGCCACCAAAATAGCCTTTACCGGTGAAGAGATACCGGGAGTCCTTATCAAGAGTGGAACTGGAGCAGCCAAGCGGTCAGCTTCAGGCTGTCCAGGTTCGGAGGAGGAATGCAGGATGGATGGGATATCAGATCCGGAATAGGATCTAGAATCCAAGGAGGATTCACCGAGTGAGACCTTAGGAAGGGGAACCAGATCTGTCGAGGCCAGAACGGAGCAATGAGAATCATTCTGCAACCCACCCGAGAGGCTTTCTGAAGAACTTGCAGCATCAGAGGCAAGGGTGGATAGGCATACAGAAGACCGGGTGGCCAAGCATGCACCAGAGCGTCTCTTGGGGTACCTCCGGAGGAGGTATCAGAGCAAAAACTGTCGCACTTGGTGTTTGAGGGAGAGGCAAAAGATCGCATGAAGGGTTCCCCACCGTGCGAATATGCGTTCGCTACTTGACAATTGAGAGACCACTCGTAAGGGGTCAGAATGGTGCGACTGAGCTTGTCCGCTAGGATGTTGGACCGACCCGGAATGTGCGTTGCTATGAGAAAGCGATTGGTGGAGATTGCCCATTCCCAAACTCTCATGGCCTCGACAAAGAGGGTAAGACCTTGTTCCCCCTTGCTTGTTGATGTACCAGACAACAGACATATTGTCCGATTGAATCGCAATTGTTCCCAAGGGAAGAAAGTCCTGAAGTGCTAGCAACGCTAAGAGCACTGCTCTCATCTCTAGAACATTGATATGCAGTAAGGTCTCTGAATCGCTCCACGTGCCTTGGACTGTCCGAGTGCCCCCCACCCGAGGGGAGGCGTCCGTGGTCACCGTGGCGAGAGGGGAGAAGCACAAAATGGGCGACCTCGTGGAGATCCGGGAGTGGAGCCACCACAAGAGGGACCGCTTGCAAGCCTTGCTGATCGCTATGGGATGATACATGGGAGAGCAAGGTATGACCACTGTACTAAGAGCGCCCACTGTAGAATGCATATTGAGCCTGGCAAGAGGAAGAAGTGCTATCGACGAAGCCATGGACCCTAGAGCCCTCAGGACCAACTCCGCTGGAACAGAACATGAATGGAGAATGGCCCGCACCTGGAGCTGCAGATTTAGAACTCTGTCCGCAGTGAGGAAGGCTCGTAAACTCCTTGTGTCTAGTCTGGCCCCTATGAAATCTAAGAGCTGAGTGGGTGCCAGGTTGGACTGTTTTGTATTTATTGTGATGCCCAGAAATGGAGCAAGATGGAGAAAGGAGTCTCACACGCGCGAGAGAAGTAGATGCCTTGTTGGGGCGGTAAGGAGCCAGTCGTCCAGGTAGGGAAAGACCTGCACCCCTGAAGCCTCAGGTGGGCCGCTACCACTGCTAGTACTTTGGTAAACACCCTGGGGCTGTGGTGAGACCAAAGGAAGGACCCGAACTGGTAGTGACTGGCTCCCAGCCGAAGCGGAGAAACCTCCTGGAGCGCCTGTCCATTAGGATGTGGTAGTACGTCCCTGAGATCTATCGAGCACATCCAGTGGCATTCTCCCAGAAGGAGAATAGATTGTAGAGTGACCATTCGAATTTTTCTTTGGGGACTGCCAGATTCAGGAGAGAGAGGTCTAGGATTGGTCTTAGTTCCCCGTCTTTTGGCACTAAAAGAACCTGGAGTAGAACCCTGATCCGATCTGGTCTGGGGGAACGGGCTGGATGGCTCTTTTCTCTAGCAGATGGCCAATTTCTGCTAAGGCGGTCTCCCTTTGACCGGGTGGTACGCCTGGGAGGACTTCATCTTTGGAAGGTGAAGGAAAGGAATGCGATATCCCCTGGATATGATTTGGAGAACCCAGCGGTCCGATGTTATGGACTCCCATGCCGCTAGGTGCCCAACGTCCCCGACTGCCTCCAGAGTAGAGCAGTCGGGCAGCCCTCAGGGCTGCTGCGGGCCGTTCAGAGAAAGGTTCCCTGGACCGTTTCTGGGAGCCCCTCTGCCTCTAGGGCGGCGTCCTCCCTGTCCTCCTCTGCCACGGAAGGACTGGTTGTCCGGAGCAGGCTGGGACTGCTGCGACTTCGGAACCACATCTTCTTCTGACCCTTTTGGTTCCTAGAATAGGGCCTCTGGGGTGCAGAGAAGCGATTCCGGCAGACAGCGTCTTCCGTCCTTCTCGCTCTGGGTCAACGTCGCGAACGGTCTTGCCAAACAGAGCAGAACCATCAAAGGGGCGTTCGCCTTGAAGGGCTCAGAAAAAGTGGCGGAGCCAGGCCTGACGCCTAGTGACCAGTCCTGTCCCAGCTCTAGCGGCCTCCGTAGCATGGGAGAGTAGCGCATAGAAGTATTTGTGACTGACCTAAGAGTGGCCATTTTGGTGGAGTGCAGAGCTCTGTCCTCCTCCGAAATGGACTCAGGGGGGGATGCAGCGTACTCCTTAATAAGGTCTCGCTGCATCCGAATAACATGTGCCAAATAGTTCAGCGCCCTTACCGAAAAGGTCGCCGAACTGAACATCCGCTTCCCCAAGCGGTCCATCATCCGAGACTCCTTGCTCGGTGGGTGGACTGAGGGACTCTCCTGAGCCAGTTCCCTCTTTGTGGCCGCCATCAACATGGCATCTACAGGAGGCCCCTTACTCCAATGGGTCCTGTCAGAAGGCGGGCTAAGGATTTTATCAGGTCTTTTGGGAATTGGCTCCACGGTGTCCGGTTCCTTCCACGCCCTGGTGGTAATAAGGTCCACCAGGGGTTGGCAGGGGGGGACACCCAAGAGGTAGACGGGCCCGTTTCGAATGCCTCCAAGAACACGGACTCGTCCGAGGAAGACTTGGCAGACCACCCCCCCCTGATACGGAGCATTTCCATGATGTCTCCGAAGGAGACATCCTCGGGGGGTGACCGTGGGGAGCCTTCCCTTCCTCCAAGTCCGTGTCTTCAGTGAGAGACTCAGGAGTCAATGTGCCTCCTTTTGCGTATGCTTGCGAGGAGCCTCTGGGGGCTGTCAGAGGAGTCCTCGCAGCAGCAATTTGCTCCATAGGAGCAACTTGGGGCACAGAAACGGGCTGTCCCAGGGGCCGGATGGTGGAAGCCTGGCCCAGTGCAGAGGGAGCGGCGGAGCAAGTGCCGGGGTCCGGAAAACCTCAACAGAGCCCTCTCCACTACATCAAAAGCCAAGGGAGCCGACCTCGACCAAAGGATCCGACAATCGGCTCCCCTCGATCCGAAGAGTGGATCGGAGCCGGCGCCGGCACTCGGATCCGGGGACAGTGCGCTCCGACACAGACGGCGCCGGCGAGCACTGATCCCCGGATCCGGCTCGGATCCAGGCTCCGAGATCGGGTCCGACGCACTGAGGGCATGGTCGGATCCGGCACCAGTACTATCGGATCCGACCTCCCCGCCCGGCTGCTCGGCTCCAGCTGCTCCGAACCCGGAAGCGGGTCGGAGAAGGAGCAATAGGCTTGAAAAGGGTGTTGAGCTCCCCGAGGGGAGGCAAGAGCACTCCCATCTGCATCTGGGCCTGGATGAACCTTCGCATCATCCGTCCAGATCAGCATCGAAAGGCTATGGTAGATCTCGACGAGGCTACCGAGGTAGGCCTGGAATGCCTCCTCGATAGCCTGAGATCGGGTCTCCTCCTCCTCAGGACCCGGTGAGAAGCACACAGGTGACCGGAGCCGAGAAGGAGGAGACCGCCCAACAGGAGCCGGGAGAAGCCGCTTGGCTGGCGGGGCCGAAACAGAGGTCTCGGCCCGCCGCAGGTGCTTCTCCCTCCGGTCCTTTTAGATGCCCTCTCCTGTCCTGAAGCGGAGTTTGAGTCCCAGGAGCAGGAGGGGTGCTACCGGGAACAGCTGCAGCCGCAGGAGTCCCCGAAGGAGCGGGGTCGGAGCCGAGTCCGCGGTAACAGACCCGCCAAGACCAGCTTGGACCTCCGCTCCTCAGTGCCCTGGGGTTGAACCCTGCACAAATGGAACAGCCAGATGTGAGGTGTTCAACCCCAAGACACTAACACCGAGTGTGGCCATCAGCCGGTGAGAGCTTATGGCCACACTCGAGCATTTAGAGAAAATGACTTAGGCTGGTCAGCCATAGTCAAAATTAACCAAAAGTTACAGAAGTAACTTAAAACAATAAACTATAAAAGCACACAGGCCTCACACACACTCACGCCAGCGGGAGGGAATAAAATATACTACTGTAAATAAAATTAAACTAAAACAGTCAATAAAAATAGGAAACCTACAACTTTCACACAAAAAAGTTTAAAGAAAGCAAAAATATTCTATTTTAGTACAAGAAAATTCCACTTAGCTGAGAGCTATAGAAACCACATCCAGTTACCAGCGCGGCAAACAAGATCTGAGGTCATGAGGGTAGAGCAGGGCATTATGGGTGAGGGGAGGAGCTGAGAGCTTGGATCCATAGCTGGAAACTATGCCGGTTCGGATCCGATATCGGATCCATAACCCACAGGTTGCAGACAAATGAATATCCTACTTCAGATCTGATGCTATACTTAACACAGACGACAATCTCAGAGATCACAGTTGTAGGGTATCCCAAGAATTACCATGCTTCTACCATTAAAATGAAAACAACTATACCACAACTCAGCTGGGAAAAAACATCACCAAGGAGTGGCTGAGCTTGGCTGGTCCTTAGTCGTCTTCACCAGGAATGTGAACAACCAGAAAATAATCTGAGAATATGCCCCATTCCCACAGCCTTACTGCTTCACAGCAGATACACCAAATTGCTGCCATGCAGCAAGAGTATTCAGCAATTACAACTCAAGGGCGGGGGTCAAGAATACCAAAAGTATAGCAAGAACCACCACCCTCACTTCTAATACAATGATGGGTAGCCTGGTCTTGCACTGTGATCAAACACCTTGGACAACATACCCACAAAAATGCTCCCCAACCTAGGTCTGATGCATGGTAACATTCAGCAAAGGGGTTGAGAAGTTGAAAACAGGACATCTATAAAATGAGTTAAGGTGAGACCAAATGGAGAGACTCAGAAATGAAAAAAACTCGTCTCCTTCAATTACATATCAGGCAAGGTGCTGCTAAAATGGCTCAAAAATCCTGACTTCATCTGTCCCTGTCCAAGCACAGTCTCTAATGATTCCTTTAAATTCTCTGGAGAAGCCTTGAGTGATACCTTGAGAAAATGATTACATAAACAGTGGTGACTCAGCCTCAATATCTTCAGACAAATGGCTGCCATCACAGTGCTGGCCAGAGAGATCATACTATGAATCAGTGGAACCCTGTCTTGGGACAGACTGATCTTGCAAAGAAGGGTATCCTGGAACCATTTATAGAAGCATCTAATACTATGCAATGTTAAGCATTTCTAAAGACCAGAAAAACTGAAGCAGAGAATTCTGATAAAAAACAGTCCATCTACTGTCTTTATGAAGCCAATCATTCAAGCATAAAAATACCATGATCCCCTGCATCCTTTGATTCACTGCAACCACAGCCATCCAATTTGTGAACACAACGTGAACACATTAAGGCAAGACCAAATGGAAAAACTCAGAAATTAAAATAGAGTCTCCCTCATGAAGCTTAAGATCCTCCTCAACTTGAGGACTTCAATGGTGGTTGCTGACTGAGATGCATAATGATACAACTCATCCAGTGCAAAATCTAAAAATTTGTTAGAAAGCCAACACAAAAGAGTTATAAATTTGGGTAAAATTCAGTTACTGGCAAATAATTACGCTGCCCGGATGCCAGCAGCAAAGAAAAAAGTAAACAAAAATTACCCAAAAATGAAGGAAAAAAAAAAGCTTTGTCTGGGTAAAATCTTGCAGCTGTTTAAAAAAAATTCAAGTTGCAGCTTTAGCGCAAAAATGGCTTCTAGTAATTTAGAGAAAAACAAAGGAAACTAACTGCTCACAAACGTGTTTAAAATAAGTGAGACACTAGGAGAATATATTATATAAACCCAAAAGTCTGGAAAGAAATAGAAGATTTCAGTAGCTCTTTAGACAAGCTGATAAAAATGCAGCAGAGAATAAAATGAAGGAATGACTGTCTAAACATTAGGCTTCTTGAGAGGAGTTGCGTCAAAAATAGATTTAGAAGAAACAGCAATCAGGGAAAAACAGCAGCTGTGTAAGACCTTACCATAGTAAATGTCCTACTGATCACTGTTGCAGTACAACAAAAGTACAGTTGTGTACACTTACCATAAATGTAGAAGTTCTAGTGTATTCACTGTTGCAGTCATTACATTTGGGTAATCTGCTGGCAGGTTGCCCTCAGTCGGCCTGATTAACAAAGTCTTGGGTCCTGCGTCGGTTGCTGTCCCTTCTTCCATGACATCAGGTTGTCAGGGGTATAAAACATGCAGCCAACACCATTCCATCAGTTTTTCTTGCCCCAGATGTCAGGTGTCCCCCAAATGGGGAGCAAAATATATATAAATAATTTAAAACACAAAAATATACCTCCAAACAAAAGCAAATACACCAAAAAGGCTTTTAAGTGTACTAAAGGAAAGCAGAGGCATAGTAAGAGAAAAAAACAGGGGCTGGAGGGAGGGTAAACAGGACTGCAACAGTGAATACACTCGAACATCTACATTTATGGTAAGTATACACAACTGTACTATGTTCTTCATGTTTCACTGTTGCAGTCATTACATTTGGGTAGATTTCCAAAGCTATGGTTGGGAGGATGGAATTATATAGCATTAGGACCAGCTATAAGGCCCTGCAAAATGGCAGTGGCAAAGCCAGCTCTAGATTTAGAGAAAATTGGTAAATGATCATGTTTGGTGAAAGTATGAACTGAACTCCAGGTAGAAGCTTCTAGAATATCCTTGGTAGTAACCCCTCTGAGAAAGGCTGTAGAAGTAGATGCAGCCCTGGTGGAATGGAATCTGATCCCCTGGGAGATAGATGTTCTTCATGTTTCACTGTTGCAGTCATAACTGTAGGGTGTTCCTGCCGGCAGGCAGCCCGAGGTCGGCCAGAATTCCAAAGTCTGGGTCCGGTGTCGGCTGTACCAGCAAGTACCCCGACGTCAGAACGCAGATGTATAAAGCTGACAGCCGACGCCATCTTCCCCAGTCTTTCTTGCCGTGCGGTGGAAAGCAGCTCGCAAGTCGTTGGTTGGCGCATTCAGGACAACGTGCTTTGATTGTCGTCGGTCCGAAGTTTTCTACTTCTCTTCTCAAGCTAAGTACCCTGTTGGGGAAACTTTTTTCTTGCTCCTCCAATGTCAGAAAAAGTTAATAATTGTATATCGTGTGGGAAACAAATACCTCATAAAGATTTCCACTCTTACTGTCTACCTTGCTTAGGCCCTGACCACGACGTTTCTTGCTGTCAGTTCTGTGCCAGGTTTAATTCTCGCACTATCAAGCGTAGGTACGATTGGGCCTTGAATTATTTCGGTAGACGATTCAATTATAGGATGTCGTTGGATACTTTACCGACAACCGGAATTCAAAAGAAACGCAAGGACAAGGATAGGCCTCCGAGGTCCAAACAAGATACTTTGCAGCTGGAGCCAGCTTCAGGTTCGGCGGTAGTCAGTGAGGCGCTTTTGCAGCCCCTGTCATCCGCCACTTCGGAACCGATGGCAGACACGGACTCCCATGGGGAGCCTTCTAGGCCTAGTATTTTACTGCTGCAGGACCTTCGGACGTCGCTCCTTCAGATGGGTCCGGAACTGCTGTGCAGGTACCGGCTTCTGAGGGGGTTTGCAGGCCTTCTCATATCACTATTTCTACAAAGACAAAGGCAAAGTCAAAGACTCCTGTTAAACCAAGGATTTCTTCTCAAGCTTCCTCGGATACAGCTCCCAAGTCCCAGAAGCAATTACTATGGATGGCTGAAGATTTACTGACAATGATTAGGGGTTCTCACCCTCCTCCAGAAAAAAGGCCTAGACAGGATATTCCTTATGATTCATCTGATCAGGCTTCTGTGTCTTCTGTCTCTTCCTCTGACCAGGATTATTATTTTCCTCCTTATGAGGATTCTGATGCAGAGGACTCTATTCCCTCTGCTTCTCCCCCTGAAGATTTCTCTTTTGGGGAAACCTTACATGAGATGAGGGAGCATTTTCATTGGGAAGGTCAGGATTATTCTGCTTCCAAGAAGAGACTTAGGGAATTTCTCCTTCTCCCTCAACTCAGACCTTTGGCTATTCCTCCTGTACTTGATATTGTGGATGATGCTTTTTCTGAAGCTAACCTGAATCCTGATTCCTTGCCGCCTGCTCCTTCTAAGCCTGATAGATTTTACGGAATCCCTGACTCCCATCAATTCTTATTTAAGAACCCTTCTGCTGATCCTGAAACCATTTCTCAGGGTTCTAGGGCTGCTAAGGCCGCTTCATCTAAAAAGCCTATTTCCTCTGAAAAGGATTTTCGTGCCTTGGACAGGTGGGGCAAAAAGGTTTACACTTCTGCTACTCTTTCTATTAGAGCTTTAAATTGCCAGTTTCACATGTTCAAGTATCAGCAATTTCCTTTGTCTGTTTTAAAGCAAAGGCTCTCTACCTTTCCTGCATGTGCAGAGGAGAAGAAATTACAGGATGTATTGCATGCAACTGAACAAGTAAGCAAACAGTTTACATTGTGGTTTTGATGCCTTGGAAGCTTCTTGCAGGGCCGCAGCCTCTGGTACTGTTATCAGGAGACATGCTTGGCTTCGTGAGCAGAATTTACCTGAGCAGGTTATGGCTAAACTGTTAGATGCCCCTGTTCAGCATGATGTTTTATTTGGATCCAAGGCTGAGAAGGTTATTAAAAAGATAGAAGAAAAAGCAAAATCTATGCAGACTGTTAAAGATTTTTTACAAGTTCAGCCTCCTAGATTTTCTAGAAATTGGCCCTCCAAAAATTGGTCCTTTCCCACGTCTGACAGGCCTCAAAGAGGAAGATATAGACACTCCAGAGGTCGGGCGCAGGTTCAGGCCTCTTACAAGTCAAGACAATGGACTGCTTCTTCACCTAGAAGGGGAGAAGACAGACCTCAATCACAAAAGAAGCAGACCCTATGACTCTCTCCATTGGGCTACAGGTCCTCCTTGCCTGGAAGCCCCTCTCGGAGGAAAACTTTCTCTTTTCTACCAAAATTGGACTCATATTACCCAGGACAAATGGGTTTTAGACGTGATTTTAAGAGGCTACAAATTCCACTTTCATACTCTGCCAAGGTCTTCGGGTTGGCCGGATCTGCCAAAACATCAATGGTCAGAGGCCTTAAATCAAGTGGATGCTTTATTTGGCCATGAGAGCCATAGAACCTGTTCCACTTCCAGAAATGGGAAAAGGTTTTTACTAAAGACCATTTCTGGTCCCAAGGAAACAAAACTCATGGAGACCTATTCTGGACCTCTCAGTATTAAATACCTTTCTGGAGATTCCAAAATTCAAGATGCTTACTCTGCAACAACTTCTTCCCATGCTCTCCCAGGATGCTTGGATGGTGACATTGGACTTGAAGGAAGCCTATTTACACATTCCCATCAGACAGGAATGCAGAAAATACCTCAGATTCAAGGCAGGTTCAAGACGCTTTCAATTCTCTGTACTGCCCTTTGGCTTATCTACTGCGCCCAGAGTCTTTACCAAGTGTCTGGCTCCAGTAGTAGCTTATTGCAGACTCCAAGGGATTCAAATTTACCCCTATCTGGACGACTGCCTTATTCAGGCGGACAGCAAGGATCTTTTACTTCAGCATCTGCAGTTTGTTCAGCATCTTCTCCTACTTCTGGGATTTTCAGTGAACACAAAAAAGTCACATTTGATCCCCTCTCAACAAATGATCTTTTTGGGAGCTCTTCTAAACACAAGCTTACAAAGGGCCTTCCTTACTTAAAGAAAAGCAAGCACAGCTGGCATCAATTTTCAAGACCTTGGCTACTTTAACTCAGCTCACTGCAAGGAAATTCCTGCAGACATTGGGCTACATGGCTTCTTGCATCCTGTTGATCCCAAATGCAAGGCTTCATATGAGAAAACTTCAATGGTACCTAAAGAGTGTATGGTCTCAGCATTACCACAGCCTGGAAACAATGATACCTCTGATTCCCTGCCTCCAAAAAGAGTTCCTCTGGTGGTCCAGGGCTTGTGCTTTAAACGAAGGGAATCCCTTTCGTCTACCTCATCCTGCTCAGATCATAACCACAGACGCCTCGGATTATGCTTGGGGAGCTCATTACCTAAACAACTGCCAGCAGGGCTATTGGACAAAGAAGCATCTTCCCTGGCACATCAACTTGAAGGAAATGTTGGCAGTCCAAAATGCTCTTCTAGCCTTCCAGAATCTTTTGCAACCAGGCCATCTTCTGATTCGCACAGACAATACCACAGTCATGTGGTATATAAACAAGCAGGGGGGCTCTCACTCATACCCCCTTTGCAGACTAGCCATGAGTTTATGGGACACAGTTCTAAATCTGAATCTACATCTTCAAGCTCAATTCATTCCAGGAAAACATAATCTCTTAGCAGACAGCCTAAGCAGAAATCTTTTGGATCCTCACGAATAAAAACCAAATAAGCTCATGCTAAGCCAAATCCCAGTTCTGTATAAAAGATAAATCAGCAAAGAAAAGACGTCACTGGGAACTGCTGCTGTACAAACAAGTATAAAATATTTATTAAAACACAAAAGATATCAGAGTTAGCGCTTTCGGGCCAAAACCCTTCATCAGACAAAGTACTCAAACAAACAGTACATTTTTAAAATATACAGCTACCAATCAGTATTCAGTAAAAAGCCCGCCTATTTTTAAGGGTTGGCTTCAGGGGTACCATGTCATTGAGCCCTGGGTTGATATGAGCTGTTAAATCTAGAATCCATCTTGATTCAATAGCTTCTGTTTTTAACTTGATATCACCACCTCTCCTATTAAGAAACACATTGGCAATCACCCTAAATCTAAAATGATGTGTGGGGTTGTCCTTAACATGGTTATATAAGGCATTATGCTCATTACAATTCCTGATGGACGAAAGATGTTGCAAAATCCTAACCTTGAACATATTGTTGGTTTTACCAACATAGTATCCTGAACATGATGTGCAGTTAACCAGATACACCAAATTGATGGTCCTGCAAGTGGCTCTCCCCCTAAAAGAAAAACTCTTTCCTGTGGAGGGATGTATAAAAACTGTCTCCCTGTTGATATAACTACAGGCCTTACAGCTCCCACAGGGAACAGTACCCATGAACCTTGGTAGGCACGTGACATCATTGTTACCTCTGTCGTGACAAAGTATATCTTTTAGGTTCTTGTTCCTCTTGTAACAAAACTGTGGAACATCCCCTACTATATCCTTCAAATTACTGTCACTTGTGATGATGTTCCAATTCCTCTTAATGATGTCACATACCCCTCTGACATTACTACCATAGGTTAGCATCACTCTAGGTTTGGTACCCCTCCCCCTATCTTTGTTCTGGTAACTATTCTGATTGCTATTGTTACCCTCTGACCTTATGGGGACATCAAGCCATGGCTTGTATTTACCCTGTCTATTCTCACTACCTCTTACCGCTGCTTCCACCAAATCATGTCTATAACCCCTATTCTGAAAACATTCCTTCAAATGTACAATCTCTCTCTCAAACTGCTCATCCACTTGACTGATCCTAGAGATCATGCCTACCTGTCCTTCCACTATATTGGGAAAAGTGAACCTGGGGTGCATGCTATCAAAGGAGAGTAATGAATTTTTCCAACTTTCTTTCCTGTACAATCTGGAACTAAAACCTTCAGATGTAAGTTCTATAGTAACGTCAAGAAAATCCAGGGCCACATGTGAGCTTCTAACATCAAATCTCAGGAAGGATGTTGTAGAATGCAAATATTCCATAAATGAAGTCAACCTCTGTTCACCCCCCTTCCATACAATAAAGATATCATCTACAAAACGTAGATAAACCCCTATGTATTGATTCCATTCACTATTGCTCAAAACATGTCGCTTTTCCCAAAAAGAAAGGACCAAGTTAGCATAGGTATTGGCACAGGGGGTGCCCATGGCTACCCCCTGTGCTTGCCTATATACTTGTTCTTGTAAGAACTTAATTAAGTCACTCTCACATTTATTTATGAATAGATGTAATGCAGGTGAAGGGATCATGTTAGTAACCCTAGATGTTCACAGTTTATTTACAGTGATGGGGAATGAATATGGAATAGCAGCCTGTATTGGGATTCTGAAGGACATGGGTGTTGCTGAGAAAGATCTTTTCCTTATAGATGAGCTATTGAGTTTGGTTTTGGAAAATAATGTTTTTATGAGTAATGGTTCAGTATATAGGCAAGCACCGGGGGTAGCCATGGGCACCCCTGTGCCAATACTTATGCTAACTTGGTCCTTTCTTTTTGGGAAAAGCGACATGTTTTGAGCAATAGTGAATGGAATCAATACATAGGGGTTTATCTACGTTTTGTAGATGATATCTTTATTGTATGGAAGGGGGGTGAACAGAGGTTGACTTCATTTATGGAATATTTGTATTCTACAACATCCTTCCTGAGATTTGATGTTAGAAGCTCACATGTGGCCCTGGATTTTCTTGACGTTACTATAGAACTTACATCTGAAGGTTTTAGTTCCAGATTGTACAGGAAAGAAAGTTGGAAAAATTCATTACTCTCCTTTGATAGCATGCACCCCAGGTTCACTTTTCCCAATATAGTGGAAGGACAGGTAGGCATGATCTCTAGGATCAGTCAAGTGGATGAGCAGTTTGAGAGAGAGATTGTACATTTGAAGGAATGTTTTCAGAATAGGGGTTATAGACATGATTTGGTGGAAGCAGCGGTGGTAAGAGGTAGTGAGAATAGACAGGGTAAATACAAGCCATGGCTTGATGTCCCCATAAGGTCAGAGGGTAACAATAGCAATCAGAATAGTTACCAGAACAAAGATAGGGGGAGGGGTACCAAACCTAGAGTGATGCTAACCTATGGTAGTAACGTCAGAGGGGTATGTGACATCATTAAGAGGAATTGGAACATCATCACGAGTGACAGTAATTTGAAGGATATAGTAGGGGATGTTCCACAGTTTTGTTACAAGAGGAACAAGAACCTAAAAGATATACTTTGTCACGACAGAGGTAACAATGATGTCACGTGCCTACCAAGGTCCATGGGTACTGTTCCCTGTGGGAGCTGTAAGGCCTGTAGTTATATCAACAGGGAGACAGTTTTTATACATCCCTCCACAGGAAAGAGTTTTTCTTTTAGGGGGAGAGCCACTTGCAGGACCATCAACTTGGTGTATCTGGCTAACTGCACATCATGTTCAGGATACTATGTTGGTAAAACCAACAATATGTTCAAGGTTAGGATTTTGCAACATCTTTCGTCCATCAGGAATTGTGATGAGCATAATGCCTTATATAACCATGTTAAGGACAACCCCACACATCGTTTTAGATTTAGGGTGATTTCCAATGTGTTTCTTGATAGGAGAGGTGGTGATATCAAGTTAAAAACAGAAGCTATTGAATCAAGATGGATTCTAGATTTAACAGCTCACATCAACCCAGGGCTCAATGACATGGTACCCCTGAAGCCAACCCTTAAAAATAGGCGGGCTTTTTACTGAATACTGATTGGTAGCTGTATATTTTAAAAATGTACTGTTTGTTTGAGTACTTTGTCTGATGAAGGGTTTTGGCCCGAAAGCGCTAACTCTGATATCTTTTGTGTTTTAATAAATATTTTATACTTGTTTGTACAGCAGCAGTTCCCAGTGACGTCTTTTCTTTGCTGATGGATCCTCACGAATGGATGCTGGACCCCAACTTATTCAGCAGGATTACGGCAGTTTGGGGTTGCCCTCGGATAGATCTGTTTGCATCTCATCTCAATCAGCTGCCTCTCTTTTGCACCAGGTTCTGCCACAAAACAGCTTGGAAAGTGGATGCCCTGTCCTTCAGCTGGAGGAATCTTTCGGGATATGCCTTCCCTCCTCTTCCTCTTCTGCCTCGGGTGTTACTGAAAATAAAACAGGACAAACCCAAGATTATCATTTTGATAGCTCCAAATTGGCCTCGGCAGTTTTGGTATCCAACTTTAAGACACCTGTTCTTGGAACCTCCATGGATTCTGCATTTGTTTCCTTCTCTTTTGTCCCAGCATCAGGGTCAGATGCTACACTCTCAAATCAAGACTCTTTGCCTGGCAGCTTGGCTCTACAAGGGCCTTTGATTCCTTCTGCTTTTCCCAAACAAGTTTTGGATGTTCTCTTAGAAGCTAGGCGCCCTAGCACTAGAAAAGCTTATGCTTCTAAATGGAAAAGATTTTGTATTTGGATGCGGGATCGAGGTTTTGATCCTCTTTTGCCTGACATTTCTTCCATTTTACTTTACCTCTCAGACCTTTTGCTTAAAGGCCTCTCCTTTTATTCCATTCAAATCCATGCTTCTGCTATCTCGGCTCATTACAACACTGATCCACCCATCTTCTCTCACCAGCTGGTGAGACAATTCTTGAGAGGGGCTAAGAATTTAAGACCTCCCAGAACTCCTCCTGTTCCTGCTTGGGATCTTAATTATGTTTTGGAAAAACTAACTTTACCTCCCTTTGAGCCTGCTGCTGCTTCAGATATCAAGTTCTTATCCTGGAAGACAGCTATTTTATTAGCTTTGACTTCTGCCAGAAGGGTGTCAGAGTTGCAAGCTCTCATGGCTGTGGAACCATACCTTATTTTCCACCAAGACAGAGTTGCCTTGAGGACCAATCCTACATTTATGCCTAAGGTGATTTCTAAAGTGGCTTTAAATCAGACTATTCACCTTCCTACTTTCTTTCCAAATCCTCAAAACAAAGGGGAAAGGATTTTACATTCATTGGACGTACACAGACAGCTACGGTTTTACCTGGACAGAACTAAAGATTTCAGAAAATCTGATCAGTTGCTTATTTCTTACGCCTCCAGTTCTCTAGGCAAGGCTATTTCTAAACACACTATTTCCAAATGGATTGCTCATGGGATAAGGTTTTGTTACTCTCACTTTGGGAAGCAGATTCCAGGTACTGTTAGAAGTCATTCTACTAGAGCAGCTGCCACTTCAGCAGCTTTTCTCAGAGGAGTTCCTACCAAGGACATTTTGAAAGCTGCCACTTGGAGTTCAGTGCATACTTTTTCTAAGCACTATAATCTCCCTTTGTATTCTAAGTCTAGGGCAGGTTTTGCCTCTGCTGTCTTGCAGGGTCTTCTGGCTGCCCCTTCTTCTGCATAACCTCCTCCCTCATCACAGCTTTGGGATTCCACCCTACAGTTATGACTGCAACAGTGAAACATGAAGAACATAGTACAGTTGTGTACACCTACCATAAATGTAGATGTTCGAGTATCTTCACTGTTGCAGTCGGTGTTTCCCTCCCACCAATCCCCTCTTATTTTTTGCTTGTTCTATCTTCCTCTTCTTTTGTGGTGTATTTGTGTTTCCTTTTTGGACACCTTTTGGTTACTTTGGGGGACTTCTGACATCTGGGGCAAGAAAGGCTGGAGAAGATGGTGTCTGCTGTCAGCTTTATACCTCTGTGTTCTGACATCAGGGTACTTGCTGGTACAGCCGACGCCGGACCCAAACTTTGGAATTCTGGCCGACCTCGGGCTGCCTGCTGGCAGGAACACCCTACAGTTATGACTGCAACAGTGAAGACACTCGAACATCTACATTTATGGTAGGTGTACACAACTGTACTTTTTCCATGGTGCTTATAGCAGAAATTAATACAATGGCTTATCCATTTGGAAATAGTTTGCTTTGAAATAGCCTTTCTCTCTGCCCCTGCAGCAAATGCTACCAGCAGTTGTTCAGATTTTCTTCGAGATTTAATCCTGTCCAAGTAAAATCTAAATTGTATGTGTACATCCAATGAATGCAGAATCCACTCCCCCTTGTTCTGTAGATTGGGGAAGAAAGTTGGCAAATGAATGGACTGATTAAGAGCCACACTGGATACCACCTTGGGCATGAAGGATGGGTTGGTCCTGAGTGACACCCTGTCCACATGAAAATTATGAAAGGCTCCACTGCCATAAGAGCCTGCAATTCAGAAATCCTTCTAGCAAAGTGATTGCTAAAAGGAAAGCTGTTTTCCAGGAAAGAAAGTTTAAGCCTGCAATAGCAGCTGGCTCGAAAGGAGAGAGAGCGAGTTTCTCCACTACAAAGTTAAGGTCCCAGGCAGGGGTTGGAGCTCTCCTGGGTGGCCTCAAGTTTTTGGCCCCTCTGAGATACTGCTTTAGCAGAGGATGAGAGAAGGGGGGGGCTGTGTTGTAATGAGCTGAAATGGCTGAGGCATGGATTTTTATGGAAGAAAAAGACAGGCCCTTGTGAAGCATCTCAGTTAAGCATTGCAAAATTTGAGGTAAATTGGGCACTGCTATGCTCATCCCTTGAGATTGATTCCAGGCATAGAATATTTTCCATTTGTCAGTGTAAGATTTTCTAGTACTAGGTTTTCTCGCCTCCAAAATGACATCCATCACAGGTTTGCTGAGGGATGGTAAGGGGGAATTTAAGTGATTAGCCAAGCTGCAAGATTCGATGTTTGGATGAGGGTGTAGAATTTGGTTGTTCTGTTGAGACAGTAGGGAAGGTGTCTGAGGCAGGTGCCATGGAGAAATTTGTGACAGACTGTGTGGGGGTGGGTACCAGTGTTGGCGGGGACAGTCCGGAGCAATCAAAATCATTTTTGTTTTTTCCTGTTTGACTTTTAGTAGAACTTTGGAGAGCAGAGGCAGAGGGGGAAAGGCATAGAGTGATACGCTTTCCTAGCTGAAGGACAGAGCATCCACTTTCCAGGCTTTTTTGTGAGGAGTTCTTGTGCAAAAGTTGTCCAACTGGTAGTTCTGGGGTGAGGCAAAAAGATCTACATCTGGGCTCCCCCATTTCCGTGTCAAGATGTTGAAAATCCGTGGTTCAAGTTTCCATTTGTGTGGGTCCATGAGATTTCTGCTTAGTTCAGCTTTCCTGGCAGGAATTGAGCTTGTAGTTGTACTTGATGCTCAAGGCCGTGTTCCACAATGCCAAGGCTAGTCTGCAGACGAGGTAGGAATGTGTACCCCCCTGCTTGTTTATGTACCACATAACTGTGGTGTTGTCTATCTTTACCATTAGTTGCCCTGGATGAAGGTAGTCCTTGAAGGCTGTCAGTGCATTCTGTACAGCTAGCATTTCTTTTTGATTGATATGAAGGTGCATTTGCTTTGGGCTCCATTTGCCCTGAATGCACTTCCCTGCCATATGAGCCCCCCATACATAGTCTGATGCATCTGTAGTTAGGGTTTGGGTGGCAGGGGGTGGTGTGAATGGCAGTCCCTTGTTTTGGTGGCAGGCCTCTGTCCACCATAGGAACTCTAGTTGCAGGCAAGGAATGATAGGAATCATTGTTTCCAGGCTGTGACAATGTTGACTCCATAAACTTTTTAAGTACCACTGAAGTTTCCTCATATGCAGTCTTGCATATGGAATTAGAAGAATGCAGGAGGCCATGAACTCAAAGGCTTGCAGTATCTGTCTTGCAGATAACAGGGTTTTTGTGGCCACCGGTTTGAAGCAAGTCACCAAATGAAGTTGCTTTTCTGGAGTAAGGAAAGCCATCTGGGCAGTTGTATTCAAGCTTGCACCCAGGAATGTAATTTTTTGAAAGGGTACCAGTTGTGATTTCTTTTCGTTTATGGTGTACCCTAGACAAGTTAGAACCCTTTTTACAAACGCCAGATGTTTTAGAAGAATGGCCTTGTTTTCTGTCTGAATTAGACAATCATCCAGGTATGGATATATTTGAATATTTCTTTGCCTGCAAAATGCAATGACTAGAGCCAGGCACTTTGTAAATACCCTGGGCGCAGTAGATAAGCCAAAGGGCAGTGTAGAGAACTGATAATGCAAGTAGCCTGCTTTGAAGCGGAGGTATCTTCTGCAAGATTCCCTGACTGGAATATGCAGGTAAGCCTCTTTTAAATCTAGAGTTGCCAACCAGGCATCTTTGCCTTGCATAGGAAGCAACTGGTGAAGAGTCAGCATCTTGAATTTTGGAATGTCCAGAAATGTGTTCAGAGTAGACAGGTCCAGAATTGGACACCATGATTTGTCTTTTCTGGGTACCTGGAAAAGTCTGGAATAGAAACCTTGTCCCTTTTCCTCTTCTGGTAGTAGTTGAATTGACCCCATGTTTAGGGGGGGGGTACTTGTTTCTGAGCCTCTGCCCATTGATTTGAGGGCAGGTCTGGCCATCCATTTGGAGTTGGCAACGTGTAGAAATGAAATCTGTATCCCTGGGACACTACATTTAAAACCCATTTGTCCTGGGCTATAAGTTGCCAGCTTTTTGCATGAAGAGCCAGTTTTCCCCCCAAAGGGGTAAGTGCTTGGTAATTTTAAAGGAAAGTCATTGAGACTGTTTACCATAGGCAGGTGTCTTGTTATTTCCAGATTTGGAAGCGGAGGCACCCCATTGCTTAGTTCTGAAAGTCCCTTGGGACTGAAACCTGGTGCTTTTGGAATGTCTAGGTTTGGCTTGAGTGGCTCTGGAAGGAACTGGAAAGGACCAGTGTCTTAGTAGGCCAGTGCCTACTAAATCTTGGAGGTTGTACTTGTAAGAAATCTTTCACAGTTTGCATAGATTTAGCTTTATCTTCCATCTTTTTTAAAACTTCTTCAGCCTTACTGCCAAACAGAAGGTCCTGCTGCAAAGGAGCATCCAACAATTTTGCTTTAACATGATCAGGCAGAGATTGCTCCTTAAGCCAAGCATGCCTTCTAAGCACAGACCCAGTAACAGCAGCCCTGCAAGAGGCCTCCAAAGAATCAAAACCACATTGCAAAGTATGTTTTCCAACTTGTTCAGCTGAATGCAATAAATCCTGTAAATCCTTATTTTCCACACAGTCAGAAATCAACATAATTTTCTGTTTAAGCAATCCCATGATATGCTGTTGATATTTTAACATATGGAATTGACAGTTTAAAGCCCTGATTGCCAAGGTTGCAGAAGTATAAACCTTTTTACCCCATCTACCCAGCGCCCTGGAGTCTCTATCACAAGGGGTAAGGATTTTTAGCAGTAGAAGCCTTAATGCCCTTGGGCTCCTGAGAAATTGTTTCAGGATCCGCACCAGGAATTTTGAAAAGGAATTTGTGGGAATCAGGAACCCTGTAGTACCTGTCTGGCTTACAAGGGGCCGGAGGCAGGGAATCAGGGGCCATACTGGATTCTGAAAACACATCAACAATGTCTAGTACAGGAGGTACAGCCAAAGGCCTATGCTGAGGAAGAAGGAGGAAATCCCTAAGCCTCTTTTTGGATTCAGAAAAATCCTGACTTTCCCAGTGGAAATGCTCCCTTAAGGTATGCAAAGTTTCCCCAGAAGAAGAAGGAATGGAATCCTCTGCATCACAGCCCTGATAAGTAGGTATGGACAAATCCTGTTCATTAGAATAGTCAGAAGAAACGGAGTCCTGTTCAAAAGATTCATAGTCAAGTTCAGCCCTAGGCCTCTTAGAAGGGGGGGGGGGCTGACTACCCCTGATTAGAGTAATTAAATCTTCAGCCATTTTGATCATTTGTTTTTTAAGCAAAGGGGCCTGAGCATGTGGCCTGGGCGCTGGTTTTTTAGACATAGATTGAGATTTTAACCTTAATATTGAAGGTGGTATCGGTTTAATATACAAATCTGTAGGCCTGAATACACCTTCAGAAGCCAGTGCCTGCACAGCGGCTCCGGACTCATCCAAGGTAGAGACAACCATGGGTTCCATATGTGAAGCATCTCACGGCATACCGGACTCTGAATCAGTCTCAGTAGAGGCCTGCGAGGCAGAAGTAGCAGGTATCAGGGGCTGCAAAAGGGCCTCACTGAGTACTGGCAACTGGCTTAGGAGAAGCGTCGTCCGCAGTTTTGGACCTCAACGGCCTGTCTCTGTCTTTCTTTGCGTTTTTTCGGTATTCCAGTAGTCGGATGGCTAACCGATGTCATTTCTGGATAATTAAACTGAGAAACAAAATATTTAGAAGCAAAAATGTACCAACAATGGATAGTGCGCTGATTAAATAAAGCACAAAACCGACAGCAAGGTATGTCGTGGTTGGGGCCCAAGCAAGGAATACAGTACAAATGAAAATCCTTATGAGGTATTTGCTTCCCACAAGTAATACAATTATTAACTTTTACTGACATCCGTAAGGAACAAGAAAAAGTTTCCCCAACGGGGTACTTAGCTTTTAGTTAAAGACTTCGGTTCTGAAACTCGAAAACTAAAATTTCAGGAGTCAGCTGACTGGCACTTGCGAACTGCTTCTGCTTCGGGAACCGCGCGGCAAGAAAGACTGATGTAATGGCATCGGCTGCATGTTTTATACCCCTGATGACTTGACGTCATGGAAGGAAGGACAGCAACCGACACAGGACCCAAGACTTTGTTAATCAGGCTGACTGAGGGCAACCTGCCAGCAGATTACCCAAATGTAATGACTGCAACAGTGAAACACGAAGAACATCTGTAGGGTTATCTTATCAAATAACCTGGAAATCTGTCCAGGGTATTAAAGCCAAAACTTTCCATACAGTCATATGTCTGACATACGACCTAAGTCTGCAGGTGCAAGGGTACGTAAGCAGATGTACCAGCGTAAAACCCTTGGCCATCTATAATCTAGTAAGCCTGTACAAGCATGACTAACAAAACAAAAATGTCAGTTAAGAGGAAAGGGGCTGAAAGACAGTGGTCTCCCTCGGTCTATGAGGAAACAGAAGGAAGCCTAAGAAAAGAAGGAGGGTAGGATGGGAAAGATTACTGCAACAGTGATCAGAAGGACATCTATTGTTATGGTACATTCTTACACAACTGTACTATGTTCTTCCTTAAATCACTGTTGCAATACTCCAAACTGTTGGGCGACTCCCACAGCCTATGAAGTGTGAAAGATGGTATGATGAGAAATAGGGGAACTCTCCAGTAATCCAAAGAGGACAGATTTGGCAAATGTTGCTCTGGATTTATAAAAAGCATTCACGCTGTAATATATGGTAAATGTATGTACAAGTTGCTGCTTCTAGAATGGTTCTAGAGTCAATCTCCTTGTAGAAAACTCCATATGAGGCCACTGCTCTAGTAGAATGTGCCTTGATAATGGACTTAGAAATCTAGTTAACAGTGGTATGGCTTGAAGAATGGATTTTTGTAATTTTGTATCATTTGTAATCTAGGAGAGAAACAACTGGTCAGATTTGCAGATGGTCTTTTCCAAGTAGAATCTGAGTAGTCTAATGTTAAGTTCATTAAAAGAATGAAAAATCTTAGAAAACAAGGTGAGAAGATTTATGCTCTAATTGAAAGAAAGTTAATTTACCACTTGAGGCATAAAGAAGGGATTGGCCCTGAAGAACTTTCTGTCCTTAAGAAAAACAAGAAAGGGACGGTTTGCTTTAAGGGTCTGTGGTTCAGAGACTCGTCTAGCCAAAGTAAGGGCTACCAGAAGAATGGTTTTCCAAATACAAAATTTGAGAGAAGTTAATTCCAAAGGAGGAAAGGGTGTTTCCAGCACAAATTTGAGGTCCCAAGCAGGTAGAACAGCTTTCCTAAGTAGTTTAGGCGGAGTACACCTTTTAGAAACTGTCTGACCACTAGTCTAAACAATAGAAGAGGATCTAGAGGTAAACAATCAGAAATGGCTGAGAGATGCACCTCGACAGAGGAGTGCGTCAGACCAGAATTCAACAGCTCATGCAAATAAGAGAAGACTACAGTGGTAATTGATTGTCCTGGATCCCATTTATGTACATGACACCAAATAGTAAATCTTTTCCATCTGGCTATCTAATTTTCTGGTAGTATGTTTCCTTGCTTCTTGGAGAAGCTGTAGCACATCCTCAGAAAATTAGTGTCTAAAAGAAATCAGAATCCCATCATCCATATATGTCAGGATGAGGCATGGCAGGTTGGGATAAAATAATGAGTCCTTCTGTTGTGTGCCCAAGTCCATTCTGAAGGATAACTTTTGGTGATGGCCCTTGGGTACGTGGAAGACAAGGGGGAAACCAATGTTGCCTTGGCTAAATGTGAGTCACCAGTATGACCTTTGGGTTGTCTCTCTGGATCTTTATTAAGACGATGGGAAGAAGCGGAAGTGGAAGGAAAGCATACAAGATCCCCCCTTTCCAAGGAAAAGACATTGCATCTGTTTTCCAAGCTTGAGAATAGTACATCCTAGTGCAAACGAGAGGACGTTGTTGTCAATACAGGCAAACAGATCTATCTGTGAGACCCCCCCCCCCATTTATGGACAAGGACTAGGAAGATGTCCCTGCTCAGCATCCATTCATGGTGATCTTACTCTGATCTGATTAGAAAGTCTCCTAGGACATTGTCCTGTGATGGAATGTAAACCACTTGGACAGAAGTTTGCTTTTGTGGCCTGCTCCTCTTCTGAAAGTCTGCACAACTAGCAGCATTCTGGTGCCCCCTGCTTGTTAACATACCACATGACCACAGTGTTATCCATGAACACTCTTAATAGACCTAGGTTCCAAGAACGGGAGAAGATCTACAAGGCCATTATTGCCCACATCACCTTCAGATTGATGTGTTCTGGTCTTAAACTTGTTAGCCACTGTCCATGAACTCTCAGGTTGCCCGACCATGCTGTCCATGCATTGTCTGATGCATCTCTGAGCAAATCCTCTTGCAGTGTCTGCATTCTGACAGGTAGATCTAGCCACCAAAGGATTTCCTTCTTTAGGCAAGACAAGAGAGGAATATGGGTGTCTAGGAGAGGGGACAGATGTACTGAGACCAGGTAGACTTCAGGTACCACTGGAGTCTAGCAATGGGGACCATGACAATGGTTGCTGTCATGAACCCCAGTGCTCTGAGAATATCTCTTGCTTTACAAGTCTGAAGAGGAAGAGAATGGAAGTAACTGGTGAGGCTCTGCACTTTGTCTGGTGGTAGAAAAGCCTGTACGAGTTTAGTGTCTAACCTGCACCCCAAGAAAACTAGATCTTCTGTAGGTTCCATTGCAGACTTCTTTAGGTTGACTGCGAATCCCAGGCCCTGAAGCAAGGACAAGGTAAAGTTCAGGTGAGTCAAGAGAGCCTGCTGAGAAGATGCTTATATTAGCAGGTGAACCAAACAAAGGAATATATGGATTCCCCAAGTTCTGCAGTAAGTTATGACTGGAGTGGGGCACTTTGTGAAAACTCTGGGGGGGGGGGGGGGTGTAGAAAGTCCAAAAGTAAAAAAAAAAAAAAAAAAAAGTGTGATGATAAAAAATGAAAACCTCAGAAATTTAATGCAAGAAGGATGAATGGGGAACATGGAGGTAGGCATCCTTCAGATCCATAGGCAAAGCCTGGAGAAGAATGAATGGTAGCAGAGTTTGTAGGGACAACACCCTGGAATAAGAAACAGAGAAAATTGTTGAGGGTGGAGAGATCCAGTACAGGTCTTCAGTCTCTTCCTTTTCTTAGAGTGAGGAATAGTCTGGAATAGAACCCTTTTCCCCACACAGTGTGGAGGAACCGGTTCTACTGTGACTTACTCCAGCAAGGCTTTAATGATGGGCAAGAGTAACTGTATCTGACTGTGAGGAGGAGGAGAGATTCCACGGAATGGAAGGACTTCCTGAGACCCAATACAGATCTCCAGTCTCCTCCTTTTTTGGAATAAGTAATCATCTGGAATAAAACACTTTTCCCATATACGGTGAAGGTACCAGTTCTACTGTGCCTTGTTCGAGCAAGGTCTAAATGATGACAGAGAGCAATTGTATCCAAATGTAAGGGTGAAGGAGGAAGAGAAGGGATGGCCACTGAATAGGGGAGAGTTCCTTCCAAATTATTCTACACCCGCACTGAATAATGAAAAGAATCCATCTGTCAGTAGTGATAAGGAGCCAGTTTTTTTTTTTTTTTAGAAAGGAGATGAGCCTTTTGGATAGGGGTAGGAATGAACTGAGGGAGCACAGAAGAGAAAGAGGATACTCAGGCACAGTTGTCAGGGTATGGAGGTCTCCAAGATCTAGAGTCCCTGTCTGGTTTGTCTTGGAATCTTAGACATTTTCTTGGCCTTATGAGAAGACCTACCTCTTCCAGTGAGTAAAGGAAGTTGGCCTTGCAGGGCAGTTCCCATGATATCTGGACCAAGAAGTGATAAATGTCTGTCTACAGCAATTCATAAGTTTGTCCTGCTCTTGTAAATATTTGAGAAGACTGGCAGCCTCCAAACTACACAAAAGGTCCTTGTTTACAGGGAATCTAAAAGTTTGGTTTTAATATCTTCTGGGAGGAGCTGAGTATGTAACCATGCATACCCTTCTGATAACAGACCATGTAAGCTGCTACTCTGAAAGCAGCTTCCACTGCATATCTGCATTTTATGTTGTGCCTAGCCACTTGGGAGGCCTTAGGCACCACAGACAGGGCCTGTTTACTGCCAGCCTCCTCGGGTGAGAATAAGAAGTTATGTACCTACCATAACATTCCATGTTAATTGTCTTCTTCTCGCCTTCTTTCTTGCTGGTTGGGGTTCGGAGCCGACTCGGCCATCTTCTAAAGCTTGAGAGCTATTTACTGGCTCGAGGCCTCCCCATATCCCACAATGCCTGGCGCTAGATCCCCAGAGCTCGTTTGGAAGATGTAACTACAGACAAATATAAGGACACCTGTCCTAACAGCATATGTTTAGCTACAGAGCTAAAAGGTTGAGGGAACAAACCAGATAAGACCCAGCCAGCTAAAAGGAACTCAGAGGGCAACTCTTCTCGGTCTATTAGGATAGGGGGACGGAGGGTGGGACGCAAGAAAGAAGGCGAGAAGAAGACAACTAACATGGAACGTTATGGTAGGTACATAACTTCTTAATGTTAAGTTGCCCATCTCGCCTTCATTCTTGCTGGTTGGGACAGCGTCCCTAGCACCTCAGTCCTGGGTAGCTCATCGGAACAGACTCTTCAGCACAGTGGAACCAAAATCAGCTCTGCTCCTAGAGGCCACATCCAGCTTATAATGAGAAATAAATGTATGGGGAGTGGCCCATGTAGCTGCCACACAAATGGCTTCCACTGGTAATCTTGCCTGAAAAGCCACAGAAGTAGCTAAAGCCCTAGTAGAGTGGCCTTTTGGTTTAGCAGGGAGCTGTTTGTTCCTCAGCTGATAAAGTAATAATAGAAGTCAACCACCTAGATAGTTTCTAATTTGTTTAGTCCTATGCAAGTAGAAACGTAATTGTCTATGAACATCCAACTGATATAATTTATGTTCAGCTTTGTTGGAATAATTTGGGAAGAAGACCAGAAGATCAATGGACTGATTCAGATTACTCTCAGAAGGTACCTTAGGAAGGAGGGATTAGTCCTGAGCGAAACTCTGTCATTATGGAAAACTAAATACGGAGGGCGAACACTAAGGGCCTGGAGTTCGGAAACTCTTCTGGCTGAGGTAATTGCCACAAGAAAGAAACTTTAAGGAACATGAAGCTGCGGGTTCAAAGGGGGGCAATATTAGGGAAGCTAAGATCAAATTAAGATCCCACGGAGGCAGGGGATCTCCTACCTGGGGCCTGAGCAAAGTAGTCCTTTTGAGAAAAGCTTTGCAAAGCTTATGGGACATGATACTAGTTTCAGATAGACCTGTATGAAAATTTGAAATTGGGGCTAACTGAACTCTAATGGTGGCAGAAGAGGACCCAGCCTGAAAAAGTTCCGCTAAGAAATCTAAAACGTGGTGGACCGGGGCTGAAAAGGGATCTATGTTTTTAGACTCTGCCCAGCAAGAGAAACGTTTCCACTTACTAGCATAAGTTTTTCTGGTGGTAGATTTGTGCGAAGATAAGATGATTCCACGCACCGATTGGAAAATGTCCGGAAGCCTGGCTAAGGTTGGAAGTGGAGCAACCAAGCAGTGAGGTTGAGAGACTGCAGGGATTGGTGCAGCCCACCTGACTGATGGATCAGGAGGTCTGGTACTGGGTCCAGGGCTGCTCCAGAAGGAGGTGATGCAGGAACGGAAACCAAATTTGTCAAGGTCAGTAGGGGGCAATGAGGATCATCTTGCATCCCACCACGGTAGCTTTCTGTATTAGTTTGGGAATCAGAGGGAATGCATAAAGAAGTCCCTGAGGCCAATCGTGGATTAGAGCATCTCTGGGAGGGTATCCGGGAAAAGGGAGGAGAGAAAAGAAACTGTCCCACTTGCTGTTGAAGGGGGTGGTGAAAAGGTCGCAGCAAGGCTGACCCCATTTGCGGAAGATTTGGTCCACCACTGTCTGAGAGACCACTCGTGAGGCATGAGAATTGCTCTGCTCAGCCTGTCCGCTATAACGTTGGACTTCCCAGGGATGATGTGCGTTGCTATCAGAAACCGCTGGGAAGAGATCGCCCATTGCCAGAGTCTGAGTGCTTCTCGACATAGGGGGTAGGACTTGGTTCCGCCCTGCTTGTTGATGTACCACACTACCAACATATTGTCTTGTCTGAATTGCAATGGTCCAGGTGGGAAGAGAGTTCTGAAGAGTTTGCAACGCTAAAAGCACAGCTCTCATCTCCAAGATATTGATATGCAGATGGTACTTGTGGGGTTGCCAGGTGCCTTGGACTGTTCTGCCCTGAAAGTGCCCCCCCCACCCCCACCCGATCAGGGAGGCATCCATGGTCATTGTGGCTACTAGAGGAAGAAGAACAAATGGTCTGCCCTGGGGTACTGACGGGGAAACCATCCACCAAGCAAGCTGTTCTTTGTATGTCTGTGTAATCATAATCATGTGAGACATCGTAAGTTGTAGAAATGACCATTGGGTGAAAAGCAACCACTGAAGAATCCTCATATGAAAACGAGCCAAGGGGTCTAGTATGATCGCTGCTGCCATGAGGCCCAATGTCTTTAGGACAAATCTGGCCTGAATTTTCTTGCATCCTAATAACACCTGTACATGTCGGCGAATATCTAATACTCTGTGTAATGGAAGTCTCGCTGACATGTCTTTTGTACTTAAGCTTGCGCCTAATAAAGGTTATAGACTGACAAGGCGACAATGCAGACTTTTTGAAATTTATTGTGATACCTAGCTTGGAGCAAGTTTGGATGGTGTAGTTCCTGGCTCATAGTAGCTGATGTCTGGTGGTAGCAGTAAGGAGCCAGTCGTCTAGATAGGGAAACTCCTGGAATCCTTGCCATCTCAGGTTAGAGGTAACTACTGCCATACATTTGAACACCCTGGGAGCTGTGGTGAGACCAAAGGGCAGAGCTCGGAACTGATAATGACTGGTTCCCAGCCGGAAGCGGAGGAATCTTCTGGAGCGCCTGTCCATTTTGATATGGTAGTACGCATCTTGATGATCTATGGAGCACATCCAATTGTCCTGACCCAAAAAAGGTAGAATGGACTGAAGTGTGACCATCTGGAACTTCGTTCTTTGTACAGACCTGTTTAGTCTGCTGAGATCCAAAATGGGTCTCCAGTCCCCTGTCTTTATTGGTACCAAAAAGAACCTTGAGTAAATTCCGGATCCTTGCTGGTCTGCTGGGATTCGTTGGATGGCTCTTTTTTGTAGCAGTTTTGAGATCTCTTGGACTGCTTGTTCCCTTAGACTGGGTGGAACATCTGGAAGGGATTTGTTTGACCTTAAGGGGGTATGAACGAAGGGAATTCTGTAACCTCCGGATATGATAGACTGTACCCATCTGTCTTGCCAGGCTTTTGGGTACAGCGATAATTTTCCCCCAACTGCCTCCGAAGGTGGGCAGCCCCTCAGGGATGCTGGAAGGGCTCATCAGAGAAGGAATCTCTGCTGCCCTGATTTTGCGGGTCCCCTCTGCCTCGAGGGCGGAATCTATTGTTATTCCCTCCTCTGCCCCTGGAGGGAAATCCACCACGTGTGTCAGGCACGGCTCCCTGGGGTTTCCATAACCACATTTTGCCACTTTTCTGACCTTTGGGGTATGGTCTAGAAGGAGTGGAAAAACCGACTCCCACAGCAGAGAGAGTCTTGCCTTCCTGCTCACACCTGGTAAGGGTATCCTTCACCTGTGGTCCAAAAAGAGCAGAACCATCAAAAGGGCTATTGGTGAAAGACGCCTTAAAGGGGTCCACAAAGTTACATAACTGCATCCAAGCGTGCCTTCTCAAGGCCACACCTGTGCCTGCGGCTCTACTCGCCCCATCGGCCGCATAAGAAATGAGCCGCATGGAGGAGTTCACTATCGAATTAAGAGTCGACAGCTGGGAGGTAATCTTTTCCTGGGCCCCCGCAGGTGATGGATCTTGAATGGTATCTCCTAGCTCCTTAAGGAGATCCCTTTGAAGGCATGTAAAATGGCACAAATAGTTCAGCGACCACATGGAAAACGTCGCTGAGGAAAACATCCACTTTCTGTATCTGGCCATCGTCCTAGACTCCTCAATAGGGGGAAGGACAGACGAAGAAGTCTCAGCCAACCCTTTTTCGTGGCCGCTGCTACCACCATAGCATCAACAGGGACACCCTTTGTCAAAAATTGTTTGTCTTGTGGTGCTGTGATGAATTTCGTGGGCCTTCGGGGAGTTGGTTCCACTGTGTCTGGGGCTGACCACGCCTTTTGAGCCACCACTGCCATCAGTGGATCGAAAGACGGAGACACCCAGGAGGTGGAGGGGAGAGAACCAAACACGTCCAGATATAACGACTCATCCTCAGAAGGGTTAAGGGTAGTCCAGTTCCCCCTCTGTCTAAGCATCTCAGGGACGTCTGAAAAGGAGACATCTTCAGAGGGGGACCTCGGGGACCCTTCCGAATCCTCTAAGTCGGTATCTGAAGTGACAGACTCAGGGGAGTCAACATGCTTCCTCTTACATTTTCTGTTTCGAGGGGGCTCCTCTGAATGATCAGGGGAGGCCTCGGAAGAGGAGGACGTGCCCACTGGGGTGACCTGGAGCGCTTGTTCTCCTCGCTTGGGGTCTGGAGGAGGAGCAGAGGCAGATGCAGGCACTATAGGGGGGAGGAGCCGAAGAGGCTCATCGTGGGGCTGACTGAGGGGCCAGCACACTCCTCATGACCTCGAAGGCACCCCTTCCCGGCAGAGAAGAAGGCTCAGGCTCCGAAGAGACCAGAACCCTCCCCAGCACCGAGAGGGATGGCTCCGAGGCCGATGTAGGAGCTGAGCTCACCTGTGCCGAAGCTCCGAGAGGAAGAACGGGGTCGGACAAGGGTCCGATGCCACTCGCCCCCTCAGAACCGACGAGGGAGTCTCGGCGCCCAGATCCCTCCAAGGATGGTGCCATGGAAGTGATGGGAGCCGAAGGAACCGAAAGGGTAGGTATCGGCGCAGACAGTTCCACGATCCGAACCCCAACCAGCTCCGGCTCCGAACTCAAGGGGTGAGTCGAAGGAGGAACTACTGTAGAGACGGGCAGAGCCAAACCCTGATGAGGGGGGCTGGATAGCATTTTAGCCAGGGCGTGCGATTTCAGAAGTCTGATCACCACTTTCTCCAAGTCATGGTCAGACAGTCTCGAAGACCGAGAAGAGTGAGATTGGTGACTTCACTACGACTGTAACAGAGGCGGCCCTGGAGCCGAGCAAATCGACTCTAGGGATGGGGACCTAGAACGCTTTCGGCTACCTGAAGGTTCCGACACCAGGATCGGAGCAGACTGAGAGGCAGGTACTTCGGTTCCATCCACAACCGAAGTCGAAGCAGACGCCACACCCGACGACGGCTCCGAGCTGGGAGCCAACGGCTTCGATGGCTTGGAGGGTTTCCCTGGCTGAGTCTTAGCAGGTGACCCTTCAGGTTTTAGTAATCCTCTAAGGATTAACTTATTCCTATGCTCCTGCAGGACTCTTGGACTAAAGGCGTGACACACCAAATAAGAGTCTTGCAGGTGTAGGGCGCCCAAGCAGTAGACACAAGAAGTGTGATCATCTGTCAGAGACATCTTCTGACAGCATGAGTCACACTTCTTGAATCCCGATACCTTAGTATCTTTGGACATCCTGTAAAAAGAAATATCATAGGAAAAAAGGCCAACAGTACAACAATAGGTAACAAGTTTAAAGAACCGTACACACAAAAAAACAGTTACCACACCTTAACAACACACACACACACTATAACTATAATATATATATATATATATATATATATATATATATATATATATATATATATATATATATATATATATATATATACTAGAAAAAGTAAAGTACTACAACTATTTCTACCTGAAAACACTACAAAAGGTATTTTAGAGAACAAGGGTTAGCCTCTAACTAAAACGGCTACCTTGAAGAGAGAAAAAGAGAGGGGGGAGGGGAAAACTCTGTAACAGTAAAAATGAGTTTTCTAAGGGGATGGGATAGATCTAAAACTACACAGAGACAATAAGTACTAAAACTACTATAATAAAAACTAAACACTAACTATTTATATGAAAATTTTTTATATAAAACCTATCAAAAGACAAAAATACGACCTGAGCCAGCAAAAGCAACCTCGCAGCAGAAGCGGCAAATGAGATCTGGGGATCTAGCACCAGGCACTGTGGGATATATCGGGAGGCCTCAAGCCAGTAAATAGCTCTCAAGCTTTAGAAGATGGCCAAGTCGGACCCGAGGATCGGCTCCGAACCCCAACCAGCAAGAATGAAGGCGAGATGGATAACTTAACATCAATGTTTTATGAAAAGTCCCCATATCAGACAGTAAGTATGTAGTCATTTGCGTCTGATAATTCACACCTCTAAAGGCCAGAGTGGAAGATGTACAAACCTTTTTTTTCCCAATCTGTTCAATGTCCTGCCATCTTTATCAGTAGAAAGATCACTGGCAGTAGGCACTAGCTTAGAGGGTTTGTCTGAAGAAATGGAAAAGACAGAAGGGTCTGCCAGACATTTTTTGTACAGAAATTTTAAATCTTCAGGTACTTTGTAAACTCTATCAGGCCTTTTAGGGGGCTCGTGGTTGAGAGACAGGTGCAATGGGCATGGATGCAAACACATCAAGGAAAGCCTCCATAACAGATGGTACAGCAGCAGGGTTGTCTGCTTCCAAGAGGTTGTAGTATTCTCTGCTGTACCTCAGAAATCTGCTTTAATTTCCATTCAAAATACTTCATATTAACAGTACCCAAACAAAGCTTCTTCAATGGGAGAGTCAACAGAAATGGAATCATCATCATCACCAGAAGTCACTTGGCCTAGTAAAAGGATCTGGATAGAGTAGGCCAAGGAGTGCTCATCCAAATAGGATTCAACCTCCCCATCCTTAGAAGAAGAACCTAGGTGTCTCTTTTGAGAACTGGTAGTAGTAGTAGTAGTACAAGTAGTAGTCCCTGCAAAGGATGGTGGCCTGAGTGCCATTATGGTCTTAAACAAGCTCTGTGGAAAATCCATCCACTCTTTTCTTTGGACATATGAGGGGAGGAAACATTTTAGTTTTTTTGTTTCTTTTTCCTAGCTTTGACATCCTATGACTAAATGCGGGGGGGGATCCGGCCTTTGACGTATCTCAATCAGTGACCCACGAATTTCCTCAATAGCAATATATCTGCAGTATATCTTTGGGTCCTTCAGAAATTATTAAACGGGGCTCCCTTTTCAAATCATCATCTGTATCTTCAGTTGTTTCAGACATGCAAACCTCAGAGGCCATTCCAGCCTCTGGCGGGGTAACAGTAGCAAGCATCTGAATAGGTATGGGGTACATCAGGTACTGAAACCTCCGTGGGTGCATCAGAGTCCAACTGGGCAGTCATGATGCTAAGCCTAGACAGCAAACATTTTTTCTTCTGGATGGTTGAGATGTCAGGGGTGAAAAGGTGCTCCATCTCTGCATTGGTGAGACTCTGTTTCCAAGTAGGACTTGAGAGATGAAAGTTGCATTCTTAGTCTTTGGGACAACAAATTGACAGATCACACAATTCTTATCCTCGTGCTCTGCATCTAACCAGAAAGGTATTCAGAGTGGAGATCCTTGTAGGGAATCTGCCTAGCACAATTGTACTTTCCCCTCTTAGCTAACATCTAACAGTGCAATAAACAGCAATGCAACTGAGAATAAACAAGGAAGTTTCCCCCCACAGGGCACCTATCTGAATCAGTGAAGGCTAATGGTACCGAAGAATAAGAATAGGACAGGCTGACAGGTACAAGACATGCATTAGACTGATGGCGAGATTGTATGGGGGATTTACACTCATACATCTGCTTATGTACCCTTATGCCTGCAGACTTTGGTCATACACCGGATGTATGGCTCTATGGAAGGTTTTGGGTTTGGTACTGCAGATGGACATCCAGGTTACTTGGTGAGATAACACTTCAATTTAGAATACTGCAACAGTGATCTAAGGAAGGCTATCAAGAGATTTCTTTCTATACTAGACAAACTGTAAGAAATCCACTGCGTTAACTTTAAGTACAAACAACTGAACTGGTGCTCAATAGTAGAATTTTCTAACTGAGAGGGTACAATGTGTTAATGCTCCACATTTGGACCCAAGAAAGCAGCTCAGACTTGAATTAGTAAAGATCTAATCATACTAGAAGAAAGAGCTGCTCCTCACAAAACTGTGGCAGGAGAAAAAACTATTAACGGAGAACACAAGAGTGATCTTGGAAAGTTAATTCTCTGTACACATGGCAGATGAGACACATGATTATCCCAGCAATCAACAAATGTTGAAGGCAGGTGTGAGACTCCGCTTCCTATATCAAACTGTCTTTGCAACATTTTTTCTGAAAGATCAAATATGTTTTTGGGTGCAGAACAGGATGCAGAGGAAAGAAAGTTTAGCTAACAAACAGTGAGCCAGCAAGCTGAAGGAAACCCTGCTTCTCAATCTTCTCACGAGCAGAAACCCCATAAAGAGAGGGTCTAGCCTCCATTCTTCCAGAGAAAAAGCCTAGCAACTGACTAGAAGAATTAAATGTACCCTGGATCCAAACCAGAGACTGGTGATAGGAGGCTGTAATTATTAGGAAGAAAAACTGCAACAATGTGAAATTAACGACTAAATGGGAGAACTAAAAAGCATCAATCCCATTAGCTATAGTTTATTCATGCAAACTGGGGTTCTGCAAGAAATGGATGAAAAACACTAGAAGCTTGCATTATGTGTTAAACAACTGAAAGAACTGTAAAGTAAAAACGCCACTTCATGTTGCAAATGTCTAGGTCAATGAAAAGACTGAAGAACTAAATGTATTGAAAAACACTTTTTGCTCTTAGTGACACGTTTAGAAATTTCCTGAAGTAAACGGTACCCTATTTTGTAAAATAGCATTCAGTCACAGGTATTTTAATTGCGACTTTTACCAATGGATTGCTGCATACGACACTGATATTAAAGGAAGGAAGGTACTTTTTCATAGATGCAATGAGTCTAGGCTTTACATTGTCAAAAGACACAAAGGGCTGGAAAGAAGCCATTTAAAATGAATATACTACTGTGAGATTGGCCTGCTGGGGGAGTGGTGAATGTAAATATTTACTAATCATACTATTCACAGAAATAAATGTAATTTCCTATTACATAGGAAAGGATGTAATGGTATCTACTGGGGTCCAAATGGAAAGGTGAAATCATCAAAGCAAAGGAGAGTAGTATTGCTGGAACTGAATTCGTCCTCATGTCTTGGTAAGTACCTTCATGAAGTGGACCCTGTTTTCACAAAATCTGAATAAAAAACAAACAGCAGTAAATGTGGTAGAATCTTTTACTAGCACCAAAAATTCATCTGGTACCTGAAGGTGAAAGGCCGAGGTACCAGATTAAGTTTTGGTGCTATTACAATATTCTACCACAACTACTGCTGTTTGTTTTTTTTTATTTGTCTTGTTGCCTAGTGTTTTTCATTATTTCACCATTTTTACAAAATTTAACAAAGATGACAAGGATATATAGACTATTTTACACAGCATACATAACGGAAAGAAGTTGGTTAAAAAAATAAAAAAGACAGCTGGGTGCACAAGCCCCAGGATAAAAAAAGTGCCCAATCCTGTCATGCACACTGGAAAAAAATGGGGAAAAAAAAAACAGCGTTGAATCCTCAAGACACGGAAACAATCCCAGAATGAGGATTAGGCCAGGCTCAGGGGAACCCCCCCCCCAATGTAAAAGACAGCAGTAGTAAAAGAAAAAAACAAGTTGTTCAAATGTACAGGATATGAAATGGGATGAAGTAACAAGCCAGAGACTGAAACAAAGTTAAGATAAGCCTCTAACTGGAAAGGCCCAGATGCAATACCTAAATTTCTGGCTAAAGTAAAAGTATTAACATCTCTGCACAAAGATTTAGCAACAAGAACAAACTTATATGTGCAACCTGAACAGACACAAGCCTGGCTAACAGGAAAAACAATGCTTCTACTTAAGAGTGAACCTGCAAGCTACCCTAAATATTACAGACCAATAACTTGCCTTCTGACGATGTATAAACTATACACTGGAATTGATGCCGACAGAGTTTATAGTCATTTAAAAATTCAAACATGGCAGTAGAACAAAAGGGTAATAAAAGAAAGTCATATGGAACAAAGGATCATTTGTGAAAGTCATAGTGGAGAACTGTGGAAGAATCTAAGTATGGCATGGACAAACTACAAAAAAGCATTTGAAAGTATCCCACATTCATGGATAAAAGAGTGCTTAAAAATGTATATGATACACCCTATACTGATAAACTACATCACAGTGACCATGAAACAGTGGCAAACAACTCTGCAGATAAGCCATGATAAAGTACAAATCATTATTCTAGGGATAAAAATCCAAAGGAGGATATCCCACGGTGACTGGCTCTCTGTCACCACTGCTCTTTTGCCTTCCCTTTAAACCATTAAGCTGTCTGGTTAGCAGATTAGGTCATGGCTATGATTTGGCTCCCAGAAAGCAACAAAGTGGAAAAGCTTATCTTCTCTTAGGTGGTGATTTAAAAAGTACAGTTGTGTACCTACCATAAATGTAGATGTTCGAGTGTATTTACTGTTGCAGTCATCACTCTTGGGTTATCCTGCTGGCAGGCTACCTGCAGTTGGCCTGAATTCCAAAGTTTTGGTCCGGCGTCGGTTGCTGTCGCCTCTTCCCTGATGTCAGTACGCCAGGGGAATAAAAGATGCAGCCGACGCCATTTTCTTCAGTTTTTCTTGCCCCAGATGTCAGGTGCCCCCCAAAAGGGTAAGCTAAATAAATTATGCCAATAAACATGCATGCACTAAAGTAAATATTTCCTTCATCTACAAGAAAATACACCACATAGGTTGTATAGAATAGAGAAGTACAGATAAGACCCAGCAAAAGAAAGGGGGATGGTGGGAGGGTAACCTGGACTGCAACAGTGAATACACTCTAACATCTACATTTATGGTAGGTACACAACTGTACTATGTTCGTGTTTCACTGTTGCAGTCATTACTCTTGGGTTGAACCCCAAAGCTGTGGATGGGTGGCTGGGCTAAACAGGATTAGGAGAGGCTATGAGGCCCTGCAGGACTGCAGTGGCAAAGCCTGCTCTGGATTTAGAGTAGAGAGGTAAATGGTAGTGCTTTGTAAAAGTGTGCACTGAACTCAGAGTTGCAGCCTCTAAGATGTCTTTGGTTTTTACTCCTCTAAGGAAGGCTGCTGAAGTGGTTGCTGCCCTTGTAGAATGTGGCCTAATGCCCTTAAGCACTGATTTACCATGCTGTGAGTAGCAGAAACGAATGCAATGGCCTATCCATTTTGAAATAGTCTATTTTGAGATAGCCTTTCCTTGTGATCCTGCAGCATATGCCACTAAAAGTTGTTCAGTCTTTCTGAAAGCTTTAGTTCTGTCCAAGTAGAAGCGTAGCTGTCTGTGTATGTCCAAAGAATGCAGAAGTCTCTCACCCTTGTTCTGTGGGTTTGGATAAAAGGTAGGCAAGTGAATGGTTTGGTTAAGGGCCACACTGGCCACCACCTTAGGCATAAATGTAGGGTTCGTCCTCAGAGAAACCCTGTCTGGATGGAAAATGATAAAAGATTCAACAGCCATGAGAACCTGCAACTCCGAGACTCGTCTTGCAGAGGTTATTGCTAGGAGCAGAGCTGTTTTCCATGAAAATAATTTTATATCAGCTGTTGAGGCTGGCTCAAAAGAAGGCAGTGTGAGTTTTTCCAAGACTTAATTGAGGTCCCATGCAGGTATTGGTGCTCTCCTTGGAGGTCTTATGTTTTTGGCCCCTCTGAGGTACTCCCTTATTAAAGGATGAGAAAACACAGGCGGTTCTGTATTGTAATGGGCTGAAATGGCAGAGGCATGAATCTTAATTGATGAAAAGGATGAGCCTTTGTCCAGCATCTCAGTTAAGTATTGTAAAATCTGAGGAATATTTGGTACAAACGTGTCAATTCCTTGTTCCTAGTTCCAAGCAAAGAATCTCTTCCATTTTTCTGCATAAGATTTTCTGGTACTGGGCCTCCTGGCCTCCAAGATAACATCCATTACAGCTTTGGAGAGAGGAGAATTCTGAATGGCTACACTACCCGCCATGCTGCCAGATTTAAGGTCCTGAGTTGCCTGTGCAGGATCTGATTGTTTTGTTAGGTCAGTGAGAAGTTTGAGGCAAAGTCCAGGCTGGACCTTGAGACATGCTCTTTAGGATTGGGTACCAGTGCTGGCATGGCCAGTCTGGGGCAATCAGTATAATTTTTGGCTTCTCTTGTCTGACCTTTAGGAGTACCTTGGGGAAGAAAGGCAGTGGAGGAAAGGCATATACTGTTAGGTTTTTCCAGCTGAAGGATAGGGCCATCCACTTTCCATGCTTGCTTGTGATAAATCCTTGTGCAGAATATCTGTAGTTGGCAGTTGTGAGGGGAGGCAAATTGATCTATGTCTGGGCATCCCCATTTCCTTGTTATCATGCTGAAGACTTGTGGATACAGTTTCCACTTGTGGGGATCCATGAGGTTTCTGCTTAGTTCGTCTGCCAGAGTGTTTATTTTTCATGGCAGGAATTGTGCTTGCAGGTGAACCTGATAAGTCAATGCTGTGTCCCACAAAGTCATGGCTTGTCTGCAGAGGGGGTAGGAATGTGTGCCTCCCTGCTTGTTTATGTATCACATGACTGTAATATTGTCCGTCTTTATCAGTAGTTTTCCTGGATGAAGTAGATCCTTGAAAGCTGTCAGGGCATTCTGAACAGCTAGCATCTCTTTTTGATTGATATGAAGACACATCTGGCTTGCTGGCCATGTGCCCTGAATACATTTTCCTGCCATGTGGGCCCCCCAGGCATAATCTGATGCATCCGTTGTTAGTGTCTACCTGGTTGTGGGTAAAGTGAATGGCTGTCCCTTGTTGTGGTGACAGGCCTGTGCCCACCATCGAAACTCCTGTTGCAGGCAGGGAATGAGGGTAATTAATGTTTCCAGGCTGTGGCAATGTTGAGTCCAAACACTTTTTAGATACCATTGTAGTTTCCTCATATGCAGGCTGGCATATGGAATTAGCAGAATGCAGGATGCCATGAAGCCCAAAGCCTGCAGAATATTTCTTGCAGATAACTGGGTCTCTGTTGCCAACATTTTGAAGCAAGAAGTCAGTTGCCTTTGTCTGGTGTGAGATAAACCATCTGGGCAGTTGTATTTAAGCTTGCACCCAGGAATATTATCTCTTGAGAGGGTACTAGTTTTGATTTATTTTCGTTTATTGTGTATCCTAGGCAAATTAGTAATCTTTTTACAAATGCCAGATGCTTTAGTAGAATGTCTTTGTTCTCTGCTTGAATAAGGCAGTCATCCAAGTAAAGATATATTTGAATTCCTCTTTGTCTGCAAACTGAAATTGCTTGTGCCAGGCATTTTGTGAAGACCCCGGGCGCAGTAGATAAGCCAAAGGGCAGTGCAGAGAATTGGTAGTGCATTGAGCCAGCTATGAATCTGAGGTATCTTCTGCAAGACTGTCTGATTGGGACATGCAGGTATGCCTCTTTTAGGTCCAAAGTTACGAGCCAAGCTTTCTTGGCCAGCATGGGCAGTAGTTGCTGCAGAGTCAACATTTTGAATTTTGGGACGTCCAGAAATGTGTTTAGAATAGAGAGGTCCAGTATTGGTTTCCAGGCTTTGTCATTTCTGGGCACCTAGAAAAGCCTCGAGTAAAATCCTTGTCCCTGCTCTTGTTGTGGTACTTGCTGAATGGCCCACATGTCCATGAGGGATGAAACTTGCTTTTATGCCTCTGCCCACTGATTTTGTGGCAGGTCTGGCATATCTTTTGCCCTTAGCAGGGTGTGAAAGTGGAACCTGTAGCCCTGAGACACTATGTTCAGGACACATTTGTCCTGGGTAATCATGTGTCAATTTTGTGAAAAAAGTGCTAGTTTTCCCCCTAAGGGGGCTGCCAAAAGATAAGTGCTTGGTTCTGGCAGAGGAAAGTCATTGGGACTGTTTCCTGTAAGGCTGTGATTTGTCTTTTCTGCTTTTGGAGGTAGAAGCACCCCATTGTTTAGGCCTGTACGAGGCTTGGGGCTGGGATATGCCTCTGGGGCGTCCGTATCTGCCTCTTTGTGGTCTGTCTGACACTGGAAAGGACCAATTCTTTGTAGGCCAGTTCCTGCTAAATCTGGGTGGCTGCACCTGTAAGAAATCCTTAACTGTCTGCATAGATTTCGCTTTGTCCTCCATTTTCAACACCTCTTCTGCTTTAACACCAAACAAAGTATCATGCTGTAATGGAGCATCTAATAATTTTGCTTTAACAAGATCAGGCAAATTCTGTTCTTTTAACCAAGCATGTCGCCTAATGACAGAACCCGAAACAGCGGCCCTGCAAGAGGCCTCCAGAGAATCAAAACCACATTGCAAAGTATGCTTTCCCACTTGTTCAGTTGCATGCAATAAATCCTGCATTTCTTTGTTTTCTGCACATTCAGAATTTGTTAACATTTTCTGTTTAAGCAGTGACAATAAGTATTGCTGATATTTAAGCATGTGAAATTGACAATTTAAAGCCCTCACAGCCAAGGTAGCAGAGTTGTAAACCTTTTTCCCCCATCTGTTCAGTGCCCTTGAATCCCTATCAGAGGGGATAGAATTTTTTGCAGTGGAAGCCTTGACCCCTTTGGGACCCTGAGAAATAGTTTCTGGGTCAGCAGCAGGGTTTTTGTGAAGAAATTTATGTGAATCTGGAGAGGCTGAAGGAATGGATTCTTCAGCATCAGAATCCTCATAGGGAAACATGGAATAATCCTGTTCAGAAGAGGAATCAGAGGAAATAGAAACCTGATCAGAAGAATCATACTCTGTCTCTTGCCTAGGCCCTCTTATCAGGAGGGGGATGGGAGCCCCTGATTAACGTAATTAGGTCTTCGGCCATTTTGAGCATCTGTTTTTTAGGCATGGAAGTCTGAGTAGGAGAATGCTGTACTTGTTTCTTTGTCTTTAGAGCTGCTTTAGTCTTTGAAGTGGAAGATGGCTTAATATACAGTTGTGTAGGTCTGAAGACACCCTCAGAAGCAGATGCCTGCTCAGCGGCTCCGGACCCATCTGAGGGAATGATTTCTGAGTGTCCAATACCTTGAGTATCTGGAGGCCCAGTCTGCTCCACATGGGAGTCGGAAGCTGCCTGTGGCATGAGGTAGCGGGCGCCAGGGGCTGCGAAAGCGCCTCACTGAGAACCGGCGACTGGCCTAGCAGAGGCCTAGTCATCGGTTTTGGACCTCGGATGCCTATCCTTTTCCTTGCGTTTTTTGTAAACTCTGGCTGTCGACTGTTCCGACGGCATTATATAATTAAACCTTCGGCCAAAGTAATGAAATGCAAAATCGAACCGACGCTTAATAGTGCGTTGGTTAAATCTAGCACAAAACCGACAGCTATCAACATTGTGATCAGGGCCTAGGCAAGGGATACAGTAAGAGTGAAAATCCTTATGAGGTATTTGCTTCCCACAAGAAATACAATTGTTAACTTTTTCTGACATCGGTCTGGAGCAAGAAAAAAGTTTCCCCAACGGGGTACTTAGCTTTAATGAAGACTTTGGTTCCGAAATTCGGATTTGAAAATCTCAGGAGTCGGCCGACCGGCACTTGCGAACTGCTTTGCTTTGGGCACCGCGTGGCAAGAAAGACTGAAGAAAATGGCGTTGGCTGCATCTTTTATACCCCTGGCGCACTGAAGTCAGGGAAGAGGCGACAGCAACCGACGCCAGACCTAGACTTTGGAATTCTGGCCGACTGAGGGTAGCCTGCCAGCAGGATAACCCAAGAGTAATGACTGCAACAGTGAAACAAGATAAACATACAAGTCTGTCGAGGCCAGTACGGTGCAATGAGGATGACGTGCTCTTCAACATGGCAGCTTTCTCTAGGAATTTTGGAATTAGCAGGATTGGTGGATAGGTATATAGTAGACCGGGGGGGGGGGCAACTGAGAAGAGGAGCAACCCTCGTCGATTCCCCCTGTGAGGGAGATTAGGGCAAAGTAGTTGCTGCATTTGTTGTTTAGGGGAGAAGCAAAATGATCGCAGCAAGGCTGGTCCCACTGGCAAAATATTGTCCTTGTAACTTTCTTGTTGAGAGACCACTCATAAGGTAAAAGAACGTGCCCGCTCTGTTTGTCTGCTATGACATAGGACTTCCCTGGAATGTGTGCTGCTATAAAAGAAGTGGTTGGAGGAGATCGCCCATTGCTATACTACAAGTCTTCTTGACACAAAGAAAAAGATCAGATGACTCTTTTTTTTTTTTTTTTGATATACCAAACTACTGACATATTGACCATTCGAATTGCAATCGTCCCCAAAGGGAGAGCAACTTGGACATCCTACAATCCTAATAGCACTGCTCTCATCTCCAGAACGTTGGTATGCAAAGCATGCCTCTTCAGGCGACCAAGTGCCTTGGACTGTTTTCCCAGGAAATGCACACTCACTCCAGCTGTAAAACTTCCATGGTCACTATAGCCTTGAGCTGTAGGGAAATGAACAGGCAGCCTTGGAGAATTTGATCTGATTGAATCCACCAGATAAGAAGATCTCTTTAGCATACTTGAGTGATTCAAATCAGAATTGACAAAGGTTGGTAAAGTACTAACCTTTGTAATGCCAAAAACCTCATGTAAAATATGGGTAAAGGTACTAGTGTTATAGCCGCTGACCGTGACCTTAGATTTGAAGGACCAAACGGGCAGAAATCTTGGTACTGCATATTATATAGATGACCTACAATCTTGTAGTTTAAACTCTCGAAGGGGGCAGTGAAGCTATCATAGAGTTTGTCTTCTTGACACAAGGAATAGTACTCCTATGATTTCGAAATTTTGAGTTGGTAGCAGTTGAGACTAGTAGAAGTTTATAGTTACCCTCAAAAAGAATAAGTCTGGAGAACCTGACCTCTTGCCCTAGTCAATAGATGCCTGGTCGGAGCAGTAATGAGCCAGTCATCCAGGTTCAGAAACACCAGAAACCTTACAGTCTCAGGTGAGATGCTACTACTGCTATACAAACACTCTGGGTGCTGTGGTGAGACTAAAGGTCAGAGGACTGAACTGGTAGTGATTGGTTCCCAGCCAAAAGCATAAATACCTTCTGATTTGTCCATTTATCTTTGCATGATAGTACATACCCTAAAAGAAATATAAAGCACAGCTAGTAGACCTTACTCAGAAAAGAAAAAGGGGACAAAGGACTGAACCATGGCCATCCGAAACTTGGTGTCAAACTGACTGTTCAAGTTGCTAAAATCCAGAATCGGTCTTCAGCTTCCTGTTTTCTTTGCCACTAAAAGGAAATCTGAGTAGGCTTTGAATTCTATCTGGTCTAGTAGGACCTCTTGGATGACTCATTCTTCTAGCAGCTTCATATCTATGTATTGCTGCTTCTTCCATCTGACAGGGTGGAACATTGCAATTTATTTATTTATTTATTTTTTATGAGCAGAGGTGGAAAGGGAAAAAAGGTTTTATATAACCTCTGGAAAATATCCTCCGATCCAAAGTATATTTTGTTAAGTCTAGCCTCTTTGGTGCAGGGATAATCTATCTCTGTTTGCCTCCAGAGGTGGGTAATTGTGCCTCCTAACAGGGACGCTTATTAAGGTCAAAGTAAAACTCTCTGGACTCCAGGTCTGTGGGCCACCTCTACCACACAGGTATCATCGTCCATTGGAGTTCCCCTTCTGCCAATAGGGGAGTTTCCTCTACGTGTCCTGGAAGGGACTTTGAGATTTCCTGAACTAGAACTTCCGACCAACCTGTAGATTCCTAAAAATGGATATCTGAGGGGTGGAAAAAAAATCAAACCTATGGCATTCAGGGTCTTTCCATCTTCTCACATGAGGATAAAAGTGTCCTTCACTTTGGAAGGAAACAAGGACGTGCTGCCAAAGGCAGAATTGATGAACAAAGACTTGAAGAGGTCCTCAAAATCACATAAGAACATCCAGGTGGGTCTTCATGTGGAAAAGTTTGAACTTGCCACTCTTGAGGTTCCTTTGACTATATGCGGACTGAGCTTCATGGAGGAATTCAAAACAGATTGATGGGTAGCTATCTGAGAAACTACGAATGACTGGACTTCTGCAGAAATAGATTCTGAGAGGGGATCTAATAGTTTCTTAATCAAATCCCTCTGAAAACTTGTAAAATGTGACAAATAATTTTACAATCTTAAAGTGAAGGTGCTGAAGCATAAACACACTTCCCAAGCCTGTCTACTGCCCTAGACTACTTGTTAGAGGGATGAACAGTGGTTAGCAAGTTTCTTTTTGGTGGCCAACACGACAATGGCATCAACAGGTACCCCTTTGCTCAAAAAAACTTGTTTATTTGAAGGAGGTGCCATAATCCTGTATGTTCTCTTAGATATGAGCTCAGCTACGTCAAAATCCTTACAAGTCCGCTGAAAGACCAATTCAATAAGCTTGTCTGCAGAGTCACCCAAGAATGTAGATAGGACAGTACTGAAAAGCCACTCGGACTACCAACTTCTCGGATGAAGGATAACTGGGTGTGCAACCATCTCTCTGTTTTAGGATTCCAATAATGCCTCTAAAGGAAACTCTTCAATATGTGGTCGTGGGTACCTTTCACCTTAATCATAGTCCATATCCTGTGTGACTAACTCTTCCAGACAGTCCAAGTGCTTTGTGTTACACTTCTTGCTAGGAACCTCCTCAGTGGAATGCTCTGTAAAGTACTACAGAAATACCCTGTTGGAAAGTCTGGGATTGTCGTACTGGCTGCCCCCTTGTCAAAAAATGGAGAGACATTAGAGATGAAGACAGAAAAACCAAGGGGGGGCTCTGTTCTATACAGACAGGGAACTTAGTCTTCATAGCTACAAAGACTGCCACAGAGAAAGAGAACATCTCCAATCCGAAAGAACGAACTTTTAGATCGCGGTCTCTCTTTACCTCAAAAGCAATCCCCTAGGGATGACAGCCAGAGTCAAGGTAAACAAAGCAGAGGTTCCTACGTGCAAAGACAGCTCTGACAACTTCATAGCTGCCTCCAACACCTCAGATCCAACAAGCAAGCTTCAGATCCAAGAGTTCTTTGGATTGGACAGAATCGGCGTATTTAGGACAATCCTTGGATCCGGGGGAAAAAACAAACTTTGGATCTGAGGCAGGCAGACTCAGATGGTCCAGATCCAAGGGCACTGTAACAGTTGAAAATAGTCAGATCCGGTAGTTTTTTTTTTTTTATCGGATCTAAGAAAGATGGATCCATGACTTTACTCTTTTCTGTTTTGGATCTGAGGGTGAGACTGGATCCAGCTTAGATCTTTCTCTCTCTTTAGGATCAGAGGGTGAGGTTGGATCCAACTTAGATCTTTTTATAGCTGTAGGATCCAAAGGCGAGGATGGATGAGAATGAGGTATTTTCTTAGATGTAGGATCCGAGGATGAGGTTGAATCCAATTTAGATCTCTTTCAAGATTAGTCTGAGACCAAGGGGATGAAGTGGATGGCAAGGCCTTTCAATTTTTTTTTTTTTTTTTTTAACTAAAGCCTTGTGGTTAAAACCAGGGCAACTATCAGACTTCCTGGAAAAGTAGCAGTCCAAGTCAGGAAACAGACAAAGTATGGGTATCAAAAGCAGAAATTACTGCCCATCCTTAAACTTTTTTTTTTTTTTTTTACATTTGCAGGTCCTTTTCTTTCCTTTTTCCAACAGTAACCATCAATCAGAAAATTAGCAAAACTAAAAGAATCAGACTTTTTTAAGAAGACAATAAAGGAATACTAGCAAAAATTGATAAAAGTAATATTAAGTGTAGATAACCGCTCTTACTTTAAAGATATTTCACTAGAAAAAATATTTGACTGAATACTCACATTTCAAGAAGAGAGAGAAAAGGAATTAAAGTCTATATGGTAGTGGTCCCAAAAACAAGTCCCAAGACAACAGGTTAAGTGAGTAGCTAAATTCCAATAAAATCCCTACAAACCAAATAAAAGGCAGCTATCGCAAACAGTAATAGCCAGACACCACTCTGAATGAAAAAACATTTAATAGGCGTAAGCGCTTTCATAACATTAGTTACTTCCTCAGATGCATAAAAACCAACATCTCGCATAAATACATCAAGAGCATATAAAAAAGCCAATCACATATCACAAATTTCCCTCCATTTTTTTTAAAATCAAAAAAACAATGTTTAAAGAGACAACAGCTAGAACATCAGGAAAACATACTGTAAGAATTTCATACATTAAAAATCATTAATAAACTATTATGCCATATTGCATAACATAACATACTGCCTCTGGACATAACTGCAAGTGGTTAAAACTTTCTTAGATGATATAAGAATGTCATTTGATTTTAATAAATGTGCAAAATTAGCATTTAAAGCAGGAAAGCTGCAGCACTAAAAACAGTCTGGGACAGGAATTTGACAAAGGATGTTGAGCAGGATGGTGTTTATAAATATTTTGGGAACTGATGAAGGACTGACAAACCATGTGCAAATGCGAACAAAACTAAGTATGGGATATTTTAGAAGATTAAAACTAGCACTCAAAACAGCCCTGACATCTAGGAACAAAGTCCAAGCTATACTCCTTTATCGATACCAGATAGGGAAGGGTGTCTTTAACCTGCAGTCCAAACTTTTACTTAGACTTAACACACACAATTTTCCCTTTCAAGTTAGCTGCTTCCAATACCTTTGATCCCTTGCTAATTTCCTCCAGTAAATTCCATCTCCCTCTTCCCTGTTTTCTATGCCCCTACTTGCAGCCTTCCCTTTTGGTAAAATTCCATTCCCATGGTGAATTATTTTTTTTTTAATACTTTGTGCTACATTACGAACTGTGGTGGTTGTTGTCCTTCTTAAGGACTTGCATCAGAAATACTAGTCTATCACTGAAACTACCATTCCTTTTCATCAGAATTCTTTTCCACTTTGATGTATAACCTTCTGCTTGAGTAAGTTGTAATATACGAGTCTTAACTTATCTTTGAAGTACTCCTTCACTCCACCTTCTTCTGTGAAGAGAATCAGCAACCCACTTAACTCTTGCCTCTTCACCTCCCAAATAAACTTCTTCAGCTCTTTCTCATCTAAAAATTCTCCTCAGGCTGATAAAAAATGCTTTACCTGTGTATAAGAATAAAGGGGCTGAACATATTTTCAGTGCTTGTAACATACTATCCATTTCCATAATTAAGAGTTTCCAGTTTCTCTCTCTCCGTGTTATCTTTTGTTTGTTGTTTAGTCTCTTTCCACATGTTTGTAGCTACCATAAGAGGTTAACTGTTAATCCTTACACTTAAAGAAGTCATCTTTTGTCCCAATAAGTACATATATTACTGAACCAATTCACGCGCAGGTATATTGTTTACTGGTATAGCCTTTGTTTTGTCTTAATTTGTTTTGTATCCTGAAAAGACTTAAAATTGTCTCAAAATGTTACGCAACAGTGAAATGTCATTTTCTGTCTTTAACAAGTACAAAATAATATTATCCGAAAATAAAGCTAACTTTTCTCGATTACCATACCAATTATGTCTTGAATTAGTAATTTGCTTATTTTCTTTGATAATAACTATTGATATAAAGCAAATAACACGGGGAAAGAGGGCATCCCTGCCTGACTTCTTGGTTCAGACACAGCTTGTCAGACATTATTCATTATAACCCTTCATACAAGTTTCTTATTGACCCTATTTTATCAGGAAATGTAAATGCTGTCACTGTCTTACTCAAACTCCTTGCTGAATATACTGAATGCTTTCTGTACATCAAGCCTCACCAACAGCAGCTGTGTTCTTATGCTCAGCTTCCTTCTGGATCATTATTCTATGAATATTGTGCTTCAATCCATATCTATCCATCTTTGCCATACTCTTAACTTGTATAAACACACACTTTGTAGGTGTAGTTTAAAACTGAAATGAGTCTGTATTAGTCTGAAATGTCTTTACCCTCTTTGGGTGAAAGAGCTACCACAGCTTCTTTTCTCAAGATGCAGATGCTTCTACCCCCTTTTTAAACATTGTTAAAGCCTTCCAGATCTATTGCCCCTTCTTCTCTCTCTACTTCTGGATTTCTACATGAAAACTGTGCGTTTCTGGAGAATTTTCTTTTTCTTGATTATACATGACTCCTTTATTTCATCTCTTCATATCTTAGCTATTACCTGTTGAACCTCATCTTTCTCTAGCCTTGGCAAAACTAAGTCTTCCATAAATATTTTCATCTGTGGATTTTCTTGGTTTTACTTTTCTTTTTCTTCTTTACAGAAATCATAAAATGTCCAGAATACTTTTTCTTGTCATTGACTCCCTGAGTTTGACTGCAACATTCTCTGCTTTCTATAGCCTTGGTTGCTGTGCAAACATTTTTGTTATTTAGGGTCATTATCAAAAAATACCTGCTTAACAGCAACCTTTCTAAACTTATGTATATTGTACAACTATTTTCCCTTTAGCATTCTGCAGTTGCTCCTCATTGTTCTAAGAGATTCTCCTACTTCTGCAATACTTCAGCCTTTGTCAACTCCTCTAAATATCTTACTACTTTTTTTCGCACATCACTTTTCTCTGTTATTTCCATCATGGTTTTGAGGTCCAGTTTCATTATATCCCACTCACTAGCTATTCATTCTAAAGTAATTTCTATCTTACCTAATAATTCCCTAATAATTCTCAAACTATATCTACTACCCATTCCTTAAACTCCACCTCTTTTAATAGAGCAGTACTCAAGTTCCAATGTCTTATATGACATAATTACTGTGCATGTTAATAAGAAGTTATCAAAACCTTTAATTACATATACATGTAATTGTGAAGTGTAATCTTTTTGCATTCTAACCCAGTTATTTTATCTAAGTTCTTCTAACTGAATTCACACTTTCCTTACAATGCATTCTTCTATAATGTCTTTATTGGGAAAGGCTGACCTGGCATTAAACCCCTTTTCAGTAGAGTCCCAGGGAGTAAAGCTGTTTAACAGTGAAGTACAGGAAATTACACAAATGCTATAAATCACTTGATGCAAGACAAATTGAGCTATGTTGTATAAGGAGTAACACAATGCGGAATGATACACTGCCTTAGTAGACGTGACAGTACAGAGTACTAACACAAAGAAATAAAGAGCATTCATATATGGTACAATAGAGTAAGAAAGTACAGTTGTGTAAAATCTTAACCATAACAGTAGATGTCCTTTACTTCACTGCTGCAGTATTCCTAACATATGTGATTCCCTACCGTGGGTAGCCTGACGTCAGCTAGTACACCAAAGTCTACTCTTGCTTTAAAGTATGCCCAACATCACACATGCTCCTCGCATAGCACAGGGCATAAAGGTGATGTCCGGGCGTCCCATTCTCAGAACTGATTGCTCCAGTAGGGACACCAATTTAAGGTAACCAGTACATCCAGGAAGGAAAAGGACTAGGGAAGGAGGGAGGGAGTGAATACTGCAACAGCAAAGGAAAGGACATCTACTATTATGTTAAGATTTTACATAACTGTACTATGTCCTTACATTCACGGGAGAGGGTCAAACCTAAAGAAGAAACTTGGCAGAAGGAAGAAGCAGTAGAGCACTCCCCGAAGCCATGAAAAATTATCCTAGCAAAACCAGCTCTAGCTATGGAGATACCATCCAACTTGTAGTGCTTGGTAAAAGTATGCACAGAAGTCCAGGCAGCTGCTCCAAGAATAGAATTAGTATCCAAGCCCTTGAAAAAAGCACCAGAAGAAACCACAGCTCTAGTAGAATGAGCCTTAACCAAAGAAGGAAGGCTCGTACCATGAAAAGTACAACAAAAAAGAAATAGCCTTTGAAATCCAAGAAGAAATAGTTTGCTTGGATACAGCTAATCCTAAGGACCTAAGATGAAAAGAAACAATTGACCAGATTTTCTAAAAGCCTTAGTCTTATCCAAATAAAATCAGAGTTGTCTATGTACATCCAAAGTATGCAGCACCCTCTCACTTTCAGATTGTTGAGGGGGGGGGGAGTAGGCAAATGAATAGACTGATTTATGCCTAAATTGGTTAATGAGTTGTCTGTTAAAGAATTAGTAAAGCACGGGCACCCCGTCTTTATGAAACATCAAAGGAGGAGGACAAGCCATAAGGGCTTGAAGGTCAGACACCCATCTAGCAGAAAGGCCAACAAAAGAACAGTCTTCCAAGAACAATGTTCCAAGGAAGCTGAAGCAGCAAGCTCAAAAGGAGCCTGAGTCAACTTCTCCAAAAATTAAGATCTCAGGGAGGAGGAACAGGCTTCCTGTGAGGTCTCGTATGAAGGATGCCTTTAAGGAATTGTTTAGCCTCAAACCCAGAAGCCAAAGGAGGAGATACAGGCAGACAAGCAGAGATAGCCGATAAGTGGGCTTTAATAGAATAGGTCAAACCAGCATTGAGGAACTCACACAAATAAGAGAGAATTAGAGGAGCAACCACAGTAAGTGGGTCCAAGTTATGATACAGACATCAAACAGAAAACCTCTTCCATTTGGGTAAGTAGCATTTTCTAGTAGTGTTTTTCCGGGTCTTTGCATGTCCTCAGAAAAAAAAGCTGTCTACATGAAATCAAAACCCTGTCAGTTGAAAACAGATGGGAATGGATGACACATCCTTGTCTTGTGTGAGTAGGTCCATCCTGTGAGGTAATGTGTGATAACTGCCTTTGGCTAAATCAGTGATGGCAAACCTTTTGCGTTCTGCATGTCAAAAATTAGGAAAATGCCTAACTTGACTCTGCTTGCGTGTCACCCCCAAACATAAAATAAATAAATTATAAATAAAAATAAATAAAACAACATAGCTCTCAATCCATCAGGGATAAATCTCAACAGAATCATGAACAAATCTAGAAATAAGAGATGTGGACAGTTTTAAACTACAAGTACTATTAAAATGAGACACTGACAGAAAAAAATGAATGTGAATTAATATACAATTTCTGAAGTAAAATTAGTCTAAAAATCTAATTATTTTCATTAAGTTTAAAAAGTTGTCAGTTTTAGGAGGGATGAAGAGGGACAGTTGAGAGGAATGTAAAACAGCAAACTCCTAGAAATGCAGACTACTTGCCCTTTGCAGAAGTGTAACCACAAAGAGAAAATGTCAGCACTGCCCTTTGCAGACTAGCGAGACAGTATACTGAAAAAGTCTTTAAGGTTAATAACTTCTTTACATCTGCAGCAGTGTTGTTGAACTGGCTCCTGGTATGAAAGAATTCAATGCACTTCATACAAGCAACAAATGCTAAAACAGTTTGTTTGGTAACTGGTGTTGGTGAACGCTGGTGTGTCACCCAAAATGTTGTGGCGTGCCACCTTTGACACGCACGTCATAGGCTTTTGCCATCACTGGGCTAAATGCAAAAGATGGAACCAATATAGTTTTGGCCAAAATGGAGTCACCAACAAGATTTTGGGAGCATCCTCTTGAATTCTGAACAGGACCTTTAGAATGAGAGGAAGGGGAGGAAATGCATAAAGAAACATCCCCTTACAAGAAAAAGAGAAGGCATCCAGCTTCCATACCACAGGACCTGGGACTCTGGTACAATAAAGAGGAAGTTGTCTGTTTAGAGGGGAGATAAATCTGCTTGAGGAGTACCCCACTGGTGAACAATGTCCAGAAACACATCCCTGTGACGCATCCATTCATGGGATTGAGTTAAGGACCTGCTAACAGTGTCTGCCCCAATGTTTTGACCTGAAGGGATGTAAGCTGCCTGAAGAGTCGCTTGACATTTGACAGCAAGATCCAATACCAGGACAGCCATCCAGCAAAAAAAGTAAGATCTTGTTCCTACCAGTCTGTTTACATACCACTTCACTACAGTATTGTCTGTGAATACCTTGAGAGGCCTTGGAGAGAAAAGAGGATGAAAAGCTTGAAGGGCCGGCATAAGAGCTCTCATCTCTGACACTGATGTGCTCCTTCTGCCGGAAAGTCGACCACATCCCCCCTGTACCTTTAGGGAGCCAAAAGTTGCTCCCCACCCCACGTCTGAAGCATCTGTGAACAATTCCTGAGCAGGAAGAGGGGGATGAAAATGGAGCCCTGAATTTACAAACAACTGCTGGATCCACCAGTGAAGTTCCTTCTTAAGACAAGGAAGGAGAGTAACTACAAAGTCTAGAAAATGTGCACGATGAAGCTAAACTGACTTCAGAAACCACTAAGACTTTCTTATGTGGAGTTTGGCCAGAGAAAGCATAGGAATGGTGGATGCCAAGAAATCCTGGGCTCTCAGAAACTCCCTGGCTGTAATGGAGTCCACATGAAAAAGAGTTTAAAAGAAGGAAATGAGAGACAAGGCCTTTAGAGGAGGCAGGGAGTACCCCAAGTCAAAAGGTCTCAAAGAACCTCTGGGGGAAAAAGAAAGTTTTTTTCCCCGAGGAGGCTAAGGAATGCCCATAAAAGGGGGACAGGATTTCCACATTATGAAATACCCCTGATGAATGATGAACAGAAGACAAGAATCCTGACTAATCTGAAGCCAAACAAGAAGAGATACAGAAAGGCGAAGAGAAAGAGGAATGTGGATGGAAACAGATAGATAATCATACAGCACCTGGCATATCAGGAAAGGAAGGCTTCAGAGTCCCTGAAGTCTCAGTAGCCTTAGCAGGAAGAGCCGGTTTTCCACTCTTTCTGCCCTTAGTAGGATGGCAAGACTGCCTGCAAACTAAGACTGGCTTACTGAGGTGATTTCTCTGAGATGTGGACACAGGAGAGGCAAAAGTACAGTTTTGTACCTACCATAAATGTAGATGTTCGAGGATCTCCATTGCTGCAGTCCTGACATAAGGGTATTCCGCTGCCCACCATCGGCCCGAATACCAAAGGGCTAGAACCGGCGTCGGTCATCGGCGCTCAAGACTGACATCAGTACGTGTCAGTACAAATGCGCATGACCGACGCCATAACCTCAGTCTTTCTTGCCTCAGACGTCAGAATGCAAAAAACACCACCCAAACCTAAACCTAAAAAGAAAAAGGGGGAAGGAGGGAGGGAAAATTGGACTGCAGCAATGGAGATCCTCGAACATCTACATTTATGGTAGGTACAAAACTGTACTATGTTCTTCGTCTCCCATTGCTGCAGTCCTGACATAAGGGTAGAATCCCAGAGCAACGGAAAAAAGGGAGGCTGGTCAACTAAATAGCAGTAGGAGCTGCTGACATGCCCTGTAAGATTGCAGTGGCAAACCCAGCCCTAGACCTAGAATAAAGAGGTAAATGATAATGCTTTGTAAAGGTATGTACAGAACTCCAAGTAGCTGCTTCTAGAATGTCTTTAGTAGCTACCCCTCTCAAAAAAGCAGTAGAAGTGGCCGTAGCCCTAGTAGAATGAGACCTGATCCCAGCTGGAACATCCTTACCATGATGAGAGTAATAAAAGCAATACAATGGCTAATCCACTTGGAAATAGTTTGTTTGAGACAGCTTTCCCTCGTGAAGTCAAAGCAAAAGAAACAAATAATTGTTGAGAACTCCTGAACTCATTGGTTCTGCTCAAATAATACCTCAACTGCCTATGTACATCCAAAGAATGCAAAACTTTTTCCCCGTCATTTTGGGGGTTAGCATAAAAAGTAAGCAAATGTATAGACTGGTTCAATGCCACATTAGAAATCACTTTAGGCAGAAAAGTAGGATTAGCACGTAAGGAAACCCTGTCATTGTGAAAAATCAGAAAAGGTTCCACTGCCATGAGGGCCTGTAATTCAGATACCCTTCTAGCAGAAGTAATAGCCAACAAAAAAGCAGTCTTCCAAGACAAGAACTGCAAGTCAGCTGTAGCTGCAGGTTCAAAAGGAGGCAGAGTCAGCTTTTCCAAAACAAAATTAAGATCCCAGGTAGGAGTAGGAGCTCTCCGTGGGGGTCTGATATTCTTTGCCCCTCTAATAGGTTTGACATAAATACAACTAGTAATCATAAATCGACTAAAAAATGTCAAAAATGCAATTATTGCAAATTCATTAAAGAAACTGATAAATTCAATCATCCTATTACAGGACAAGAATTTCATTTCACAGTTTCTGCCACTTGTGAGACCTGCCATGTGGTGTACCTGGCAACCTGTGTACACTGCCCTGCGTTTTATGTAGGGAAGACGGACAACACTTATATAAAATCAAAGTCAGATGTTCTTCAAATGCTCTGTCTAGGCATGTAATTAATACATCTACCCAACATAGCTTTTTGTTTCAAGTAATTCAAAACAATGTTCTATCTCGTAGAAGAGGAGATATTTTTAACACCACGGAACAGATAGAGGCCAAATGGATCATCAGGCTTAGGGGTGATTTGTACCCAGGCCTCAATGACAGAGTCTCCATCAAACCTATACTTAAAGCTAGGAAACTTCATTGAAGCTTTTCACCCCTTTGCCACCCTTTATTAACTTCTGGCTGGTTTTACTTTTATATTTATAACATTTTCATACCTCACATTTTTCCATTTCTGTCTCCATCGTTGTCTCTGTATTTTACTCTGCAGGCTTATTAGGGGCCAATTGTTATGAAAGATGCTGATATACCTTGTATTCCTCTTTCATCCAGCACACATATTTCACCTGATTTTGCACATTTAGTCTCATATATTTTTATGTTTATAATATCAGCTGTTATCAACATCTTTGCGTGTGCACATATCTGTTTTGAATGATTTATGCTGTTACAGATATTATGATATTTAGAAGCACAGCTGTACAAATTTTAGATGCAGTCTTTTGAATGATCATTCTTGTACAGTTATAATTATGCTAAATAGCTCATGTGTAGATATTAATATCTTTATTAATTTGATCCCTATTTTAAACATGTATTTATACATACAAGTATTTCAAATGGGATTATATCGCTTATTATTAAATACTAAACATGCATGCCATTTTTGTTACTAGTATGCATATAAGTGCAGTATTTATAGGAAGATAGTATGTAATTGTGAAACACCTTATTTGCTGCATACTGTCTGAGATGGTTACATAGATATTTAAATTATTTTAAAACATTTTGAATGTTACATGCAGCAGCAGTTAAAGTAGGGTGAAATGTTATTTTAGAACATTTTTATTGTACATTGTTTACAAAATGTCTGGATATATATTTTAAATATTTTAAATAATTTAAAACATTTTATAAGATTTTACATTTAGTAGGATGTGGCATCAGAGTTGTTTGTAGCGTTTTACTACAAAAGTGATGTCAGTTTAAATATTTTATGTATAACAGGATGTGACATCAGAGTTGACTTCAGTATGTCCAAACAGGATGTGACATCAGTAGTTGACTCTAGCATTTTGCTATAAAAGGGATGCTAGTATGTTTGTTTGTTAGTGGCCTGATGAAGATTCGTTGAAAGCGCTAGCCCTGTGTTCTAATTATTTTAATAAAAGTGGTTTCTACTGGACGCTTGGATTTATTTTTACATGCTGGCTGCGTGTTTTTTCTACAAGCTATTGCCCAGTGGATGAGTAGGTTCGAATGAACACTCTATGGTGATTTTGACTCTTTTTTATTGGATTAAGAGTTCGCAAAGTAAAGCGGTTTGTAGGTTACAGCTTCGTTTCTTTTTGTGGAACATTTGGTTACCTTTTGTGACTGACTTGAATTGAACACAGCAAGTATACTTCCCACTATTTAAGCCTGTTTTTTTGTTGTATTAAATGTATAGACTGGTTCAATGCCACATTAGAAATCACTTTAGGCAGAAAAGTAGGATTAGCACGTAAGGAAACCCTGTCATTGTGAAAAATCAGAAAAGGTTCCACTGCCATGAGGGCCTGTAATTCAGATACCCTTCTAGCAGAAGTAATAGCCAACAAAAAAGCAGTCTTCCAAGACAAGAACTGCAAGTCAGCTGTAGCTGCAGGTTCAAAAGGAGGCAGAGTCAGCTTTTCCAAAACAAAATTAAGATCCCAGGTAGGAGTAGGAGCTCTCTGTGGGGGTCTGATATTCTTTGCCACTCTAAGAAACTGTTTAACCAATGGATGTGAAAATAAAGGAGGGTCACAATCATAGTGAGCAGAAATAGCTGCAGCATGCACTTTTACAGAAGAGAAGGACAAACCCTTGTCCAATAAAACAGTCAAATATTGCAATGTACAACTCAAATTAGGCAATTCGACATCAAAGCCTTTAGCTGAACTCCAAAGAAAAAATCTCTTCCATTTACCAGCATAAACTTTTCGAGTACTAGGACGCCTGGCTTCCAAAATAACATCCAAAACTTGTTGAGGGAGCTGAAGGTCCTCCTTCTCTAAAACAGAAGCGCCAGGCTGTCAGGCGCAGGGAGTGCACCCTGACATTGAGAAAATGATTGTTCTCCTGAGACAATAAATGAGGAATCTGTGGCAATGGCCAAGGTGGTACATGAATCAAGCTCCTCAACAGAGGGTACCAATGCTGACGAGGCCAATCCGGTGCTATAAGGATCATGCAAGGCTTGTCCCTCCTGACTTTCAACAGCACCTGTGGAAGAAGAGGCAAAGGAGGAAAAGCATACACGTGAAGGTTGCTCCAACTGAAGGATAGTGCATCTATTTTCCAGGCTTTGGATGAAATAGCCTTGTGCAAAACAGTGGCAGTTGGAAATTCAGAGGAGAAGCAAACAGATCTATGTCGGAGTTCCCCAAGCCATTGTCAACTGAAGAAATACCTGAGGGTCCAATTTCCATTCGTGAGGATCCACAATCTGTCTGCTCAGAACATCTGCTAAAGAATTTTGTGCTCCTGGCAGAAACTGTGCTCGAAGAGTGATGTGCAGATTCAAAGCAGTTTCCCACAACAGCATTGCTTGTCTGCAAAGAGGGTAAGAATGAGTTCCCCTTGCTTGTTGATGTACCACATGACCGTCGTGTTGTCTGTTGAATCAACACCAGTCCTGGTTGAAGTAGGCTTTTGAATCCTCCAAGGCAAATTGAACTGCCAGCATCTCTTTCATGTTGATATGCAAGTGAAGTAGCTCTGGGGCCCAAAGGTCTTGAATCCATTTTCCTCTGAAATGAGCTCCCCAGGCTGACTCCGAGGCGTCTGTCGTTAATATCTGACTTGCCTCTGGTTGGGTCACAGAGCCCCTTGTTTAGGTGACATTCCTGAGCCCACCACAGAAATTCTCTCTGAATGCAAGGTAGGATCCGAATGACAGTGTCCAAATCGTGGCAGTGTTGAGTCCAAACGTTCTTGAGATACCACTGTAGCTTCCTCATATGCAGTTGGGCAGTGGGAAGTACTAGAATGCAAGATGCCATGAACCCCAAGGCTTGAAGGACTGTCCTTGCAGTCAGCCTGGACATTACTGATAGCTGCTGGAAGTATAGGTGAAGATTCCTTTGTTTGTCCGGGGTAAGAAATGCCATCTGAGTAGCTGTATTCAGTTTCACACCCAGAAAACACATCTCTTGTGAGGGTACTAGACTGGACTTTATTTCGTTCACAGAATACCCTAGGCATCTGAAAACTGTCATTACATACTGCAGATGTTGAAGAAGTTCATGCTTGCCTTGAGCCAGAATCAAACAGTCGTCCAGATAAGGATAAATTTGAATTCCTGCTAGCCTGAGAAAAGCTATTACTGGAGCCAGGACTTTGTGAATACCCTGGGCAGTAGACAAGCCAAAGGGCAATGCAGAGAACTGATAATGCAAATTCCCATTCGAAACCTCAGGAATTTCCTGCAACTGGGCCTGATAGGAATGTGAAGATAGGCCTCTTTGAGATCCAGAGTCACCATCCAGTGATCTTTGCCCAGCATAGGTAACAGCTGTTGCAGTGTTAACATCTTGAATTTTGGAATTTCCAGAAAGGTATTTAGAATGGACAAGTCCAGAATTGGTCTCCAAGTATTTCCTTTCTTTGGCACTAAGAAAAGACGGGAATAAAACCCCATGCCTCTTTCTGCAGAAGGTACTTCCTGTATTGCTTCCAACTGAAGCAGAGAAGAAATTTGAGTCTGCTTCCAGTTTTTGCTGACGAGGCACATCCGGCATACCTTTGAAAGGAGGGAATGTGTGAAAATAAAATTTGTAGCCTCGATTTATTATGTCCAATACCCATTTGTCTTGGGTAACCAAATGCCAATTCCTTTTGAAAAATCTCAGTTTTCCTCCCAGAGGGGCTGCCAGCAAGGCAGAGTCCGGCAGCTGAAGACACGGGTCATTGGGTCTGTTTCCGAAAGGACTGACCCCTACCCTCCCCAGCAGAAGGGGTAGAAGAACTCAAAGACCTAGAAGTAACAGGGCCCTGAAAGGAAGCCCTACCCCTACCTCGCCTCGACCTGCCCCTAGACTGATAATCCGAAGAGGGAAAGACCAACCCTTAGCAGGCCAATTCCTACTGAACTTAGGGGCTGAACCTGTAAAAAATCCTTAACTGTCTGCATAGACTTAGCTTTCTCCTCCATCTTTTTCAAAACTGACTCTACTGGAGGACCAAAAAGAACATCAGATTGTAGAGGAGCATCCATAATTCGAGCCTTAACATGCTCTGACAAGGTCTGATCTTTAAGCCAAGCATGCCTACGAATGACTGAACTAGTAGCAGCCACCCTGGAAGAAGCCTGTAAAGCATCAAAACCACGCTGCAAAGAATGCTTACCAACTTGGTCTGAAGCATGCACTAAATCCTGAAGCTCCTTACATTCAATACCTTCAGCTAAAGCATCTACTTTACATTTCAATTGGCCCAGCAAATAATTCTGATACCGAAGCATATGAAACTGACAATTTAAAGCTCTCATAGCCAAAGTAGAAGAGGTATACAGTTTTTTACCCCACCTATCCAGGGCCCTAGCATCCTTGTCCAGAGGAACTGGATTCTTAACCACAGAAGCCCTAACCCCTTTGGGGCCTTGAGTAATAGTTTCTGGGTCAGCCCTAAGACTCTTATATAAGTACTTGTGAGCTTCCGAACCCTGTAGTATCTGTCTGGTTTCACCGGGGCAGGAGGCAGAGAATCTGGGTTAAGGGCAGCCTCAGAAAACACATCCTGAACAATATCCAGTACAGGGGGAATAGCCAAGGGCCTATGATGAGGCAAAAACAAGAATTCTCTCAGTCTTTTACGGGAATCAGAATAATCCTGGCCCTCCCATTTGAAATGTTCCCTCATGGAATGCAAAGTCTCAGAGAAAGAAAAATCTTCTGGAGGGGACGAGGGAGTAGAGTCCTCAGCCTCCGAATCAGAATAGGGAGGAAATCCTGAAGTTCTTCTACAGAGGAATCTGACTCATTGGAAGACTGAACCAAACCCTCCAACTCTGGCTCTACCCTGGGCCTCTTCAGGGGGATAGAACCCCTAATTAAAGTAATCAAATCTTCAGCCATCTTTAACATGTGCTTCCTAGGAGCTGGACCCTGGGGACACGCACCAACAGGGGCAGACTTAGACTTAGAATGGGCTTTGCTATGAGAAGGAGGAGGCCTAACTACACTATGAGGGGAGGGAACCACTGACATCAGAGAAGCACCCTCAGCCTGGCCTAACACAGGAGAAGCCACTTCCTGCAGTAACAAAGGCTCCCCTTGAGACTCGGGTAAACTTTCAGAAGGAGCCGCTGAAGTAGCCAGTGGTACTACAGAACCGGCGTCCGGAGTGGCCGCCTCATCCTGTTTGGACCGCAAAGACTTTTCTTTGCATTTCTTAGAAGAACCAGTCGTCGGAGAATCCGACGGCATGTTATAATTACAACGTTTACCAAACACTAGCCTAGCACAGTCTAACCGACGTTTAATAGTACGTTTGTTAAAAGTAGCACAAAAGCGACACCCAACAACGTCGTGCTCAGGCCCTAAACAAGGAATGCAGAGTGAATGGTAATCCCTATGAGGAATCTGTTTCCCACAAGAAATACAGTTATTAACTTTTTCTGACATCCGTCAATACTGAGGCAAGAAAAAGACAAAAATGTCCCCAAAGGGGTACTTAGCCCAACTTGGTCTCCGGTCTGAAACTCGAAAACCGACAATTCCAGGACGCTGAACGGCACTTGCAAATGCTGCTTCTGCTTAGGGACCATGCGGCAAGAAAGACTGAGGTTATGGCGTCGGTCATGCGCATTTGTACTGACACGTACTGATGTCAGTCTCGAGCGCCGATGACCGACGCCGGTTCTAGCCCTTTGGTATTCGGGCCGATGGTGGGCAGCGGAATACCCTTATGTCAGGACTGCAGCAATGGGAGACTAAGAACATCACATGTTTGAGTTCCTGTAAGACCTTACAGTTATCCTGAAAGGACTTAAACCAGTATCTGCTTCTCCAAACAAAAGTTTATTATCAGGAGAAGCATCCATCAACTTAGCATTGATATAATCAGGTAAAGGTTGAAGCCTAAGCCAAGAATACCTCCTCATCACTGATCCAAAAGCAGCAGCCCTAGAAGAGGCATCTGCTGTATCATAACCACTTGACATAATGACAAACCACTTGAAAGAAGTCCCTAACAAGGAAAGACCAGACATTTTACCTTAGTCCTGGAAATCAGAAACAGTCAAGATTGAGAAAGAAGAGCAAACACATACCTGGACATATGTGCCTGATAACCAATAGCCCTAAATGCCACAGTAGCAGAGGTGTAAACCTTCTTACCTAGCCTTTCCATGGTTCTGCCTTCTTTATCAGAAGGCAGTAAGTTGGGCGAAGGAAGCAATTGAGAAGGCTTGTCAGAAGCTACAGACACCACTGAGGGGTCAGCAGCAGAACATTTGTAGAAAAAGTTACAATCATAAGGCACCCTACAAAACCTAGCAGGCTTCTTGGGAGCAGGAGCTAAAGAATCAGGAGCTTCAGAGGCACTGGAAAAAAGCATCCAACAAAGCAGCCAAAAACAGTAGGAAGAGCAGAAGGTTTTGTAGATCCCATCTGCAACAACTCATAGCACCTCTTATGGATTTCAGAGACCTAAACACAATTCCATTTAAAAAATTCCATCATCCTGGTGACTGCGTTCCCAGATGCCATTTCTTCAAACGGAGCATCAGGACTATTAGATTCCTCTTCCTCTGATCCATAGTATAAAGCAGAAGGGATTAGGGAAGAGTAAACAAGGGATTCCTCATCAGAATGACTCCTCCTCAAAGGAATACTGTTCCCTGAGCCTTTTAAGGGGATTAGAGGACCACGAGGGTGCTGGAACAGAAAACCCTTGAGGTTTTAATGCCATCAAAGCATTAAACAAACCCTGAGTAAAGGCCAGCCACTCACTCTGTGGATCCCTAGGAGCAGGAGAAACATGTTTAGTGTTTCGTCTTTAAAGGAACGTCCACCTATAAAAATTTAGAAGGCTCTGACCCAGGGCGGCATTCAACAACTGTAGTAGGAACTTCTTCCCAAGCAAAATCTGAGGTACAGCCCTACATGCCTCAGATATAATATAGCCAACAGTGGTTCCTCCTAACCATCCAAAATGGAAGCCAGCAAAGCCTCATCGGACATGCTGCAAGCCAGATCCTTGCTGGCCTCCAACCTGGTCGCCGCAGAAGAATCCAACAAAGCCGGGTGAGCCTCCTGGTTCTCACCGGGCTTGGGAGAAATGCCAGGCAGAGGCTGGAAACCAGAAGATTCTGGTCCTAAACTTTTTAACCTTCTTCCCTAAAGGCTAACCCTCCGGATGGGAAGTTCCTTCCATTGCATCTTTAGCACGACGCTTAAGGTTATGGATCTCAAATTACAAAGAAAGGGAAGAAAGCCTAGTACGAAGGGCTTTCGATACAATAGCCTGACAAATTAAACAGGTCATATGGTCATAAGAAACTCCTAGGCAACAAAGACACTTATCATAGCAGTCTCTATGAGGAATACGTCTCCCACACTGGCATTTATCCTTTGTGGATGACATTAACCCTCAGAGCAACAAAAAAAGCTAAGAAAAAAAAAAAAAAAGAACACCAACGGGGTACTTATCTGCAATGGCTCAGTACCAGCAAGATAATGTAGGTGTTGAAACCAGCGAACAAAGATGCATTCAAACTGACGGAAATGACGTAGACATTCACTGCAATGATCTGGAGATGCATTCGGACTAGCAGCAAAGAAGTTCTGAGAATGGTGCATCCAAATATTACCTTAACACCTTACACTATGCGAGGAGCATACATGTGACATTCGGCGTACCTTAAAGAAACTGTAGGCTTTAGTATACTGGCCGACGTCAGGCAACCCACAGCAGGGAACTCCCATATGTTAGAAATACTGCAACAGTGAATGTAAAGACATCAACGACTAGTACAGTCTGTATGTAATTGAGATGTAGTAAGCTTTTCTAGTAATGTTGCATCATCACTGGTGTTTGGTTGCGTGGTAAGGACTTAGGCTGTCTTTTTCTTTGGGCAGTGTGTAAAAAAAATAAGTGAAATGTATGAGGTAAGAACAGAGAAAGGAAAAAGAGAGATATTGGAAGGAAAAAAGGGAAGGATTTTAACCATCCAAAAAGATGGCAAACTTTGAAGAAAAGGTTTGTGAGTTGTGAGGTAAAGTAATTAAAGTTTTCTGAGCAATGGGAGAATACAGGTTTTGAGTGGATTCAGCCACTGTTTGTTGGCACTGTGGGCGAGTCATGTATGAAGAATGTTAAGTGATTGATGCTAACCTGGAGAAGGACATGAGCAGAACAAGGTATTTACCTGATGATGTTTTAGCTCAGTTTTGAACTGGTTTAGATTTTCTGTCTTGGAAAACTAGAGACAGAGCTCCACTGCTCAGAGATGCAACCAGAATTTATTGAGTTTCCAACAGTGCTTTTAGAATTAATATTCTAATGAAGTATGTGGCGTTAAATGCACTAACTCTTGGTCGCTTTGACAATAAAAGTATTCACTTTTGGAGTTTGTTCCTTGATCTGTTCAGCACGCGCACTTGCGTTTTTATAGTCTTAGGAGTGTGCATGGCTACTGTTTCTTTTAGTAATTAAAAAAGAAATAATGGAAGGATATGTGTATGCGCCAAGTATAAAATAAAGTCAGAATGTTTAAGATTTTTATGCCAAGGTACTTGCATAAGTATTTTTACATCCCAAAACAGACTTCAGAGGATGTTTCCCGATGTAGACAGCATATGCTGCAGATGTAACAAGGAAGGGAAAAGTGACTGTGAAAAGTTTTTTGAGAACGTTACAAGCAGGCAGATTGTAGACAATCCATACAGAACACTGACAGAAATGTTGGGGGAAAATGGTAGTTACCAAGGAAATAGATACAGTATTTAAAGTTTAATGCTACTGGCCACCAAAAATGCAACTAGAAAATGGAAAACAAAATCTATAACAAACAATGGCAGTCCTGAATATACCACAAAATAATAAACGGACTGGAGGTGGGATCTTTAGAAAAGGTAAACAGCAAATTTCATAGCAAGTGTATGGTATGCATGGGGACAATACATGCAGAATAACATTCAGGAGGAGTAAGGTTTAATGGAAGGCAGGATCTAAGAAACTGATTTGATGATAGAGTTAATGAAAATTGCTAAAAACAAATATATACTGTATGACAACAGTAAAGAAAACGTGCTACTGTTTACTTTTCTATTAATGACTGATCTCATATTTTAGTTTACCATGCAATGATTTAATGAAGATATTTCTAAAAAAACACACTTTTGTTGGTTGTCACATTAACATGTTAATATGAATTATAAAAGTCACTCAGTATTAATCCTTTCATTAAGGTCAGTAGCCTTGTTGGCTTTCAGTCTTAAATGCCAATGTAATTTAAAATATTCAACTCATCCATACCTCTCACCCACAAGTCCTTCACAGACACTGCCTAGAATGCAAAAACGTAACATTTCTGTAGTTCAAAGAACATTTAAACAGTCTTGTTGCCATTTTTACATTTAATTGCAGATGTATTCATTGACTTGTTGATATAAACTTATCTTAGTCATAACTGCAAAAATAAACTGTAGATAACACACACTACAAAGAACTCAAACAATTAACTCTATTTGAATGCTTCAGATTTCACACTGGTCCTCCATAAATTAATTTACAACTGTTACAGGAGCTGCATTAAAAAATAATTACTGACTGGAAGGAAATCTGCTGTTACTGAATGACTACCAAAGTTCCAGCTGCGACTTAAAATTACATTCTCTCTTATGTATGAAAAATGGCTAATCCCTATTTTTACAAGTTCAGAGCACCTCATTACAACTTTCACATTCTCAGAAATAATATTCTTAATAATAATGCTGAGTACCACGTGAGCTAGAAAGCTCTAGGATAATCGGTCAGAGCTCTTTCAAGTGAATAAGTGACCATATGTTCTGTTACTTCTGTTCCTACATAAAAATTGTCCCCCATTTCCAACACCACTTATTTGTTTGTAAAACATATTTTAAATAAAACAAAAAAGTTGTGATCCAAAGCCAAACCCAACAAATAGCATACTAGTCCAATTAAGTCATTAGTGTAACCAATGGAACAGACAAAAAAGTCCTTTTCTACACTTACATGCTGAGGAATAATCACATATACAGATGTAATGCCCGATACAAACTTTTCTTTTTCTTTATTTACTTGCACAGATGAAAGCAACTAATTGGACGTCTTTGCAAAAGAGTAATACAAACAAAGCACTATCTCAATTCTATGGTGATTTTTTTCCTTCATTCTTTAAATGTTGCCTAAATTGCTGGATGCTGCATGACTGCACTACACACATGTATTTTGTTCATTTTAATCACAGAAAGATTAAAAAAGAAGTTATGTTCTTACCATAATGTTCCGTGTGTGTTGTCCATTGCGTTCTTTATTCTCACATGTGGGGTCGGATCCATCTCAGCCAATACTCCAGTTCGATGTCTTCAGCAAAGCTCATGGGCCTCATTCTTTACCCATAATGCATTCCCCTAGTTACCTCAGATCTTGTTTGTCCCCTAGCAGCAGTTAAAAAAGGTTCCCCGTGGTAGCAATTTGCTGACGTTTAGAAATAAGGATATACCTACTGCCATAAAACTAGAACCAGACTGACGGGGTATATTCTCCGAGGATATATGGCTCCACTGAATTCCCATTTGTTAACTAGTTCACCAGAAGTTTAGGCAGGGGGAGGGTTGTGAGAATAAAGGACGAGATGGACAACACACATGGAATGTTATGGTAAGAACATAACTTCTTTATGTGATGTTGTCAATCTCATCTTTATTCTCACGTATGGTACTGCGTCCTAAGCAACTGAACTCTTGGCTGGCTCATGGGAGATTATTTGTCAGAACCAGACAACCAAAGGAGGCTCTACTCCTAGACGCCACAACCACTTTGTAATGAGTAATAAAGGTATGAGCTCTTGCCCAGGTAGCCAATGCACCAATATTATCCAATGGTAGTCTAGCATAAACGGCAGCAGACGTGGCCAGAGATCTAGTGGAATGAGCTTTAGTGACATTTGGGAGCGCATTCTTTCTAGAATTGTAAATGTGGGATATGCATGATGAAAGCCATCTGGATAATGTGACTTTTGAAACTGGATGACCTTTCCTTGTATCAGAATATGCGACAAAAAGCTGGTCTGATTTCCTGAATTCCGAAGTTCTGTGCAAACAGAAACATAATTGTCTATGAACATCTAGGAGATGCAAGGAATACTCTCCTCTGTTTTGAAAGTTGGGAAAGAAAACTGGAAGGTCTACAGATTGGTTAAGTGTATTTTCTGTCACATCCTTGGCTAGAAATTATGGATTAGTGCATAATGACACCCTATTTTTGTGAAAGATTAGGTAAGGAGGTTTACTGGAAAAGGTTTGCAACTCAGATAACCTTCTCGCCGAAGTAATTGATACCAAGAAAAGAGTTTTCCATGAGAGAAATTTCATATCACATGTGGCTGAGGGCTCAAAGAGGGGAAATATAATGCTGGACAAGATGACATTTAAATCCCAAGGGGGCATTGGCATAACAGTGCGCTTCAAAAAAGCCTTGCAAATTCTGTGTGACATGATAGGACGGTCATTTTCTCCGACATGAAAATTAAAAATTGCAGCTAGTTGAACTTTAACTGAGGCTGTCACTGTTCCATCATTGAAGATCTCAGCCAAAAACTGTAACATGGAATGAACTGCTGCTGTAAAAGGATCCTTTATATATATATATATATATAAACAATCTGCCCATATAACAAACTTCTTCTATTTGCTTATGTAAAGTTTCCGAGTAGATGTTTTATGGGATGATAAAAACAATATGCTTGGTTGGGTAGGAGAGGAACTGGAGCATCCAAGCTGTCAATTTCAGGGTGTCTAGGTTGGGATGAACCATCCCCAAGGGGTGTGTCAGAAGATCCAGAACTATGTCCAGAATCAAGGGTTAGTCCCAGAGAGGAGACTGAAGAAAGGGAAACAAGATTTGATGAGGCCAGAAGGGACCAATTAAGATAATGGTTGCCTCCAACAAACCCACTTTCTCTAGGAAATTAGAGGAATTTGAGGAAAGGCATAAAGAAGTCGGGGGGGGGGGGCTAATCATGAACAAGTGCATCCCGTGGTGACTCCCCCATTGGAGGGATCAGGGTTAAGTAGTTGCTGCATTTGGAATTGTTGGGTGATGCAAAAAGGTTGCAGCAAGGCTGGCCCCAATTGCAGAAGATCACTTCTGTTACTTTCTGATTGAGGGACCACTCGTATGGCCATAGAATGGCTCTTGCTCAGCTTGTCCGCAATGACGCTGTATTTCCCCGAAATGCACACTGCTATTAGAAAGTGGTTGAAGGCTCTCGCTCAATGCCAAACCCTGAGAGCTTCTCAACAAAGTGGGCACAATCTGATTCCCCTTGTTTGTTAATATACCAAAACTACAGACATGTTGTTGGTCTGGATTGCAATTGTTCCTACAAGAAGAGACTCCTGGAATGCTTTCAACACTATTAGCACCACTCATCTCTAGAACATTTATATGCAAGTGAACCTCGAAATCTTGCCAGATGTCTTGAACTGTCTTCCCGAGAAAATGTGAAGCGTCCGTGGCCACCATAGCAAGAGGCTGTGGAGGAATAAAGGGATGGCCTCAAAGTACTGACGGTGAGTGGATCCACCATTAGATGTCTTTCTTGCAGGCATTAGTCATCATGATCTTGTGAGACAGTAGAAGTTCCAAGATTGACCACAGAGCAAATAGTATCTCACTGGAGAACCTTCATATGGAGGCGAACTAGGGGAATTAGTATGATGGAAGCAACAATTTTTCCTAGTATCTGGAGAACTAGTTTTGCGTTGGCTTTGGACTTCTTTATAAGAATTCCGACAAGGTGACAGAGGTAGTCTACCCTGTCTTGTGAAAGTCTTGCTATCTAAGTGGTAGTGTTTATCTCTGCTCCTATGAACAGTAAGGTTTGCAATGGTTCTAGCACAGATTTCTCTTAATTTATGGTAATGTCCAGGGAGGAGCAGAGTTGAAGGACATAATCCCTTGATTGGAGTAAGTGATGCCTGGTCAGGGCAGTTATGAGACAGTCATCCAAGTATGGAAACATACAGATTCCTTTGCATCTCAGGTGAGCCGCTACCACTGCCATACACATTTGGTGAACACTCTGGGGGCTGTAGTGAGACCAAAGGGCAGAACTCGAAACTGGAAGTGAATTGCTCCTAGCCGGCAGCGCAAAAACCTCCTGGACCGCCTGTCCATTCGAATATGGTAGTACGTGTGTCCTGAAGGACTACAGAGTACAACCAATTGTCTTTTTCCAAAAATGAAAGTATCAACTGCAGTGTCACTACTTGGAACTTGGTCTTCTTTACGGATTTCTTTAGATTGTTGAGATCCAAAATAGGTCTCCAGTCCCCTATTCTTTCTTGGAACTACAAATAATTTTGAGTAAGTTCCGGATCCTCTCTGGTCTGCGGGGACTTCTTGGATGACTTTTTGTTTGCAACTTTTGAATTTATATAGTTGCTTGTTCCTTTTGACTGGGAGGAACATCTGGAGGAAGGGAGAAGGAGATATTGTATTCTCTGGATATTATTTCCTGCACCAATCTGTCATTTATCTATAGCCAAGTTTCTTGGTGCAGGGACAGACGCCACCCGAATGCCTCCAGTGGTGAGCAATCGGGCACTCCTTCAGGATCATTGGAAAGGTCACCCAAATAAAGTGCCTGGAGCCTTGGTTTTGCAGGCCCCCCCCTACCGCGAGAGTGTTGCCTTCTGTTATTGTTCCCCCCTCTGCCTCTGGGGGGAAATTTCACCTTGTGTGTCTTGGTAAGATCTGTGAGATTTTCTGAACCACATCTTCCCACTATCTTTTTGACCCTTGGGAAAAGGTCTAGTAGGAGTGGAAAAACGCACTCCAGCTGCAGACAAGGTCTTGCCCTCCTGTTCACACCTGCTGAGAGTTTCCTTCACTTTTGGCCCAAAAAGGGATGAGCTGTCAAAAGGGGCATTAATGAAGGAAGACTTGAAGGGCTCTGCGAAATTGCAAGACACATCCAGGTCTGCCTCCTAAGAGAGACACCTGAGCCTGCTGCCCTACTCGTTCCATCAGTTGCATAAGAAATAAGTCTCACTGACCAGTTGACAACTGAATTCAAGGTAGCGAGCTGAGCACTGACCCTCTCTGCCAATCCAACAGCTACAGTTCCTTGGAGGGAGTCTGATAATTCTTTAATCAGATCCCTCTGCAGTTTGGTAAAGTGAGTAAAATAATTCAGTGAGCGCAAAGCAAAGGTCGCTGATGCAAAGACTCACTTCCCATATCTATCCATGGTCCTAGAGTCCTTATCAGAAGGATGGACAGAGGTACTCGTCTCACAAAGTTCCTTTCTAGTGACTGCCACCACTACCATGTCATCACCTCTTACACCTTCTGTAAGAAAACCCTTTTCTTTTGGGGTAGTGATATATTTATTTGGCCTCCTAGGAGCAGGGTCTATGGTGTATGGGGTCTCCCAAGCCTTTTGCAAGATTAATTCGATAAGCTCATCGAAAGGAGGAGTCACCCAAGAAGTTGATGGGCAAGACGCAAAGGCCTTCAGAAAGACTGACTCCTCAGCTGAAGGGATGGAGGGCTGCCAATCACCTGTTTTAATAGTTCCAGGATGTCTCCAAAAGAGATCATCAGGAGGTGATCGTGGGGACCCTTCTGCTTCATCGAGGCTGGGGTCAGATGTGATAGACTTTGCCGGTGAGTCCAGAAGCTTCTACTTGCATGTCCTCTTCCGAAGGACCTCTTCAGTGGGATACTCTGGAGAGGTTTCCCAAGAAGGGGCAGTAACTTGAGGTACATCCTGAGGTCAAACACCTCTTCGTCCCTGTAGAGAGGGCTTGTGTGAAGACAAAGACATTTCGAATAAGGAGTGAGGAACAACCAAAAAGGATTCTGTCCTAGACTGTGAAGAAGTCAAAGCCCTCCTAATTACTTCAAAGGCAGACTCTTCCACAGTAGGAATACTGCAACATGGGAATAGAAGGACATAGAATAGTTGTGTAAAATCTTACCATAACCATAGATATCCTTCTCTTCCATGTTGCAGTATTCCTTCCCTCCCACCTATCCTCCATCATTACCCTTTCCTGGTCTATGGAGTGTCATGTGGCACTACCTAGGCCATGGTCACACTGAGCAGTCAATTGCATTTCACCGGTCTACAGGGCATCATTTGGCACTACCTAGACTATTTTCCGACTGGCAGTTAGTTCTGAGGTCTGTGCATTCAGACATCACATTTAAGGCCCCTGGTTTATGACCCTACATGTGACGTCCCATGCACTAGCAGCAACCAGGCTTAAGCTTTAGTATGGGAGCAAACGTTCGGGTAGCCTGAAGCGGAGGATCCCACCGTAAGAATACTGCAACATGACAACAGAAGGACATCGAATATTACAGGCTAAGAAGAAAATAGACATATGCTACAAGAAGAAAGTTCTATATCTTATTTTTATATATATTAAAGAGTTAAGGGGTACTTAGCAGGGAAGGTAAGGAATGTCCTCTAACTAAAACAAGAAGTTATGTACTCACCATAACATTCGATGTATGCAGTCCATCTCGCCTTACATTCTTACCCATGGGTTCGGAGCTGAACCTTGGCTCAGACTCGGCCATACTCTAGCTCGTAGTCTTCAATTGGCTCGTGGCTAAGAGGTATCCCATCATGCAACAGGTCTATTCCCCAGATCTTGTTTGCTACACACACACACTGAGAAGAACAACCCCAACAGAAAAGACTACTGACACCTAGAGACTATACCTCCAGGAGGGGTTAGGAACAAGGGTTAGTAAGAATGTAAGGCGAGATGGACTACATACATCGAACATTATGGTGGGTACATAACTTCTTGATGTTATGTAGTTCAATCTCGCCTTCATTCTTACCCGTCCGACAGTGTCCCTAGCACCTTGATCTTGGGTGGCTCAGTGAAAAATACCCTTGAGCACTGTGGAACCAAAGGAAGATCTTCCTCTAGAGACCAGATCTAATTTGCAGTGACTAATAAAGGTATGAGGCGAAGCCTATGTTGCTGCAGCACAAATATCATCCATAGACATCCTAGCCTGAAACGCAGCTGAGGTAGCCACAGATCGTGCAGAACGAGCCTTCACTTTAAAGGGTAATTCTTTGCCATTGGAAGCATAAATAAATGAGATGCAATCGGAGATCCAGCGAGACAAGGTTACCTTAGAAACAAGAACCCCAAGTCTAGTGTCTAAAAAGACAAACATTTGATCTGATTTCCTGAAATCATTTGTCCTATGTAAATAGAAATGCAATTGTCTATGAACATCTAACCGATGAAACTTAAATTCTGCCTTGTTGGAGAATTCAGGAAAAAACACAGGCAACTCAATGGATTGGTTGATATTGACAACACAGGCAACCTTTGGAACAAATGAAGGACTGGTTCTTAAGGAGACCCTATCTTTGTGAAACACCAAATAAGGTGGCTTAATCGATAATACTTGGAGTTCAGAGACGTGCCTAGCTGAAGTTATGGCTACCAAGAACACGGTCTTCCATGACAAGAATTTAATGTTACACGTAGCTGCGGGCTCAAAGGGAGTTGAGGTGAGCGTCTGTAATACAAAATTGAGGTCCCATGGCATTACTGGAACAAAGAATGGAGGTCGGAGTAACAATGTCCCTTTCAGAAAAGCCCTACAAAGCCCATGAGCCATAAGGTTGGGCTCATTAGCAATGTGAAAAGTAGAAATCGCTGCCAATTGCACTTTAATGGTTGTTGCAGTTCACCCCTGACTTAACAGTTGAGAAAGAAATTCTAATATTGCCGAAATAGGCGGTGTATAAGGATCAATATGTCTCTCACGGGCCCAAATAGAAAATCTCTTCCACTTACCGGAATAAATCTTTCTGGTAGAAGGCTTGTGAGAAGAAGAAAGAATATGGACCACTTCCGGGGAAAAATCATGAAGCCTGACTATGGACGGAACTGGAGCAGCCAAGTTGTCAACCTGAGGGTCTGGATGGAGGGATGGAACTGTCCTGACATATGAGTCAGCAGATCTGGAGCTGGGTCCAGAATCCAGGGCTTGTCCATTAGATAGAGTTGAAGGAAGGGAAGCCAAATCTGAGGAGGCCAGTGTGGGGCAATGAGGATCATTTTGCTTCCCAGAGACTGTGCTTTCTGAATGATCTTTGATATCAGAGGTAACGGTGGAAAGGCATACAGAAGACCGGAGGGCCAATCGTGAACCAGACCGTCCCTGGGTGTCTCCCCCTCCGGGGGGATAAGGGTGAAGTAGCTGCTGTATTTGGCACTGAGGGGGCTGGCAAATAGATCACAGCAAGGCTGACCCCATCTGTGGAATATCTTTTCTGCAACATAATTGTTCAGGGACCACTCAAGAAGCATTAGGATAACTCTGCTCAGCCTGTCGGCAATCACACTAGACTTCCCCGGTATAACTAGAAAGCGTTGGGAAGACACCGCCCACTGCCAAACTCGAAGTGCCCCTCTGCAAAGGGGGGTATGATTTGGTTCCTCCCTGTTTGTTCAGACACCATACCACTGACATGTTGTCTGTGTGGATTGCAATTGACCCTAGAGGGAGAAAGCTCTGAAGTGTTTGCAATGCTAATAGCACTGCTCTCATCTCCAAGGCATTGATATGCAAATGGGTCTCGTGATCCTGCCATGTGCCTTGGACTGTCCTGCCGAGATAATGCCCCCCCACCCAATCTGGGAGGCATCCGTGGTCACCATGGCAAATGGAGAAGATGGAATACAAGGCTTGCCCACTTTGAGATTGCTGGCCTGAAGCCACCAGCGTAGATCCTGCTTGCACGTGTCCGTAATCACAATAGAATTGGGAGAGTGGAAGATGCTGTAGTGACCATTGGGCGAAAAGCAGCCACTGAAGAACCCTCATGTGTAGTCTGGCAAGGGGAAGTAGCATGATTGTGGCAGCCATGGTCCCTAATAACTAGAGGACCACTTTTGCCTTGACCTTCCTCAATGGTAGTAAGGCGTAGACCTGCTGTTGTAGAGCCTGAATTCTCTCTTCAGGTAAGAAGGCCCTCATGAGCACTGTATCTAGTTCGGCACCGATAAAAGTGACCCACCCTTCTGGCCCTTGAGGTAAGGTCTAGAAGGCATGGAGAAATGGATTCCCACGGCAGACAGGGTTTTTCCTTCCTGCTCGCACCTAGTGAGTGTGTCCTTCATCTTGGTTCCAAACGATGAACCGTCAAAGGGGGCATTGGTAAACGTAGACATGAAGGGCTCCACGAAATTGCACAGGTGCATCCAGGAGTGTCTCCTAAGAGAGATTCTGGAACCCACTGCCCTACTCGCTCCATCGGCTGCATATGAGATCAGCCTCATGGAGGAGTTGATAAGGGAATTTAGGGGAGACATCTGTGGACTGACCTTCTGTGCCATGGCATCAGAAATGTTACCCTGTATAGAATCTCCAAGCTCTTTTAGATCTTTCTGGAGCCTTGTAAATGCATCAAGTAGTTCAGCGACTGCAGTGTAAAAGCCGCTGAGGTAAACACATGCTTCCCATACCTGTCCAGAGCCCGGGACTCCTTGTCAGGCAGATGTATGGTAGAGGAAGTTTCAGCAAGTTCCTTCTTGGTGGCTGCTGCCACCACCATGGCATCTAATGTTACTCCTTGTCAGGCAGATGTATGAGGGTTGGGAGGGTGGCCTAATGGTTAAGGTGCTTGTCTTACAAACACAAGGTGCAGGGTTCGAGTCTCACAAGGGATAATTGGCTAGGCTTAAAATGGCTCGTAAGGGCAGTTAGCCTAGTACTAATCTATGAACCTATGAACCTATGTTACACCTTTTGTTAGATATTCCTTTGTCAGTGGGGGTGGACAAAAACTTATTGGGTCTCCTAGAGACCGGTTCCAGTGTGTCAGGAGTTTCCCACACCTTTTGACAGACAAGATCTAGTAGCTCATCAAAAGGGGGAAAAACCCAAGAGGTGGAGGGTTGAAACCTGAAAGCCTTCAGGAACACAGACTCATCAGAAGGGGATTTTGAGGGCCAGCCACCTCTCTGCATCAAGATCTCAAGGATATCTGAAAAAGAGATATCTTCAGAAGATGACTTGGGGGACCCACCTGACTCATCCGGGGAGTCTAGGTGTTTCCTCTTACACAATATCTTTCTGGTGGGGCTCCTCAGGCAAAAACTCTGGGGAGACGTCCGAAAGTTGGGGACCACTCATGGAGGTATCCTAAGGTTTAGGGTCTCCACTGCCAGGGATAGAGGGTGATCCGAAACTGACACTGGTGCCGGAGGGTACAGAGTATCAGTGCCGTAGGATGCAGCTGACGACCTTGTCAACATGCTCCTCATAACCTCGAAGGCTGATCTCCCGACTCCAAAGGCAGACTAACTGTAGAGGATACAGTAGTAGCCCTCGGCGCCAAGGAGATGAGGTCTGAAGCAGATGTCGGGTCCAAGCCAAAGCACCAAGAGGAAGGCTCAGAACCGATGAAGATCGATCCGAGCCCTCCCCCTTGGGTCCGACTGGAGAACTGTGGACCCTTGACCCCATGGACGGAGCCAACGGGGTCAGATTGGAAATCAGAAAGTACAGTTTTGTACCTACCATAAATGTAGATGTCCGATAGATATGCAACTGCAGTCCTGACATATGGGGTGTCCCGCCTCAGGCAGCCCTTCGGTCGGCCGGATTCCAAAGTCTGGGTCCGGCGTCGGCTGATGTTGCCTCTTCCCCGTCAGAGCGGCTGGGGTATAAAAGCATCAGCCAACGCCATCTTCTTCAGTGTTTCTTGCCCCAGATGCCAGGTGCCCTCCAAGAAAGGCTAAATTTAGAGAATGGATAAAAATTCCAGACATGCACAACAGTAATAAACAGATACACCATAACAGATATCCCCAGCTAATTTGAAAAAGGGGGGAGTGGACCCAAAAAAGGGAATTAAAGAGGGGTAGGAGGGAGGGAAAACCTGACTGCAGTTACATATCTATCGGACATCTACATTTATGGTAGGTACAAAACTGTGCTATGTCCTTCAAGAATGCAACTGCAGTCCTGACATATGGGTTGAATACCATAGTCAAGCTGGGGGTGGTAGGATCTAAGATAAGGATGGTGTAGCTAAAATGCCCTGCAGGACTGCAGAAGCAAAGCCTGCTCGGGATCTGGAATATAAAGGCAGGTTGTAATGTTTGGAAAATGTATGCACGGAGCTCCATGTAGCAGCTTCTAGAATGTCCTTTGTAGCCACCCCTCTTAGAAAGGCTGTGGAGGTGGCTGTAGCTCTGGTGGAGTGTGGCCTGATATTGGCTGGCACACCTTTTCCATGGAAAGAGTAGCAGAATCTGATGCAGTTTCCAATCCATTTTGAAATTGTTTGTTTGGAAATTGCCTTTCCTTGTACTCCAGCAGCGTAACAGGCAAACTTCAAAGGACAAAACCACCACCATAACAGGTACAAGCACGCAAAATCTGAAGGTAATGCTACTCAATGCTAGAAGTCTAAACCTCAAAATGCATTCTCTCGAGGCACTCCTAAAAATGGAGAACATCGATATCTGTGCAGTAACTGAGACCTGGCTCAAGGCTCCAGAGAGCACCCCTGCAATACCAGGCTAGAACTCTTACCACACTTTTCGGCCACCAAACCAGGACCGAAACACTAAAGGTGGAGGAGTGTCAATATTCACCAAGGATATTCACACCACCAGGCTAGTTGGCCAACATGATGTGTCTGAAATTCTCCAAGTGCAACTAACACTAGGTAAGACTGCAATCCAAATTGTAGCTTGCTACAGATCCCCCACCATACCCCAAGATTCTCACTACACCTTTCTAAACATACTGGAAAATATTAAGATAGAACCAAACACCCTAATACTGGGTGATTTTAACTACCCTGCCATTAACTGGGAAAACTACTCATGTCCCAACACCTTTGTGCAACGGTTCTTGGAATTCATAAATTCCAACGCCCTGGATCAACTAATCCATAGTCCCACCAGGGGCTCCAATATCCTAGACCTGGTCATTACAAACATGGGAAATCAATGCTCCATACCTATGGTCAACCCCTCGTTAGTCAGGTCTGACCATAAGCTAATCACCCTTAACATCCACATCCCACCCCCACCCCCCAGTAAAGAAACAACCATAAAAAACTTCTCCAAAGCCAACTTCATGCTACAAGTCAGAAGTGACAAACTTCATGACACCCATGCAGACGGGAACTGAAAGTTCAACTGCTGAATCCTACACTAAGGCACTGTACAAGCACATCCACTCATGCATGAATCGTGCCATCCCAAATAGAAACAAAATGCTCTCATCCAAAAAAAGGAAGCCAATCTGGTGGTCCCCTGCCATAAACAAACTTTACAACAAAAGGAAGAAACTTTTGCAGAAAAGAGGAAAATCCCAGGATGCAAAAAACTCCCTTACTAGCCTCAGTAAGAAACTGAGATGCCTCATAAAATCCTTCAAAGCTAGTTACGAAAATAAAATTGCCAAAGATTCCAAAGACAACCACAAAGTATTCTATAACTATGTCAAGAATCTAAATGGCAATGCTCAGATCTGCTCTGAGCTAAAACAGAATGGCATTAAATATACTGATCCGAAGGATATTGCCAATATCCTGGCAGATCGATTCAGTGCCAACTTCACCCCTCTCACCCCCTAAATGGCCCATCTCAATACCGGAAGATTGCCAAATTCCAGTAATAACTGCCACACAGGTACAAAACGCACTCTCTAAAGCCAAGAATACAGCATCCATGGGACCAGATGACATCCCGGGCTGTGTACTACATGAACTACAATATGAACTGGCACCTCACCTAAGTGTCATGTTTAATCATAGCCTCACCTCAGGTTTCGTGCCCACTGAGTGGCGCAGAGCTACAGTTATCCCAATCCACAAGGGGGGATCCACCTTGGATCCAGGAAACTACCGTCCCATCAGTCTGACAAGCCTTATCTGCAAAACCATGGAGCGTATTATCATGGAACTTATAAACAAAGACAGTGGCAACCTTCAAACACTGGACCCCACCCAGTTTGGGTTTGTGAAGGGCCGATCTTGTCTCCTGAACCTGATTGACTTCTTTGAATCAGTCTCCAGAGCCATGGACAAGGGTAAGGTGGTCCACACAGCCTATCTAGACCTTGCCAAGGCCTTTGACACCATCCCCCATTCTGGAATCATAGATAAACTTACTAAGTTGGGCATTAATCCCTTTGTCACCCAATGGGTTGCTAAATGGCTTACTGATAGAACCCACACTGTAAAAGTAGCCGACTCTAAATCCAGCTCCAGACAAGTGACAAGTGGAGTACCTCAGGGTTCAGTCCTGGGGCCGCTCTTGTTTGGCATCTACTTCTCTGAAGTACAGGTCAACACTAAGGGACTCTGGCTAACAAAGTTTGCAGATGACTGCAAACTGGGAGCCATTATTGAATCCCCAAATGATGTGGATACTCTACAAAAGGGCCTTACAGAAACAGATGCTTGGTGCCAGAGCCATGGGCTCAAGCTCAATGCCAAGAAATGTATTGTTATCCCTTTGGGAAAAACATGTATCCATGAATTACCATATAGGTGGCAGTACACTAAACACAGAAAGTGTGATAAGAGACTTAGGGACACAGGTGGACAGTGGTCTCACCTTCGATAACCACATCGCCACAACAGTCAGGAAATCCTTCTATGTGGCACACCTCATCACGAAGGGCTTTTCATCCAGAAAAAAGGAGGTCATTGTCCCACTGTACTCATCCCTCATTAGACCCATTATAGAATACAACGTCCCATTTCGTATGTACCTCTCAAGACATCTGCAACAACTGGAAAGGCCTCAGAAATACCTCACTAAAAGAATCACAGGCCTAAAGCAGATGCCCTATGCTGACCGCCTTAAAAAACTCCCGCTATACTCTGTCGCATATCATCTACTCAGAGGCGATCTCTGCTTAACATATAAGGACATGTCAAACCCAGAGCTGTTGGACATGCTACACTTAAAGAAATCCCAATCCCTCAGAACTACACGTTCCAGGGATCTAAACCTTGTCATCACAATAAACAAAACATGCTGGAGGGATAGGTTCCTGACCCAGAGACTCCCCAGACTCTGGAATAGATTGCCCATACATGTCAAGCAGAGTGCCTCTTTGGACCTCTTCAAGAGGAACCCTGATGATTGGATGGGAGAAAGGAAATTCACCCCAGGGATCACGTCAGTCGCCCTGCTAGACAGGGGTCCAGGAAAGTAAATAATTTGGGAAGAAATAGCCAGGGAATTGTTATGGCTAGGCTTGTATAGGCCCTAGGGCTGATAGCCTAGTACCAACCTATGAACCTATAAGCTACAAATAGTTGGTCAGACTTTCTGTTGGCCTTTGTTCTGTCCAAGTAGTAGCACAATTGCCTGTGTATGTCCAAAGTGTGCAGAAGCTTTTCTCCTTTATTTTGAGGATTGGGAAAGAAAGTAGGCAGGTGAATTGCTTGATTTAGAGAAACCCTGGATATCACTTTTGGCATGAATGAAGGATTGGTTCTTAAAGAGACTCTGTCCTGATGGAAAATGAGAAATGGAGGTACTGCCATGAGGGCCTGTATCTCCGAGACTCTTCTTGCTGAAGTAATTGCCAACAGGAAAACTGTTTTCCAGGAGAGAAATTGCAATTCTGAAGATGCTGCTGGCTCAAAAGGAGGAAGAGTTAATTTTTCCAAGACGAAGTTGAGGTCCCATGCAGGCACTGGTGTTTTTTTTGGAGGTTTGATATCCTTTATCCCTCTTAGAAACTGTCTTAGCAAAGGATGTGACGAAAATAAAAAGACCCAAGGCAGGATCAACCTGAATAAAACCATAAAAACTCGACCACTGTGTAAGGCACAAAAAGGCACAGGCACTGGTGCTAAGAAGATACAAATATTTTATTCCAAACGACCACAACGACTGAGCGCTTTCACCAGCAACCTGGTATCTTTAGAGTCATACTTCACAAATGAAAAAACATTCTATAAATACCCACTACCCACAACCAATTAATTAATTAATTGACTCATTAGATCAATTAAATAAATAAATTGACAGAAATAGTCAACACCATTATGTTACAATTCTAAACAAAACAACATAACCAATTACTTAGTCACAACCAGTGAGCAAGGCCTAACTAATAACAGATAATGAAAATGCAATACTAAAAACTACATAAAGAATAATCAAATAAAAACTAAAAATAATTAAAAATACAGTTAATAATATTGTTGTTACATGGTGAAATTGTATTAAATCAAACTAGCTAAATACTTTAATTGAGGCTTTATTGAAATGGACTCATTGAGTCCTGGATACTTCATAGCATTTAATCTGATTTGCCACTCCATTTCAAGCATAGCCACCTTATTACTAATGTTACAATTGTTGTTAAATTTGACTATCTATAATAAAGAATAAAAATTTGTTGAAACTAACACAAAACTTGGTATGCATATAAAGTGCATTGTGCTCATCCTTTCTCTTGATAGAACTATTATGTTCCCTGATTCTATCTTTTAAGCATCGTGTGGTCATGCCAACATAAAAAGCTTCGCAGGACATACACGATGCAATATATACACAATTCTTAGTGTTACAATTGCACACCCCTGGACTAGCGATAGTACGCTTGTAACCTGCCACACATACATAAGCCCCTTCTGTGATGAATCTACATCCCTTACAGGTGCCACATTTGTTCATCTGTGATCTTTTATACCCTACACTTTCCTTTTCAAGAATGTTCTTACGATTTTTTCATGGTTTTATTCAGGTTGATCCTGCCTTGGGTCTTTTTATTTTGGTTATTTTGGTGTCATCGACCCGGTGTTTTGTTCGTTGAGGTGCTGTGTGCTGGGGCATGGAGGCGATTCTTCAGGAATTAACAACAGTTATGGACAAACTTGTCAAAGCGTATGGTGCACGGAAGCAAGGTAACAGAAGTGATTTGGGCAGTAGCCCCACTGATTCCAACATGGAGTTGTATACCTTGCATTCGCCTATTTCCATTACTCCAGGACAAAGAACTAATAATAATCCTACTACCTATAGCGGAGCGGTTTGTAATTCAGGACGTAACCAGGGAGAGAGGGAATGGAACTAGAACCGCCTTCATCGTTGGCGGACACCAACCCGATGCAAGATTTGACTTCCTGGTTCGAGGCGCCGGCCTTTGATGTGGGACAGGGTACACCAGGGAGCATTGGTTGTCGAAACACGTCCAACGATGTATATTTTCCTTCATTAAAAGAACAAATCTTTAAATATGAAAAGCTCTGTATAAAATACAGAGCTACGCAGCTTGATAATTTGTTCCTACTAAAATCTAAGGAGCTCACACAAATTCCTAAGGGGCTGCGGGTATGGAAAATGCCGATGGGCATTGACTTGGATTCAGATGCCTTCCGAGAACTTGTGCAACTTTTTGAAAGAACAGGTATGGAGCTCTTGGATATTACTATCCGTAATAATGAAAGTAAACTGGTTAAGTTGCGTGAAGAAATTAACAGGCTGAATTCAAGTATTACTTCAGACCTGTTATTCTTCCAATATAAAAGTAACTTTGACAAAGTCATTAGAAACATTGAGGCATTTGTAAATAAGAACAGGTTTATTAAACATAAAAAGTTGGCTAGAGACACAGCCGATTACATGAATCGGCTGGCTTATCCTCCGGGCAGAAAAAATAACAACAATTTCAAACCGTATGTGGTTGAAAGTACATCTTTAGGAGATATACCAGGGGTTTCCCATGAAGAGGAGGATGTTTTTTTAGAAACATCAGTTTATCCGCGCAGGTCGGAAAGACTTATGAACAAGAGGCCTCAAACAAGGAATGCCTCGTTTTATTATCAACCGAAGAGGGGAATGAATCGCCGTTGATTAAAATGGACAATTTGTTGAATGTTGATTTTAATATTTGTTTCAATATTGATTTTGAGTTGAGATGTACGGAGGGATCTATGACTAAAAATGTATATGCATGCGAGTGCTTTTTAGATACTGAGCAAAAGTACAATGAGGAATCAACCAGTGAGCAAACAATGGTTTTTGAAATGCAAAGGTGTAATGATAATGGCAATGAAAGTGTTTCATTAGATTATGTTCAACATTCATTTGACAATGGTACAGGTTTTGGTAACAAAGGTTACCCATTTGTGGGGATAGATTCTTCTGAGAACTACAATACAAGGCAGGTGGATTCAGATAAAAACTTGAGCGAGCTTCATAATATGGCACCGGTTATGAGGCACGAAATTGTACGAAGTAAGGGTTTCACAATTTACAACTATACTGAGATGACTATTAGTGAAACGCACTTTGAATTGTTCAGTAAAGGAATTAACTGTGTTCCAAATTATAAGTTGGACATAGCACAGGTGTTAATTAGCTTGAAACTATATATGAGGAAATTGAATCTTCAGTTGTATTTTTCGACTACTGGACCTGGGATGGGGGTACTTAAAGAAAATATAGGTTCAAAGGAATTGAAAAGAAAGAGTGTGTTTGTGCCCCCCCCCCCCCCCCAACACAGAGATTAATGCTTTTGAACAATTAATTGAATATGAGTTCAGGAGAATATGTTCACAAAAATCCCAAGTGAAAGACAATTTAACTGAAGGTGAGAGAATGATTTTGCATGAATTTTCAAACACGAATCAATACAGATGTATGAGGCCTGACAAAGGTGGGGGTATGGTCATCATGAACACAATTGACTATGGTAGTTACATCATGGAGCTTTTAAGTGATGAAGACACACACATCAGGGTATCATTAAATGAGGTCAATAGAGCTTATGCTAAGATAGATTTGTATTTGTTGGATGCATTGTATCAAGGGGCAATCAATGAGAATGAGTTTGAATACCTTAAGGTTAAGTTTCCCAAAATGCCTAGGCTTTTCGGGATACCTAAGGTGCATAAGGGAACAGATTATTTGAAATTTAGACCCATAGTGTCAGCGAAAGGGTCAAAAACTGAGCCATTAGCTGCATTTGTGGACCACTACAGTAAAAAAGCTTTGAATGATGCGGTCCACATTCTCAAAGATTCCTGGCACTGCCTAGAAAGACTTAGGGAAATTCAAAACATGGATAGTAATTTGTTTGGTTTTTTAACCACTGATGTAATAAATCTTTTTTCTGTGATCCCCCATAGTGAGGGACTCGAGTTGTTCTATAGTAGTTTATTCGATAGTCCTAGTTTTGAAATAGAAAAAATTGAGATTTGCCATAACCTTTATGGAACTTATTTTGAGAAATAATTATATACAATTCGAGGGAGAATTATTTCAACAACTGACTGGTGTGGCAATGGGTGCCCGTTGTGCCCCAGTATATGGCAATTTAGTGCTCCTGGCATAGGAAAGGATGTACATTTTTGAATCTAGATTCAAAAACAATATTTTGTTATATAGTAGATTCTTAGACGATTTGCTCATTTTGTGGAAAGGAGATGAAGAGAGTGTGGTTGAATTTATGTCTTACATTAGCAGCACCACTTAATTTCTTAGGTTTACATACTCTTGGAGTTTAACAGCTGTGAACTATTTAGATATAACAATTTCTAAAACAAATGAAGGACTAGTTAGTACTATATATAGGAAACCAAGTTACTCTAATTATATGTTACATTACACTAGTTGCCACCCGTTACATCAGAGAAAAGGGGTGGTCAAGGGCCAGATGGTCCGTATGTCTAGGCTCATCAACAATGATGAGTTGTTCAAAAAAGAAATGTTTACTTTAATTGGGATGTTCCTTGACAGGGGATACCCAATAACATTACTACGTAAGACTAAAAAAGAGATTTATAAGAAGAGGAAGAATAAGTACATTCCGATTTTGAAAGACAGGGGACATGGACAACTTCGGCTGTCTTGGACAGCGATAAAAATGGTCAAATGGATGGACCGAAGTTTGTTCTTAAGTACAATGAGAAATCACTGGAACTTAGTATGAGTTTAAGAAACATGTGGGAATATTTCCTGAGAAGGGATACCAAAAATGACTTTGGGTAAGGGACCAGTCATTGTTTTTGGGAAAGGAAAAAATCTTAAGAACATTCTTGAAAAGGAAAGTGTAGGATATAAAAGATCACAGATGAACAAATGTGGCACCTGTAAGGGATGTAGATTCATCGCAGAAGGGGCTTATATATGTGTGGCAGGTTACAAGCATACTATCGCTAGTCCAGGGGTGTGCAATTGTAACACTAAGAATTGTGTATATATTGCATCGTGTATGTCCTGCGAAGCTTTTTATGTTGGCATGACCACACGATGCTTAAAAGATAGAATCAGGGAACATAATAGTTCTATCAAGAGAAAGGACGAGCACAATGCACTTTATATGCATACCAAGTTTTGTGTTAGTTTCAACAAATTTTTATTCTTTATTATAGATAGAGTCAAATTTAACAACAATTGTGACATTAGTAATAAGGTGGCTATGCTTGAAATGGAGTGGCAAATCAGATTAAATGCTATGAAGTATCCAGGACTCAATGAGTCCATTTCAATAAAGCCTCAATTAAAGTATTTAGCTAGTTTGATTTAATACAATTTCACCATGTAACAACAATATTATTAACTGTATTTTTAATTATTTTTAGTTTTTATTTGATTATTCTTTAGTATGTAGTTTTTAGTATTGCATTTTCATTATCTGTTATTAGTTAGGCCTTGCTCACTGGTTGTGACCAAGTAATTGGTTATGTTGTTTTGTTTAGAATTGTAACATAATGGTGTTGACTATTTCTGTCAATTTATTTATTTAATTGATCTAATGAGTCAATTAATTAATTAATTGGTTGTGGGTGGTGGGTATTTATAGAATGTTTTTTTCATTTGTGAAGTATGACCCTGAAGAAACCAGGTTGCTGGTGAAAGCGCTCAGTCATTGTGGTCGTTTGGAATAAAATATTTGTATCTTCTTAGCACCTGTGCCTGTGCCTTTTCGTGCCTTACACAGTGGTCGAGTTTTTACGGTTTTATTTAGCAAAGGATGTGAAAACACAGGTGGATCACAGTTATATTTTGCTGAAATTGCTGAAGCGTGTATTTTTATGGAAGAATATGAAAGGCCACTGTGAAGCATTTCTGCCAAGTATTCTAGTATCTGTGTGATGCTCATTACTGATGCATCCTGACCCTTGTTGGCATTCCAGATGTTGAATCTCTTCCATTTGGCTGAATAAGTTTTTCTGGTGGAAGGCCTGTGTGCTTCCAGTAAGATCTCTTCAACTTTTTTGGAGAGAGAAATATGGGGAGAAGTCATGGAACCCTCCAAGCTGTCAGTTGCAATGTTTGCAGGTTGGGATGAACAGTCCTGTAATTGTGCTGAGTTATAAGCAGAGGCCATTGAGGCAGGAGTCACGGCTTGGTGCGAGTTATGCTCCTTAGTAATGGATACCAGTGCTATCTTGGCCAGTCTGGAGCTATCAAAATGCCTTTCGGTTGTTCTGCTTTGATCTTCAGTAACACCTTGGTCATTAATGGTAGAGGTGGAAATGCATAGATTGTTAGAGAATTCCAGCTGAAGGAGAGAGCATCCATTCTCCAGGCTTGAGGATGGTGTGTCCTTCAGCAGAACTTCTTCAGATGATGATTGAGGTGTGAGGCAAAGAGATCTATGTCCAGCCTTCCCCATGCATGAGTTATTTGTGAAAAAATGTCTGGATGCAGCATCCATTTGTGCGGGTCCATAATGTTTCTGCTTAGACTGTCCGCCAGAACATTGTCCTTGCCTGGGACAAACTGGGATTGCAACTGTATGTTCAGTTTCAGGGACTTTTCCCAAAGAGTCATTGTTAGTCTGCAGAGGGAGTAAGAATGGGTGCCTCCCTGTTTGTTTATGTACCACATAACAGTGGTGTTGTCTGTCTTTATTAGCAGATGACCTTGCTGAAGAAATTTTCCGAAGGCCTCGATTGCATGAATCACTGCCAACATCTCTTTTTGATTGATGTGCAGATGCAATTCCCGGGGAGCCCATTGCCCTTGAATGCATCTGCCCTCCATGTGCGCCCCCCATCCATGATCTGAGGTGTCTGTTGTAATGGTTTGGCTTGCTTGAGGTTTGTTGAAAGACATGCCTTTGTTTAGCTGGCTTGCTTGTGCCCACCACAAAAATTCCTTTTGTAGACATGATGAGTGGAATAATTGCTTCTAACTTGTGGCTGTGTTGAGACCATAAACTTTGTAGGTACCATTGTAGTTTTCTCATGTGTAGTCTTGCCAGTGGAATCAGAAGAATGCAAGATGCCATGAAACCCAGGGCCTGCAGGATTTTCCTTGCAGTCATCTGGGTGTGCTTTGCTAGGCTTTTGAAGTAATCTGGTAATTGTTCTTGTTTTTCTTCTGTGAGGAAAGCTATTTGTGAGTTTGTTGGGATGGCAGTAGTCTTGATTTTTGAATGTTGACTGTGTATCCCAAAGCCTGTAGTAAGTGAATGACATAGTCCAAGTTTCTTATCAAGGCTTGCTTGCTGTCCGCTTGTATAAGGCAGTCGTCCACGTAAGGGTATATTTGTATCCCCTGAAGTCTGCAATGTGCAATTACTGATGCCAGGCATTTCGTGAATACTCTGGGCGCAGTAGATAAGCCAAAAGGCAATGCTGAGAACTGATAATGCTCTGACCCTGCAAGAAATCTGAGGTATCTTCTGCAGCTGTGTCTGATTGGGACATGCAGGTATGCCTCCTTGAGGTCCAGAGTAACCAGCCAAGACCCCTTGCCCAGCATGGGAAGAAGTTGCTGTAACGTCAGCATTTTGAATTTTGGCACAATGAGAAAAGTGTTTAGAGCGGACAAGTCCAGTATAGGTCTCCATTGCTTTTCTTTTCTTGGGACAAGGAACAGTCTTGAGTAGAATCCCTGGCCTTGTTCCTGAGGAGGAACCTTTTCTATTGCTTTGATTTGTAGCAGCTTTGAAACTTGTATGAGTGCCTCTGCCCTTTGATTTTGTGGCAGGTTTGGCATGCCTTGTCTTGTTGGTAAGGTATGGAAGTGGAACCTGTAACCTTTGTCTATTATGTCCAAAATCCATTTGTCCTTTGTAAAAACGTGCCAATTTTTTTGAAAATAAAGATAATTTTCCACCTAAAGGTGCTTCTCTTTGAGCCTTGATTGGCAGTGTCAAAGTCAAGTCATTGTGATTGTCCCTGTGGAGCAGTAGAAGTCCCTGCGCCACTTCTCTGATTAGTTGGTTGCCATTGGCGGCCACTGTAGGAGCCTCGGTATTGCCCTCTACCTCGAGCACGCCTGTTTTTTCCCCTTTGGAACTTGTCAGTGTCTGGAAAGGACCAATTCTTCGAAGGCCAATTCCTACTGAACCTTGGTGGCTGAACCTGGAGGAAATATTTGACTGTTTGTACTGATTTAGCCTTTTCCTCAATTGATTTCAACACACCCTGTGCATTAGCACCAAATAGCTTGTCTTTTTCCAGAGGTGCATCTAGAAGCTTTACTTTAACATGATCTGGCAATGTCTGTTCTTTCAACCAAGCATGTCTACGTATGACGGCCCCTGTCATAGCTGCCCTACATGAAGCTTCCAATGCATCCATAACCACACTGAAGGAAATGATTGCTAACCTGCTGAGTATTATGAACCAAATCCTGCAAGGCCTTTCTATCTAAAGGCTCAGGAGAGGCTAACTTTTTCTGCAAATCATCCATCAAGAAATCCTGATACTGAAACATATGAAAAAGACAGTTAAGTGCCCTCATGGCAAGGGTGGATGAGGTATAAACTTTTTTACCCCACCTCTCCAGGGACCTAGATTCCCTGTCTGCGGGCAAAGGATTTTTGGCTGTGGAAGTGGCCACTCCTTTGGGCCCCTGAGAAATAGTTTCTAGATCAACAGAGTGGGCCTTAAAGAGATGTTTATGAGTTTCAGGAACCCTGTAATACCTGTCTGGCTTGACAGGAGCAGGAGGGAGAGAATCAGAAGTAATTGAGTCTGAGAACACATCATCCAATACATCTAACACTGGGGGTATAGCTAAAGGCCTGTGCTGGGGTAACTTAAGGAAAGTCCCAAGCCTTTTCCTGGAGTCGGAGAAATCCTGGCCCTGCCACTGAAAATGCTCTCTCATGGAGTGGAGAATTTCCCCGAAAGAAATATCCTCAGGAGGAGAGGCAGAGGGAATGGATTCATCAGCATCAGAATCCTCGTAGGCAGTGAAGGATTCTTCCTGGGAATCTGAATGGCCTGACTCACCAGAGGCTTCATCTGAGGAAAGGGTATCTGCCTGCTCAACCCTAGGCCTTTTGTCTGAAGGCGGCTGAGAACCTCTGTCTGGATGAGCCTGAGAGCCCCTGATTAAAGAAATTAGATCTGCAGCTGAAGTCATGATCTGTTTATCAGAAGTGGGACCCTGTGAAAAAGATTTAGGAGGGTGAGACTTAGCCTGGCAGGCAGCCTTAGCACGTGTGTAGGCCTTGATGGACATAGACACAGGAGGCCTAGCTGCCCCACGTGCTGGAGTAACTTTGTCCACCGGTATGGTGTCAGGCAAATCTTGGGCTTCGGTTTCAGGAGGAAAATCAACAACCGGCATCGGGGTAGCCTCCGGGACTGAAGTGTGCGGTAAAGCGGTGTCGTTGGCCTGGAGCGGTTGAATTACCGCCACCGAAGAGATCGATGCACTCGCGGTAGGCTTTAGCGTGGTGTCGGTGGAAGTCACAGGTCGCGAATGTCGGTCCCGGTCCTTCCGTTTTTTGGAAATATGTGCTGTCGGTAGTTCCGACGGCATGATATAGGAGTAATTTTCTCCAAAAAAGTCTTCAGCAAATTCTGCCCGGCGCCTAAGTGTGCGCTTATTGGAGCAAGCACAGGCAGCACAGGCCGAGACGTCGTGGTATGGGCCGAGGCAGGGAAAGCAGTAAGAATGGAAGTCCTTATGAGGTATTTGTTTACCACAAGACAAGCAATTATTAACTTTTGCAGTTTTATCTGACATCGGCTGAGGCAAGAAAAGGTTCCCCAACGGGGTACTTCGCTTTTTGATGACTTCGGATCTGAAAACACAGGAGCTGGCTGACCGGCACTTGCGAACTGCTTCTGCTTCGGGCACCGCGCGGCAAGAAATACTGAAGAAGATGGCGTCGGCTGATGCTTTTATACCAGAGCCGCTCTGACGTCGGGGAAGAGGCGACATCAGCCGACGCCGGACCCAGACTTTGGAATCCGGCCGACCAAAGGGCTGCCTGAGGCAGGACAACCCATATGTCAGGACTGCAGTTGCATTCTTGAAGGACATCTGAGAGGCCATGCGAGGCTACTGGAACCGACCTAACTGCATCCAACGGAACTGATAATTCTGGCTCCGAAGGCCGAGAAAGGCTCAGAGGAAGAACAACAAAGGATGAAGAGGCCATAGGCTCCCGAGCCAACTGGGTCAGAGCCGAAATCAATTTGACCAACACCGATGACTGAAGCAGTTTCTTCACCACTCTATCAACGTCCTCATCAGAAAGGGTCCTAGAGGACCTGGAGGATACAGTTGGGGATCTGATCTCTATACAAGGGGGGACTTGCATGAAGGAGAAATCGGTCGAATAACTGGAGACCGGCTCCAAAAGGCTGGGAGCCAATACGGACTTAGTTAAGACACTATCTTCTGTCGGCACCAAGGGCAATGGAACTGAAGGAGAAGCTGTTCTAGCAACTTTCTCTGGCGGCTCCAAAGAAACAGACGGAGCCGGCGAGTGCTTCTTAGAAGTCTTTTTGTCCTTTTTAGCTGGAGAGGATAAGGCACTGGACGACTTAGCCAAGTCTTCCTCGAAGGAGTGTTTAAGCAGTCCTTTCAAAATGAGCTTGTTCTTCCTCTCCTGTAGCAGGTGGGGACTGAAGGAATGACAAACAAGCAGGACTCTTGGAGGTGAATATCCCTTAAGCAGTACACGCATACAGAGTACCCATCAGTCAAAGACATTTTATTGTTGCATTCAACACACTTTTTAAAGCCCGAAGGCCTGTGTTCCTTAGAATCCTTAGACATGCTGAATAAAGGAGAACACACACATGTACAAAGCAATATGTACACACACTGGACCCAACTAAACCCCGCAAGGGAAAATGGAGCCTCTAACTAAAAACGGCCTAGTAACCGGCGGGAAAAAGACTACAGGGAGGACTAGATCCTCTAACTTAAACGGGCCTAGCCCGGGAAACAAAGACAGGATAGCACCACTAGCCAGACACGACAACACTAAAAGCTAACAGAATGGAGCACCAAACCAAAGACCACATGGAAACAATGGGGAGGACTAGGTCCTCTAACTGAAATGGGCCTAGCCCGTGGGAAGAAAGGAAATGAATGGGATACCGAAAAGGCCACAAAAACAGCAAGAGAAGCAAAACAAAGGCAGTATAACACCACTACCACACACACAGAGCTAAGAAAATAGCTTTTTTTTGGGCAACAAGTCAAAAGTTTATAAACAGTATACTTAGCCACGGCCAAAAGCAAGACCATGTCTGAGCGTAAAGAGTGGCAAACAAGATCTGTGGAATATACCTGTTGCATGATGGGATACCATTTAGCCAAGAGCCAATTGAAGACTTTGAGCTACAGTAAGGCCAAGTCGGAGCTGAGGTTCGGCGCTGAACCCACGGGTAAGAATGAAGGCGAAACTGGACTACATAACATCGGACGTTCCTAATAGCACTCTAACTTTAACATGTAAAGGGGGAAAGCTGGGTAAAGAAGTTAGGGTAATAAGATATTATAAGGAATTTAAACTAGAAAAGACAAACAATGCTAAAAATATAGACGTGAAACATTGTACTTAGCCCAGAGCTACAGCTGACGAAACCTCTTCACAGCGAGGGAAACATGATCTGATGTAACTAGGGGAATGCATTATGGGTAAAGAATGAGGCCCACGAGCTTTGCTGAAAACCTCGAGCTGGAGTATTGACCGAGATGGATCCGACCCCACACATGAGAATAAAGGCAAGATTAACATCACATCACGTTTCAAAAAATATAAAGAGCAAAACTACAGAGTCCTCAAAACAGGGCTACACACATCAAGCAAATCAAGCTGACTAAACCACAAAATGCACAAGGTTTCAATTACTAAAAATAAAAATTCCAACCCATTTGTATGCAATTGGCCTAACTACCTACTAGATGCAGAACCAAACACAGGAAACAGTAGCACATTTAGCCCCTGCAACTCAAGCATAATAAGCAAAGTTCCCAGGTGACACAAATAATGGTGGTCATACTAGAAAATAACTTAAGCAAGGAAACAGCAAAACAAAAATCAAAGAAATATTACCAACAGGATCACAGAAGAGTACAATGACAAATTAAAATCAGCCAAGACAGCCTTGACATCCACATCGCTCTCCCACCTCACCCCCCAGTAAAGAAACCTCCGTAAAAAAACTTCTCCAAAGCCAACTTCATGCTACTCAAGTCAGAAGTGACAAACTTCATGACACACATGCAGACGGGAACTGAAAATTCGACTGCTGAATCCTACACTAAGGCACTGTATGAGAACATCCACTTGTACATGAATCGTGCCATCCCAAATAGAACCAAGATGCTCTCCTCCAAAATAAAAAGGAAGCCAATCTGGTGGTCCCCTGCATTAAACAAACTTTACAACAAAAGGAAGAAACTGTTGCAGAAAAGAGGAAAATCCCAGAATGCAAAAAACCCCCTTACCAGCCTCAGTAAGAAGCTGAGATCCCTCATAAAATCTTCCATAGCTAGTTACGAAAATAAAGTTGCCAAAGATTCCAAAGGCAAAGTACAGTTTTGTACCTACCATAAATGTAGATGTCCGATAGATATGCAACTGCAGTCCTGACATATGGGTTGTCCTGCCTCAGGCAGCCCTTCGGTCGGCCGGATTCCAAAGTCTGGGTCCGGCGTCGGATGATGTCGCCTCTTCCCCGACGTCAGAGCGGCTGGGGTATAAAAGCACCAGCCGACGCCATCTTCTTCAGTGTTTCTTGCCCCAGATGCCAGGTGCCCTCCAAGGAAGGCTAAATTTAGAGAATGGATAAAATTCCAGACATGCACAACAGTAATAAACAGATACACCATAAATACTATCCCCAGCTAATATGAAAAAGGGGAGAGTGGACCCAAGAAGATAATTACAGAGGGGTAGGAGGGAGGGAAAACCTGACTGCAGTTGCATATCTATCGGACATCTACATTTATGGTAGGTACAAAACTGTACTATGTCCTTCAAGAATGCAACTGCAGTCCTGACATATGGGTTGAATACCATAGCCAAGCTGGGGGTGGTAGGATCTAAGATAATGATGGTGTAGCTAAAATGCCCTGCAGGAGTGCAGAAGCAAAGCCTGCTCGGGATCTGGAATATAAAGGCAGGTTGTAATGCTTGGAAAATGTATGCACAGAGCTCCATGTAGCAGCTTCTAGAATGTCCTTTGTAGCCACCCCTCTTAAAAAGGCTGTGGAGGTGGCTGTAGCTCTGGTGGAGTGTGGCCTGATATTGGCTGGCACACCTTTTCCATGGAAAGAGTAGCAGAATCTGATGCAGTTTCCAATCCATTTTGAAATTGTTTGGAAATTGCCTTCCCTTGTACTCCAGGAGCGTAAGCTACAAATAGTTGGTCAGACTTTCTGTTGGCCTTTGTTCTATCCAAGTAGTAGCGCAATTGTCTGTGTATGTCGAAAGTGTGCAGAAGTTTTTCTCCTTTATTTTGAGGACTGGGAAAGAAAGTAGGCAGGTGAATTGCTTGGTTTAGAGAAACCCTGGATATCACTTTTGGCATGAATGAAGGATTGGTCCTTAAAGAGACTCTGTCCTGATGAAAAATGAGAAATGGAGGTACTACCATGAGGGCCTGTATCTCCGAGACTCTTCTTGCTGAAGTAATTGCCAACAGGAAAACTGTTTTCCAGGAGAGAAATTGCAATTCTGAAGATGCTGCTGGCTCAAAAGGAGGAAGAGTTAATTTTTCCAAGACGAAATTGAGGTCCCATGCAGGCACTGGTGGTTTTCTTGGAGGTTTGATATTCTTTATCCCCCTTAGAAACTGTCTTAGCAAAGGATGTGAAAACACAGGTGGATCACAGATGTATTTTGCTGAAATTGCTGAAGTGTGTATTTTTATGGAAGAATATGAAAGGCCACTGTGAAACATTTCTGCCAAGTATTCTAGAATCTGAGGGATGTTCATTACTGATGCATCCTGACCCTTGTTGGCATTCCAGATGTTGAACCTCTTCCATTTGGCTAAACAAGTTTTTCTGGTAGAAGGCCTGCGTGCTTCCAGTAGGATCTCTTGAACTTTTTTTGGAGAGAGAAATATGGGGAGAAGTCATGTAACCCTCCAAGTTGCCAGTTGCAATGTTTGCAGGTTTGGATGAACAGTCCTGTAATTGTGCTGAGTTATAAGCAGAGGCCATAGAGGCGGGAATGCATAGATTGTTAGAGAATTCCAACTGAAGGAGAGAGCATCTATTCTCCAGGCTTGAGGATGGTGTGTCCTTGAGCAGAACTTTTTCAGATGATGATTGTGGTGTGAGGCAAAGAGGTCTATGTCCGGCCTTCCCCATGCATGAGTTATTTGTGAAAAAATGTCTGGATGCAACATCCATTCATGGGGATCCATAATGTTTCTGCTTAGACTGTCCGCCAGAATATTGTCCTTGCCTGGAACAAACTGGGATTGCAACTGTATGTTCAGTTTCAGGGACTTTTCCCAAAGAGTCATTGTTAGTCTGCAAAGGGGGTATGAATGAGTACCTCCCTGCTTGTTTATGTACCACATAACAGTGGTGTTGTCTGTCTTTATTAGCAGTTGACCTTGTTGAAGAAATTTTCCGAAGGCCTCGATTGCATGAATCACTGCCAGCATCTCTTTTTGATTGATGTGCAGATGCAATTCCCGGGGAGCCCATTGCCCTTGAATGCATCTGCCTTCCATGTGCGTCCCCCATCCATGATCTGAGGCGTCTGTTGTAATGGTTTGGCTTGCTTGAGGTTTGTTGAAGGGCATGCCTTTGTTTAGCTGGCTTGCTTGTGCCCACCACAAAAATTCCTTTTGTAGACATGGAATGAGTGGAATAATTGCCTCTAAGTTGTGGCTGTGTTGAGACCATAGACTTTTTAGGTACCATTGTAATTTTCTCATGTGTAGTCTTGTCAGAGGGATCAGGAGAATGCAAGATGCCATGAATCCCAGGGCCTGCAGGATTTTCCTTGCAGTCATCTGGGTGTGCTTTGCTAGGCTTTTGAAGTAATCTGGTAATTGTTCTTGTTTTTCTTCTGTGAGGAAAGCCATTTATGAGTTTGTGTCCAGTTTGGCTCCTAGAAAAATTATTTGTTGGGATGGCAGTAGTCTTGATTTTTGAATGCTGACTGTGTATCCCAAAGCCTGTAGTAAGTGAATGACATAGTCCAAGTTTCTTATCAAGGCTTGCTGGCTGTCCGCTTGTATAAGGCAGTCATCCAGATAAGGGTATATTTGTATCCCCTGAAGTCTGCAATGTGCAATTACTGATGCCAGGCATTTCGTGAATACTCTGGGCGCAGTAGATAAGTCAAAAGGCAATGCTGAGAATTGATAATGCTCTGACCCTGCAAGAAATCTGAGGTATCTTCTGCAGCTGTGTCTGACTGGGACATGCAGGTATGCCTCCCTTGAGGTCCAGAGTAACCAGCCAAGACCCCTTGCCCAGCATGGGAAGAAGTTGCTGTAATGTCAGCATTTTGAATTTTAGCACAATGAGAAAAGTGTTTAGAGCGGACAAGTCCAGTATAGGTCTCCATTGCTTTTCTTTTCTTGGAACAAGGAACAGTCTTGAGTAGAATCCCTGGCCTTGTTCCTGAGGAGGAACCTTTTCTATTGCTTTGATTTGTAGCAGCTTTGAAACTTGTATGAGTGCCTCTACCCTTTGATTGTGTGGCAGGTTTGGCATGCCTTGTCTTGTTGGTAAGGTATGGAAGTGGAACCTGTAACCTTTGTCTATTATGTTCAAAATCCATCCGCCCTTTGTAAAAATGTGCCAATTTTTTGAAAATAAGGATAACTTTCCGCCTAAAGGAGCTTCTCTTTGAGCCTTGGTCGGCGGTGTCAAAGACAAGTCATTGTGATTGTCCCTGTGGAGCAGTGGGAGTCCCTGTGCCACTTCTCTGATTAGTTGGTTGCCATTGGCGGCCCCTGTAGGAGCCTCGGTATTGCCCTCTACCTCGAGCACGCCTGCTTTTTACCCTTTGAAACTTGTCAGTGTCTGGAAAGGACCAATTCTTCGAAGGCCAATTCCTGCTGAACCTGGAGGAACTCTTTGACTGTTTGTACTGATTTAGCCTTTTCCTCAATTGATTTCAACACACCCTGTGCATTAGCACCAAATAGCTTGTCTTTTTCCAGAGGTGCATCTAAAAGCTTTAGTTTAACATAGTCCGGCAATGACTGTTCTTTCAACCAAGCATGTCTACGTATGACGGCCCCTGTCATAGCTGCCCTACATGAAGCTTCCAATGCATCATAACCACACTGAAGAAAATGATTGCTAACCTGCTGAGTATTATGAACCAAATCCTGCAAAGCCTTTCTATCTAAAGGCTCAGGAGAGGCTAACTTTTTCTGCAAATCATCCATCAGAAAATCCTGATACTGAAACATATGAAAAAGACAGTTAAGAGCCCTCATGGCAAGGGTGGTAGAGGTATAAACTTTCTTACCCCACCTCTCCAGGGACCTAGCTTCCCTGTCTGCGGGCAAAGGATTCTTGGTCGTGGAAGTGGCCACTCCTTTGGGCCCCTGAGAAATAGTTTCTAGGTCAACAGAGTGGGCCTTAAAGAGATGCTTATGAGTTTCAGGAACCCTATAATATCCGTCAGGCTTGACAGGAGCAGGAGGGAGAGAATCAGAAGTACTGGAGTCTGAGTACACATCATCCAATACATCTAACACTGGGGGAATAGCTAAAGGCCTGTGCTGGGGTAACTTAAGGAAGGTCTGAAGCCTTTTCCTGGAGTCCGAGAAGTCCTGGCCCTGCCACTGAAAATGCTCTCTCATGGAGTGTAGAACTTCCCCGAAAGAAATATCCTCAGGAGGAGAGGCAGAGGGAATGGATTCATCTGCATCAGAATCCTCGTAGGCCGGGAAGGGTTCTTCCTGGGAATCTGAAAGGCATGACTCGCCAGAGGCTTCATCTGAAGAAAGGGTATCTGTCTGCTCAACCCTAGGCCTTTTGTCTGAAGGCAGCTGAGAACCTCTGTCTGGATGAGCCTGAGAGCCCCTGATTAAAGAAATTAGATCTGCAGCTAAAGTCATGATCTGTTTATCCAATGTGGGAGTCTGAGAAAAAGATTTAGGAGGGTGAGACTTAGCCTGGCTGGCAGCCTTAGCACGTGTGTAGGTCTTGATGGACATAAACACAGGAGGCCTAGCTGCCCCACGTGCTGGAGTAACTTTGTCCACCGGTATGGTGTCAGGCAAATCTTGGGCTTCGGTTTCAGGAGGAAAAACAACAACCGGCACCGGGGAAGCCTCCGGGACCGAAGTGTGCGGTAAAGTGGTGTCGTCAGCCTGGAGCGGTTGAATTACCGCCTCCGAAGAGACCGATGCACTCGCGGTAGGCTTAGGAGTGGTGTTGGTGGAAGTCGCAGGCCGCAAAGGTCGGTCCCGGTCCTTACGTTTTTTGGAAACATGCGCTATCGGAAGTTCCGACGGTATGATATAGGAGTAATTTTCCCCAAAAAAGTCTTCAGCAAATTCTGCCCGGCGCCTAAGTGTGCCCTTGTTGAAGCAAGCACAGGCAGCACAGGCCGAGACGTCGTGGTCTGGGCCGAGGCAGGGAAGGCAGTAAGAATGGAAGTCCTTATGAGGTATTTGTTTACCACAAGACAAACAATCATTAACTTTTTCAGTTTTGTCTGACATCGGATGAGGCAAGAAAAGGTTCCCCAACGGGGTACTTAGCTTTTTGATGACTTCGGCATCTGAAAACACAGGAGCTGGCCGACCGGCACTTGTGAACTGCTTCTGCTTCGGGCACCGCGCGGCAAGAAAGACTGAAGAAGATGGCGTCGGCTGATGCTTTTATACCCCAGCCGCTCTGAAGTCGTGGAAGAGGCGACATCAGCCGACGCCGGACCCAGACTTTGGAATCCGGCCGACGGAAAGGCTGCCTGAGGCAGGACAATCCATATGTCAGGACTGTAGTTGCATTCATGAAGGACATCCACAAGGCATTCTATAGATAGGTCAAGAATCTAAATGGCATTAAATATATGGATCCCAATGATATTGCCAATATCCTGGCAGATCGATTCAGTGCCAACTTCACCCCCCTCTCACCCCCTAAAGGGCCCATCTCAATACCAAAAGATTGCCAAATTCCGGTAATAACAGCCACACAGGTAAAAACTGCACTCTCCAAAGCTAAGAATACAGCATCCATAGGACCAGACGACATCCTGGGCTGTGTACTACATGAACTACAAAATGAACTGGCACCTCACCCAAGTGTCATGTTTAATTGTAGCCTCACCTCAGGCTTCATGTCCACCGAGTGGCACACAGCTACAGTTATCCCACTCCTCAAGGGGGGATCCACCTTGGATCCTGGGAACTACCGTCCCCATCAGTCTGACGAGCCTCATCTGCGAGGCCATGGAACGTATCAGCATGGAACTTATAAACAAAGACATTGGCAACCTTCAAACACTGGACCCCACCCAGTTTGGGTTCGTGAAGGGCCGACCTTGGCTCCTGAACCTGACTTCTTTGAATCAGTCTCCTGAGCTGTGGACGAGGGTAAGGCGGTCCACATAGCCTATATGCACCTCGCCAAAGCCTTCAACACCATCCCCCACTCTGGAATCATAGATAAACTTACTAAGCTGGGCATTAATCCCTACGTCACTCGATGAGTTGCCAATTGGCTTACTGACAGAACCCACACTGTAAAAGTAGCCAGCTCCAAATCCAGCTCCAGACAAGTGGAGTACCTCAGGATTCAGTCCTGGGACCGCTCTTGTTTGGCATCTACTTCTCCGAAGTACAGGCCAACACTAAGGGACTCTGGCTAACAAAGTCCGCAGATGACTGCAAATTAGGAGCCATTATTGAATCCCCAAATGATGTGGATCTTCTACAAAAGGGCCTTACAGAAAAAGATGCTTGGTGCCAGAGCCATGGGCTTAAGCTCAATGCCAAGAAATGTACAGTTATCCCCTTTGAGGAAAAACATGTACCCGTGAATTACCACATAGGTGGCAGTACACTAAACACCGAAAGTGTGATAAGAGACTTAGGGACACAAGTGGACAGTGGTCTCACCTTTGATAACCACACCGCCATAACAGTCAGGAAATCCTTCTATGTGGCACACCTCATCACCAAGAGCTTTTTATCCAGAAAAAAAGAGGTCATTGTCCCACTGTATTCATCCCTCATTAGACCTGCTATAGAGTACAATGTCCCGTTTGGTATGTACCTCACAAGACATCTGCAACAGTTTCAAGTTGTTGCATCCAACTGTCTTCAGAATATTTTTACCTGGAGGATCAAAGACATTTTCAGATGCAGAACAGAATAAGAAAGAAAGTTTATGCAAAAAAATGCAAGCCAGCAAACAGAAGGGGACTCCAATTCTCATTCTTCTGACAATAAAGCTCAAAGAGAAATTTTGTCAGTCTAACATGTTCCAACATTCAAAGGAAAATGCTTGACAGACAGAAAAAAAGAACAGACGTTGACCAAAAGAATGAATACATTGGACTTTTTAACCAGAATCTGGTGTTGGGAGATGAAAATGAAATGGATCAGCGGAAATGAAATTAGTGAATAAATGTGAGACTATAAAGCATCAATCACATTTGAGAAATACTGCTTAGCAAGAAAAAGTGGCTGATAAGGACTAGCCTTCTGTTAACTTTGTTAAACTTGTGGGTGAATTGTAAAGCACATACACCACTTCCTGTCATTAATGTTTAGAATGACTATAAAAAATAGGGAAGTAAAGTACAGCTTTGTACCTACCATAAATGTAGATGTCCGATAGGTATGCATCTGCAGTCCTTACATATGGGTTGTCCTGCCTCAGGCAGCCCTTCGGTCGGCCGGATTCCAAAGTCTGGGTCCGGCGTCGGCTGATGTCGCCCTTTCCCCGACGTCATAGCGCCTGGGGTATAAAAATGTCAGCAGACGCCATCTTCCTCAGTTTTTCTTGCCCCAGATGCCAGATGCCCTCTAAGGAAGGCTAAATTTGGAGAGATGCAAAAAATTCCAAACATGCACAGTAATATAAAACAAATACACCATAATAGATAACCCCAGCTAGCTATAAGAGGGATAAGTACCCAGGAAATACCACAGAGGGGAAGGAGGGAGGGTAAACCTGACTGCAGATGCATACCTATCGGACATCTACATTTATGGTAGGTACAAAACTGTACTATGTCCTTCAAGGATGCATCTGCAGTCCTTACATATGGGTAGAATACCATAGCCAAGCTGGGGGAGGTAGGATCTAAGAAAGGGATGGTGTAGCTAAAATGCCCTGCAGGACTGCCGTAGCAAAGCCTGCTCTGGATCTGGAATATAAGGGTAAGTTGTAATGCTTGGAAAATGTATGCACGGAGCTCCATGTAGCAGCTTCTAAAATGTCCTTGGTAGCCACCCCTCTTAAGAAGGCTGTGGAGGTGGCTGTGGCTCTGGTGGAACGAGGTCTAATGTTAGCTGGCACGGTTTTGCCATGAAAAGAGTAACAGAATCGAATGCAATTCCCTATCCATTTTGAAATTGTCTGTTTGGAAATTGCTTTTCCTTGTACCCCAGCAGCATATGCTACAAATAGCTGGTCAGATTTTCTGTAAGTCTTAGTTCTGTCCAAGTAGTAGCGCAACTGTCTGTGAATGTCCAGGGTATGCAGAAGTTTCTCCCCTTTGTTTTGTGGATTTGGAAAGAAGGTAGGCAGGTGAATAGCTTGGTTCAGTGAGACCCTGGATACCACCTTTGGCATGAATGAAGGATTGGTTCTCAGTGAAACTCTGTCCTGATGAAAAATAAGAAATGGTTGTACTGCCATGAGGGCCTGCAACTCAGATACTCTTCTTGCTGAGGTTATGGCCAGAAGGAAGGCAGTCTTCCAAGACAGGAACTGTAGTTCTGAAGATGCTGCTGGTTCAAAGGGAGGTAGAGTTAATTTTTCCAACATGAAGTTAAGGTCCCATGTAGGCACTGGGGGTTTTCCTTGGAGGATTGATGTTTTTAACTCCCCTTAGAAACTGCCTTAGTAGAGGATGAGAAAAGACAGGTGGATCAGTATTGTATTCTGCTGAAATTGCTGAAGCATGAATTTTTATGGAAGAGTAAGAAAGGCCATTGTGGAGCATTTCTGCCAAGTATTCCAGGATATGTGCCAAGTTCATCACTGTCGCATCTAGGCCCTTTGTGGTGTTCCCAAGTGCGAAATCTTTTCCATTTTGCTGAATATGCCTTTCTTGTGGAAGGCCGGCGAGCTTCCATGATGATGTCCTTCACTGTCTTGGATAGCTTGTCCTGATGAGGAGTCAAGGTATTCTCCAGGCTGTCAGCTGCAAGGTTTTCAGGCTGGAGTGCAGAGTTTTGTAATTGTGTTGTGTCAGAAGAAGTGGCCATTGTGGAAGAGGCCACGGTTTCGTGTGTGACATGCTCCTTAACAGTGGGTACCAGTGCTGTCTGGGCCAGTCCTGAGCTATCAGAATCACTTTGGGCTGCTCTGTCCTGATCTTCAGTAAGACCTTGGTCATTAATGGAAGAGGTGGAAATGCATACACTGTTAGAGTATTCCAGCTGAAAGAGAGGGTGTCCACTTTCCATGCTTGTGGGTGGTATGTCCTTGAGCAGAATTTCTTCAGCTGATGGTTGTGTTGGGAGGCAAAAAGATCTATGTCCGGCCTCCCCCATAATTGTGTTATCTGAAGGAAGATGTCTGGGTGCATCATCCATTCGTGTGGATCCATGATATTTCTGCTTAGGCTGTCCGCCAGTATATCGTCTTTTCCTGGCACAAAGTGGGATTGCAGCTCTATATTGAGTTTTAGGGAAAGTTCCCAAAGATTCATTGCCAGCCTGCAAAGAGGGTAGGAATGAGTACCACCTTGCTTGTTTATGTACCACATAACTGTGGTATTGTCTGTCCTTATTAGCAGGTGTCCTTGATGCAGAAAATGTTTGAAGGCCTCGATTGCATGTATCGCCGCCAGCATTTCATTTTGGTTTATGTGCATGCACAATTCTTTCCGTGACCATAGTCCTTGGATGCATCTGCCCTCCATGTGTGCTCCCCATCCATGGTCTGAAGCGTCCGTTGTAATGGTTTGGCTGATTATTGGTTTGCTGAAGGGCAGACCCCTGTTTGACTGGCTTGCTTGAGCCCACCACAGAAATTCCTTTTGAAGGCATGGAATGAGTGGTATCAAAGCTTCTAGGCTGTGACTGTGCTGGCACCATAAACTCCTTAGGTACCATTGTAGTTTCCTCATATGTAGCCTTGCTTGTGGAATCAGAAGAATGCAAGATGCCATGTAACCTAGGGCCTGCAGGATTTTCCTTGCAGACAGCGGAGTTTGTTTTGTCAGATTTTCGAAATAATCCGGCAGTTGTCTTTGTTTTTCTTCCGTGAGAAAAGCCATTTGGGTGGTTGTATCTAGTTTCGCACCCAGAAAAATTATCCTTTGGGATGGAACAAGTCTTGATTTGTGAATGTTGACTGTATATCCCAAGGCCTGAAGTAGGCGGATGGCATAATTCAAGTGATCTACCAAAGTTTGCTGGCTGTCCGCTTGTATAAGGCAGTCGTCCAGATATGGGTATATTTGAATCCCCTGAAGTCTGCAGTGTGCAACTACTGATGCCAGGCATTCCGTGAATACTCTGGGCGCAGTAGATAAGCCAAAGGGCAACGTTGAGAATTGATAATGCTCTGAACCTGCAAGAAATCTGAGGTGTCTTCTGCAATTTTGTCTGATTGGGACATGCAGGTATGCCTCCTTGAGGTCTAGAGTTACCAGCCAAGACCCAAGGAGTTGCTGTAGGGTCAGCATTTTGAATTTTGGCACAATGAGATAAGTATTCAGTGCGGACAAGTCGAGAATAGGCCTCCATTGTTTTTCTTTTCTTGGGACAAGGAATAGTCTGGAATAAAATCCTTGGCCTTGTTCTGAGAGAGGAACCTTTTCTATAGCTTTCATGTGCAATAGGTTGGAAATTTGTTTTAAAGCCTCTGCCCTTTGATTCGGTGGCAGGTTTGGCATGCCTTTTCTTTTTGGTAATGTATGAAAATGGAACCTGTATCCTTTGTCTATTATTTGCAGTGTCCATTTGTCCGTAATACTGTGCCAATTTTTTGAGAATAAAGATAGCTTTCCACCCAAAGGTGCTTCCAATTGAGCCCTGGTTGGTGGGGTCAAGGTAAAGTCATTGAGTCTGTCCTTGTGGAGCAGTTGTAGGTCCTGCACTACCTCTCTGGTTAGGAGGCTGCCATTGACGTCCTCTGTAGGAGCCTCTAGCTTGCCCTCTACCTCTGGCACACCTGTTCTTGCCTCTTTGAAATCTCTCTGTGTCTGGAAAGGACCAATTCTTAGAGGGCCAATTTCTGCTGAATCTTGGTGGTTGGACCTGGAGAAAATCTTTGACTGTCTGTACAGACTTAGCCTTTTCCTCAAATTTCTTTAAGACCTCCTGAGCAGTGGAGCCAAATAACTTTTGCTTTTCCAGTGGCGCATCCAAACACTTTGCTTTAACATGATCTGGCAGAGATTGTTCCTTCAGCCAAGCATGCCTACGTATGACTGCACCTGTCATTGCTGACCTACATGAAGCTTCCAATGCATCATAACCACACTGCAAGAAATGGTTGCTAACTTGTTGGGAGTTATGTACCAGATCCTGAAGTGACTTGCGATCTAGGGGTTCAGGTGAAGACAGTTTTTTATGCAATTCATCTAACAAATACTCTTGGTACTGTATCATATGGAATTGACAATTTAATGCCCTCATAGAAAGAGTGGAAGAAGTATACACTTTTTTACCCCATTTCTCTAAAGCCCTGGACTTCCTTTCAGAGGGGAGTGGATTTTTAGTAGTGGCAGATCCAACCCCTTTAGGGCCCTGGGAAATAATTTCAGGGTCAGCAGAGTGGGCCTTGTAAAGGAAATGATGCGAGTCCGGGACCCTGTAGTACCTATCAGGTTTGACAGGAGCCGGAGGAAGGGAGTCAGGGGTAATGCTAGACTCAGAATACACATCATCAATGACATTCAAAACAGGAGGAATAGCCAAAGGTCTATGCTGAGGTAAATGCAAAAAAGTCCTTCATCTCTTCCTGGAATCAGAGAATTCCTGGCCCTGCCATTTGAAATGCTCTCTCATGGAGTGAAGGGTCTCCCCAAAGGACAGCTCTTCAGGAGGAGAGGCAGAGGGAATAGATTCCTCTGCATCAGAATCCTCGTAGGCCGTAAAGGCCTCCTCCTGGTAGTCTGAAAGAGCAGAGCCATCTGAGGCCTCATCAGAGGACTGGAGATCAGTGGGCTCAACCCTGGGCCTTTTGTCTAGAGGAGGTTGAGAGCCCCTGTCCGGATGTGGCTGAGAGCCCCTAATTAAGGAAATAAGGTCCTCAGCTAAACTTAAAATCTGTGAACCTGTAGTGGATCCCTGGGGAACAGCCTTGGGAGGCAGAGATTTTGGCTGTTTAGCAGCTTTAGCCCTTGTGAATGCCTTTATGGACATGGATGCAGGAGGCCTGGCTGCTCCACGTGCTGGCGTAGTTTTGTCTAGGGAAATGGTGTCGGATGTTTCTGGAACACCGGTTTCTGAGGGAAATTCTATAACCAACTCAGAAGAGGCCTCAGGGGCCGAGGTTGTCGGTTGTGCGGTTTCGACGGTCGGAAGTACCAAGGACTCTGTTTCAGCCGAGACCGAGACACTCGCGGTAGGCCTAGGCGTGGTTTCAGCCGAAACCACGGTCCGCGTGTGTCGGTCCTTGTCCTTCCATTTTTTGGTTAAATGAGAAGTCGGAGTCTCCGACGGCATATTGTAACAGTAACTAGCCCCAAAAAATTCCTCTGCAAACTCCGCCCGACGCCTAAGAGTGCGTCGGTTGAAGGAGGCACAGGCTGTACAGGCCGAGACGTCGTGGTCTTGGCCTAGGCAGGGGAGGCAGTAAAAATGGAAATCCTTATAAGGTATTTGTTTCCCACAAGTTAAGCAATTATTAACTTTAAGCGTTTGATCTGACATCGGCTGAGGCAAGAAAGTCCCCAACGGGGTACTTAGCTTTTGAAGTCTTCGGTAGCTGAAGTTACAGGAGCTGGCCGACCGGCACTTGCGAACTGCTTCTGCTTCGGGCACCACGCGGCAAGAAAGACTGAGGAAGATGGCGTCGGCTGACGTTTTTATACCCCAGGCGCTATGACGTCGGGGAAAGGGCGACATCAGCCGACGCCGGACCCAGACTTTGGAATCCGGCCGACCGAAGGGCTGCCTGAGGCAGGACAACCCATATGTAAGGACTGCAGATGCATCCTTGAAGGACATCTCAGTAAAACAATTTCTGTTTTTATTACCACCTGTATAGAACACAATTCATGATGTTCACAATGTTAGAAATAGTAAAAGCGGTTTTGTACAGTGTGTAGTCAGGCATATTTTAAATGTGGGGAGTCTCTCTCCACTAACTGTTGTATGTGTTAAAGATATTAAAGTAAACAAGTACCTTCTTTAGCTGTAAGAAATTTAAGCTTTATACTACAACAAAAGAAAAAGGGCTAAACAAAAGCAAGTTTGTTAATATGTTGTGATCTTGGGTTGTTGGGGTGGGGGTGGAGTATAAAAGTGCATCAATTGTATTATATGCAGAATCAAGATATTTTCTCTTATTTTTCCAAGGTTAAATGTCTAGATTACTGTCCTTGTTTTAACCTCTAAAGTTTTTTTTCTAATCAAGTAGGCTTGGAAAATAAGACAAAATAATAAAAGTCACGAAAAATGCCAAGCTTCTTACATCTGCTAAGATATTAGCTTGTTTCTTTTCCCCATCAGAAAATGTTCAGTGGAAGTTAAGAAGTCTGCTACTAAGGCAGATGTAAATTTTATCAGAACAAAATAACCAAGATTCATTGCTGACTACTTTTACATTGACATAAGCTGTCTGTAGGTGCAAGCAATTATTCTTGAGAATTCTGAGCATTCTTTGCAGAGGGAAATGCAAAATTTAATGGTACAATGTCAAGCAGTTCACTGAAAAATAAAGTTTGAAATTATGAGAAATGAATAAGACATAACAGCCTCTCTAGCAGCATTAATACTTAAATGTATTTAATGCAACAGTGTACAATTTACTTTTATTTAAAGATAGCCAGTGTGCTTTTTCTTAGTGCTAAAGGTTGATGCCTTCAGAAAGCATGCAAGCTGTTTGCCACATCTGGGATGAGAACACAGATAAAAACTGTAATCAGTTTAAGTGGGGACACAGACTGCAGTATGCACTTTAGCATGGTAACCATAATTCTAGGTTGGGTAATGCCTGTGGGGGCAGCTGTTGATGTGGTGCAACTGAACCTTTTTGGAGGGTTACATTTTTGTTTTAATATGCACATAGATTTTTGTGTTTGTTCTAAGGTAATAGGGGGTGGGAATGTTCTGACAATGTATTTAGCTTTTCATATGAGAGTTTTTATTACAACAAAAAGTCTTGAAAAATGTGACAAGTTCAAATGCTGATGAGAACAAAACTGTATAAAATATCAGCCTGTTAAACACAACTGTGTTCATGAAACATGAAAGTTGGAAATACACATTTATAAAAACTGACATGTATAATAAGTGAGAACAGCTTTCTATCATAATAAATATATTATCCATATCATCTTGGAACATAAATGGTAATACAGGTATAGACAAAAAGGAGGGAGTACTGAATTATTTTAAGAAATGCAGGAGCAAATAGCAATGCTACAGGGGACACATTTGGAAAGAAATGAAGATTTGAATTTGACAACTGATTCCAGGAAGGATATTCAGCAAAATATCAGGGGCAAAGTATAACAGAAATAATTATACTAATTGCTAGAGATGCACCAATGGTGACAGATAGGGAAAAAAGAAATAATGGCAGACTTGTGGTAGTAAGGAGCTTTTGGCAAAGGAGGAGGATTACACTGGTGTGTATTCGCATTCCACCAAAAACTGCTATAATGGAGATTAAGAAAATTCTGTGACAAATAATCAGCTTTCAGCCCAGAATATTACTTTTAGGTAGTGAATGGAACTTGGTGAAATAGTGAGGATGGGAACTAGAAGGTAAAATACGACAAGAGAAGACAGATTTCTGAAGTAATTTATGAAAATAAAACCTCAAAAAAACAGCTACCACATTCTCGAGCAAATCCAGATATAAGCAACACAACAAGTCCAATCCATAAGAAAGCTGTATGTGGAACACAAGGCAGATGACAAAGATGCAAAAAAAATTCACTTAAGTTATTTATTGAAGGAATAAGTGCTTTCACTGTAAAACTCCAACACCGCTTCAACAGATAGTTAATTGGGGGTGCATGCTAGTACTTGAGTTACGTCCCAGTAGGGCAAAACCTTACTTTGGGATGGGCAGTGATATAAGATGACCTAGGAAGGAGACTACATATGACCATACCAGTACAATATAGTAATGATACAAATGCTATTGCATAAGTATTCAGTAAATACTGGCCTATACTTCTTACTGATGACAAGATCAGAGGAGTAGTGGGGGATAGACCAAAGTTTAGGTACAAGAATAAGAAGAATCTTAAGCAGTTATTGTGCTATCCAGATAAATATAAGGGCACTGATGTGAGTCATCTTCCCCAAGGTACCAACCCTTGTGGTAGTTGTAACTATTATATCTAAACTGAGACTGATACTAGTTACATTAGTCCAAATGATGGACATAGATTTTACTTTAAAGGCGAATTGTAACACCAAAGATGTAGTCTATTTGGCTCATTGTGTTGAATGTTCGTCATTTTATATAGGGAAGTGCAACCGCAGATTTAGGGATAGAATAAGGGAACATCTTTATTCTATAAAAATCAAATATGAGAATAATGCATTAGCAAAACATGTTATGAATGAAGGTGACCACCATAATTTCAAGTTTCGTGTCACTGATAGGGTCTATGAATCGTTGAGAATGGGGGATATTAAAAATCATACTAAAAGGGTCGAGTCACAATGGATCTTAAGAATGCAACCTTATAAAGGGAAAGGCCTGAAGGGTCAAGTCCCAATTAAACCTATTTTAAAATCAAGGAGATTGTTTACATAGGAATGATGTTAATATGTGTTTATTTTGTTGTTTATTTATGTGTGATTGTTTATTTATTTATATGTATATTTTTTATACGTTTTGAATATGAAGTTATTGTGGATACGTTCATTTTAAGTGGAGGTGGGCTGATACTGTTGCTTGATCTGTTAGCATTATTTAAGGTAGAAGGTTTTATTCCATTAACTATCTGATGAAGCGGTGTTGGAGTTTTACCGTGAAAGCGCTTATTCCTTCAATAAACAAGTGAATTTTTTGCAACTTTGTCATCTGTGTTGTGTTCCAGATATAGCTTTCTTGTGGACTGAATTTATGAAAATATTTGGTATGTAAGATGTCAATTCAGCAGTGGAAACTTTGACAAATTTCCCAAGGTACAACTGGGCTACAGTAGCTAGAAATGATGCAAGGCAGGAAGTACCCAGATCTCGCTTTGTTGACAAAAGGGCAATAACACCAAGCATAAACAATACTTCCGAGGAAAGAAGAAACTTAAATGGGAAAAGGACCAGGGTCCAGGCCAGGGGAGGGAGGGTCGCAGAAGAAAGAAGGCGAGAAGACAACTAACATGGCACCTCTATCCTGGGTGGCTCAATGGAACAAACTCTTGAGGACTGTAGAGCCAAAACTGGCTCTGTCCCTGGAGGCCAAGTCCAATTTGTAATGGGAAACAGCTGTAGAAGTAGCTAAACTCCTAGTTGAATGTGCTTTAGGCTTTGAGCAAGAGCCATCTGGACAAAGTCACTTTAGAAACAGGAAGGCCTTTTTATTATCAAAGTTGATCAGATTTTCTAAATTTTTGTTCTGTCCAAATAATATCTGTGGACATCAAGATAATGTAGCTTTGTTCAGCTCTATCTGAATAGTTGGGAAAAATACAGGAGATCAATAGATTGATTTAGATTGTTTTAAAGGATGGATTAGTTCTCAAAGATACAAAATCAAATATCAGACACCCTCCTGGCAGATGTAATAGCCACTAGGAATAAAGTTTTCCAAGAAAGATATTTCAGGGAACAAGAAACAGCTGGGAAGAATCAAGGATGTCAGCACTAAATTTAAATCCCACTGAGGGGAGGATTCCTGATTGGAGGCTTTAGTAGGAAAATTCCTTTCAAAAGGCCCTGCAGAGTCTATGGGACATAATATTATAATCTGCTATCCCGACATGAAAATTAGAAATAGCAGCCAACTGAACTCTGACTGTGGAAGAAGAGGAGCCTGCATGGAAAATCTCTGCTAAGAAGTCCAGAACTGCCTGAACAGGGCAGTAAAAGGATCAATATTTTGGGCCTTAGCCCAATAAGAGAAACGTTTCCATTTGCTTGTGTAAATCCTCCTGGTAGAGGATTTTAGTGAAGCTACTATGATGTCTCTAACTGGGTTAGAGATCAAAGGAAGCCTGGCTAAGGAAGGAAGTGGAGCAACCATGCTGTGAGGTTGAGAGAAGGAATTGACCGGATTGGTGAATCAGTAGATCTGGCACTGGGTCCAGATGCCACGGCTGCACCAAAAGGTGACGATGGAGGAACGGGAACCAAACTTGTCGAGGCCAGTAAGGCAATGAGAATCAATTTGGCTCTCAAACGTAGCTTTCTGGATCACCTGTGGGATCAGAGGAAATGGAGGGAAGGCATAAAGAAGTCCCTGGGGCCAATCCTGGGTCAGTGGCCTGATAGAGGGAAGAGGCTGAAGAAGTCTGACATTTGCTGTTTTGGGGAGTAGCAAAAGATCGCAACATGGGATACCCATTCCAGAAAAATCTCTTCCGCTATGGATTGCTTGAGAGACCACTCGTGAGGCATGAGAATAGCTCTGCTCAATCTGTCCGCTATAATGTTGGTTTTCCCACTGTTTGTTGATATACCAAACTACAGACATGTTGTCTGTGTGGACTGCAATTGTCCCTACGGGAAGAGCACTGCTCTCATCTCCAGGACATTTATGTGCAGATGGTACCGTCCATGAACCATCCTGCCCTGATAATGAGGAGGCATCCGTGGTGACAGTGGCTATCGGGACGGGAGGTAAAGCACCTGCCTTGGTGAACCTGAGACGATGTGATCCACCAAGCAAGATGTTCTGCTGGTATGACCACTGTGTGAACAGCATCCACTGAAGGAGGCGCATGTAGAATCGAGCCAGGGAAGAAGAGTGATGGCCGCAGCCATAAGACCTAATACCTTTAGAACCATTCTGGCCTGTACCTTTTGCTGGCCAGAATGATCCTGACATGAGTCTGAATGTCTGAAACTCTTTGTTCTGTAAGGGTAGCTGACATCCGAACAGTGTTTAAGTTTGCCTATGAAGGTAATAGACTGGCAGGGCTGATAAGGATGACTTTTAAGTAGTTGATTGAGATGCCCAAATGAGAACAAAGGTCTATCGTAATCCCTGGCTTGTATAAGCTGATGCCTGGTGGTGGCTGACAGGAGCCAGTCTGACCACTGCCATGCATTTGGTGAACACTCTGGGGCTGTAGTGAGACCCAGTTGTCCTTCTGTAAGAAGGGTAGAATTGACTGAAGAGTGACCATTTGTGACTGGCTGAATGGCTCTTTTTGCAGTAGTTTTGATCTCTAAACTCTGCAATGTGTACCCATCTGTCTTGAGTGAGGGAATGCCAGGCTTCTGGGTACAGTGATATCTTCCCTCTGCCTCTAGGCGTCTGTTGTTTGTTGTTACCCTCTGCCTCTACCACCCTTCTGTCCTTTGGGATAAGGCCTAGAAGGGGTGGAAAACGGACTCAACAGCAGCAGAAAGAGTTCGCCCCCTGCTCCACACCTGTGCCTGCTTGCTCTACTCACTCCCAGTTATAAATTTAGAAGGCCTCCTAGGGACTGGCTCGAGACACCCAGGAGGTGGAGAGATCCAATCCAAAGCCCTAGGCATACTCTGACTCATCCTCAGAGGGATTGCTGAGGGCCAGTTTAGTTCTAGGATGTCTGAGAAGGAGACATCTCAGAGGGAGGGGAGATCTGAGAAGGAGACATCCCCAGAGGGGGGATCTCCTCTGAGGATCTCCCGAAACATCAGGAGAAATCCCTGAAGAGGGAGGTCCCAATCAGGTCCGAGACCCAGCTCGAAGAGCTAGGGAACCAGGGGCCACGAAAGGGAAGTCTCTTCCTGGAATGGGTCATCGGAGCGATGTTATTGATCCTGTCCTGCACGCACCGAGCCGGCAGAGCCGCCCGATGTATCGGCTCCGCCGGGCCGAGCTACAGACACAGACACAATAACGGCGAGCCCGATGAGCCGCGGACACCCATGCCTGTGCATGGGTGTCATCGCCGATCGGAGCCGCATTACACCAGAGCCGCGGTCACGGGTGTCGGAGCCGGGTGGAACCGACACCACAGTGGTCAGCAGAGATTCACCGAGATAGCCATCGGGCCCGTAAGGCTTAGAAGAGGAATCGAGCCGAGCAGACCACTCTCTCACTGTGCCGGAGAGCTCGTGGGAACAGAAGCCTGGGTCTTGGCGCATTTTGTTGACTTTGTGGGGTCGCTGAGCCGAGAGCCTCCGCAATCAACTTATTCCTTCTCTCCTGCAGGAGGGCCTAAACAGTACAGGGTAAGAAGTGTGACCGTCTGTCAGAGCATCACACCAGTCCAATTAATTTTAAATTAAATAAATCCCAAAAGGGGATTTAGTAAATAAACCAACACACACACCTAACAGGGGGGGGGGAAAAAAGGAATTAACTGACTAAAAAAAAAAAAGAGAAAGGGATTTCTGATTTCAAAGTTAAAGTTAAGTTTGTGTTAAAAATCAAAAAAAAAGGTTTTAAACTAAAAGGGGCTTAAATGTCACAAAGTGAATTACTTTACCAGGAGCTGGTAAAGAGAAGACCTCCTGAAGCGGCTGCGAGATCTGGGTACTTCCTGCCTGCCTTGCATCATGGGGGGGCTGGCTCGAGCTCGTAAAGGTAAAAGGAGTTCTAAAGCGTGCAAGTGTCGAGCGAGGGGATCGCTCTCTGACAACTTAACATTTATATTTCACAGGACCGTGTACATTTGATTAAAAGCTTCAACAAACATCCAGTAACTATTTAAGCTCATGCACCAATAAAAATGATAAAAATGCTGGGTATTAAAGTAAAAATGAGACACTGGTGCTTTTCTCATCAACCTGTTAAAAAGAGAGGAATTTAATTAAGTAATGGGTAGTGGAAATTATTTGACAGTTATTAGAAGTAGTGAAAATTATTTTGACAGTTACTAGGGAAGATAGAAATATCTTCAGAAGTTACAGCTAGTTAGTGGAATAAAATGAAAATGAGGTTTAAAAAGTGTAGAAATAAAAAAAAAGTTGTGTTTAAGAAGTAACAGGAATTACTTAGGCTGACAAAGGTTAAAGTACTGAAGAATACAAGGTATGTCACAAAACAAGAAAGGGCACAAATGCAGTGTTCTTGTGGAAGTTTGGAATTTAGGAGGGAAGAAAGTAATAAAGATCTGCAAGATTTTTTTTAACAGTATCTTAAAAAGAGAGGAAGCACCAACCTCGTGGAAGAGGGCTGTGATAGCCGTATTACCTGAAGATGGTAAAGATCCATCAGACCAGCTTCATATAGACCCATTTCACTTTTAAACCATAACTATACAGGATTATGCCTATACTAGCTAAAAATGGTAAATGTGGTACCAAAACTGTTATATCTGGCTCAATGTGGTTTTATGGAGGGGAGGCAAACATCTAACTACAGTAATAGAACAAGGGTGATCAAAGTGGAGGCAGAATGTGAGCAAGTGCCATTGTTGGTGGGTCTTGATGCAAAGAGGCATTCAATACAGCGGGTAGGGATTTTATGAGTAAGGCAATGGAGGCATTTGCATTCCCTGATATAACAATGAGGTTGACTGGGAGGATGTGTGAAGGATCAGAGGTAAGAATTAAAGTAGGAGGGTAACAGAGGAACCAGGCAGGGGTGTCCTATTTCCTCTCTGACATTTGTTTTATATTTGGAATCACTGATATGGATAATAAAGGACTCAGAAATGCAGGGATGTGGTTGGTATGGTAATTAAGAAAGGTTGGCTTTACTTGCGGATGATACTGCTTTGAACTTGAATCCAAGAGGGGACATCCATGTGCTGGGGAACATTTTGAGACAGTTTCAGGTCTTTTGGGGATATAACGCTAATGAGGATTAAACAAAGGTTATTGTCATAAACTGTGTAGCCACATATGAACTGGTTCAGCAATACCCATATTTATGGGAACATAAGATGAATTGTTTAGGGGTATGGATTAAAAAGGCATCTATTATGGCAGCTAAGGATATGTGGGAAGAAACTAAAAACATAATACAAAAACTGAGAAAATGGAGGCTCTTGTTTGTGGATATGGATAGTAAGGTACAAGTGGTTTGGGATTTCCTGATTTGAGGGGATGTTTTGGAGCTACACAGTTAAGACTCATACATAACACAAGGAGAATGTTATAATTTAAAATGGAAAGGTATAATGATAAAGTGACAGGAGGTCATATAATGAGAGTGGGATTCTGCATGCATATCCTTGGGGAGAATAATACCCACGCAGAATATTATATTTAAAAAGCAGCAGAAAAGTATTCTGGGAACTGAGAAAACACCAGAATGGAGGGGGGACAGTTTGCCAGTGGGGAAGGCTGTAGGTGTGGGTACAAAGAATGGGCTGGAATTTACTAGAGATATCTAGCACTTGGAAGCAAAGAGCTAGAGGGTGGGGCTGATGGGAGTTGGATGAAGCCAGGAAGACACAGACTGCAGGCTGGAGACTGTCTTTGCTACTAAGAATTGACATTGATGACTGGGTAAACACAAAGGGATAGAGAAATTCTAAACTGAAGACCTACTCTGTTAGAGTTTCTAGTTGAATCTAGAACAGAAGCTGCTGTTAAAAAATAGATAATTAGGGCATATAAAATATTCTATGACAACTCTAAGATTCAATCAGAGGATGTTAGAAAAGAATGGGAAGAGAGACTGGAAAAGCAAATTACAAAATAATAACGGGAGGACATATCTATGGCTCCCAAGTATGCACCAAAGTCCAGACGGTTTAGCGGTTTTGCTTGGAAGTGTTTGCATAGCTATTTATATACCACCAAGCAGGCTTCAAAGAATTTTTTCTCAGGTCGACAGTAAATGTTCGAGATGTGATGGGGAACAAATAGGTAACTGGGAACACATACTTTGAGAATGCAATGAGTTGTCAGATTTTACAAAGTTCTCTTTTGAAGTACTCTGTCAGAAATATTGGCTGTAATTAATGAAATTATTCCTTTAAGCTGGGACACAGATCTGAATATCCTAGACACACAGCCTTATGAAGTTTAATTCTGTTGGCTGCCAAAAAAAACAATTACAAAAAAATGGAAATCAAAGTCTACACCAACCGTATGTGAAGTATTATTATAAAAGAGATAAAAAGAACTGGAAGATGGATCTTCAGAAAAGGGAAAGGACAAACTGCATAGAAATAAATGGAAATTGTAACAATAAAGCAGAATAATGTTCAGGAGGAGTGAGGTTTAAGGGAAGGAAGGAATTCAGCAATTTATCCAACACTGGACTGCTGACAGTTACAAGGGAAGAAAAGATATGTGAAGTATAATGTACATAAATGGAAAAATGCTAATTTCTTTTCTTTTAATGTACGTTTGCCTACACCTTAAGTGATAATTTAATGAAGGAGTTTCAAAAAAAGAAACAATGCCAAGGAAGTCTTAAACAGACTGCTCTCAGATTCAGGGAGATCTGCTAGCTTTTCAATAAAGCCAGATAAAGGTCAATTGCCTGAGCCAGACTTAATGCATCTTTTCTGTCCAGTGAAACTGGAGCAGAAGAAGATACATGTTTAGTTTTCCGTTTCATTTTGACAGGAAAATTAGGGCAAATAGGAGCTTTAATGGCAGCAACACATACCTCATGGATGGGCACAACATTCTGGTTAAGCAGGGGCATCTTCCCAGCACCAACAAAACTGGCTCTGCCTTGCCCACTAAGGAGATGCCAAAAGCCACAGAGGACATAGTTACCTCCCCTGACCACAGTAACTATATGGATAACATCAAAGGAATCGGGGGTGGTGATGAGTGGCCTGAGGAACTAGTTTTGACCATAGCAGAGTCACCCACCTGCAACTGAGGCAGAATTTTCTAGCCTGCTGTGGTGGCAAAGGCTGTTTAGTTAAACTTTTCATTTTGTGCCAGGAAGGATGACCAACCAAGGAACCGGTAGCTTATTCCATGATCAAGATGAAAATGATGCCCCTTTCCCATAGAAACCAAGCAGCACAAGCCAGTAAAATATCAAAATTAGTATTAAGTCACTTCCCCTCTACAAACACGTTAAAAAGCAATCTAATACACTTTACCAGCCCTAGAGAGTAATTAAAAACAGTTTCCCCAAATAAAAATTGTTTTAGAATGTTTAAATCAAATTTTAAACTGCCAAACACAAAAGTGTGCTCCCATTTAAAAGTACAGCAAGGTTGCATGGCAGCTAATAAAACTAAATACTCCTAGCTCAAAAAGTACTTTCTTTCAAAAGGGAACTAATCTACCCAGAAATGGAACAGCACAAACTGACACTCGATCCCCTGAAACCAAGAGAAGAGCACTTTCTTTGGTGGCAGGAAAACTCTGATGGGTTTGGCACCCAAACCTGTATTTTCAGTCAGCTCAGCTTGCTCTGGCTAACGGTTTGGGTGCTTGGAAAGTTCCCTGAAGCTCTGCAAGCTGGCTGGCTGTTATATCCTATGCAGGATAAAACCCATACAGCTTACACTACTACTACAGCAGTGATCAATAAGAAACACACAATAACTTAATGTGAAAATAGGATCTTAAAAGCAAACCTATACTGTCACAGCATACACTCTCACTATTTTACGTACACTACTGACATTCAGCTGAGGAAGGAAGCTTTCCTCTCTCTGTTTCTGTCTATTGTAAGTTTATTTAAATTATTTTTATATTGCAAACATCTGCTCTCGATGACTTGACTGTTTCCCCTATTTATAGTACATGTACTTTATTATTGGAAATTCTCATTTCATTTCACAACCTTATTACTAGTCCTGGTTATAGGCTCCAGCAGCACATACAAAGTATCAGAGCCCGCACTCAAGACAACACTATTTAATGACTACAGCTGCACATCTTTAAGTACAAATTAAATATTAGTTATCTTTTTTAAGCAATGACTGAACATAATGACCTAAGATGACCGAGTCAATGGCAAACACCTGTACCATGACCACACGTCATCATTGTGCCAGGCATGATGACATGACTACATGCAGTCATGCTAGCATTATTTAACAAGAATCATGGAAATCTATTTTTAATGCAAATTTACAAGGTACTAAAGATATGACATTTAAATAACATTGGCAAATTCCACTTGCAGAAGAACAACTTTATGAGGGCTGCAACTATTCTGCACACGATCTTTACCATTTCCAGGTTCTACTTCACTATCATGTAGATCCAGGCAACATGTAAATGCTTGTTAACTCAAAGACCACACATAAAGGAGCTCCAGAAATAAAACAGAAATGAGGAGCACTAAATGAGCAAAGCAATTATGTTGCAAAGGTCAAACAAAGCGCACAAAAAAATGCAAACAATACATAGAAGAGGAAACTAAAATTAGCAAGTAAGTGTAAGCATGGGGAGGGCTTCAACCCTCTCCACAGACACCATGACTTTTACATACATACTAACCACATGGTCATAGGCCAAAGACTAAGGGGAGAACTCCATAAATCAGATTTAAATAATACAGTAAAGTCTAGTAAAATACAGGCTATGTATTCAAACGTTAAAACTGTGTTTATTGGATTTGCCTCATTAGGCTTGTGGTCTCTTTTCAGGGGAAACCTAAGGTGAAACTTGTACTGACTAGCACAAATAAGAGCTCCAAGGAATTTTCCCTACTCTTTTGGTAAGTGCTGTGAGATCTTTTGCATCCACTTGAGCTACCCCAACTCAGGCCACAGTTCAGCATCTTATCCATAGGATGACACACTTAGGAGTGCAGCACCCCCTTATGCTGTACTGCAGTATCAATACTGGGAACAACTAATCCAACTGCCTGATGTGGGGATAGAACCAAAAGCCAACACAAAATGTGTGCACATTACCTGTAGAGCTCCTGTGACTGCTTTGATGCAAGACACAGCCATTACTGAAGTGACACTTTTTAAACAATATTTATGATATCATCACACTTTAAACTGTATGTATTTACATACAGTAATAGAAAAAGAATATAAACGGTAGTAATACGCAATACTGTAGTAATTACATGTTTTTTTTTCATCTGAAATGCCTGTACTTTTAATATGTTTTGACTACATGAATCTCACTTTTGTAAATCATTACCTAGGATTAGAAGTGTCATGTCTATTTTTTAACAAATTGTATATTTTCTGTATTTTTCACTGTTTTGCTACTTTATTTACTTTTGTATAACTATTGTAAGATTGTCTATATCCTTTGGAGCTTTTCTACCTGGGCCTCCACTGAAAACAGGCTCTTCCAAGCCCAGTGGACTATCCCGGTCATCAAACTGCAATAAATAAATAAATAGTTTCCTTTACTATGATCCAATATTCAACTTTTCTTTTTAACATTCTTCAGTAACTCCAGCATTACACAAATTTCTCAATTCCTGCCTTCCCTTAAACCTCATTCCTCCTCTGAAACATGATTCTGAATGTACTGTTTCCATAAGTTTCAACAATATTCTAAACAGCCTACCTTCATTTCTTTTATTTCCTTTACAATAATACAATACTTCAGTAAGAACTGGTTTTAGATTCTGACTTGGATAGACCAAAATCTTTCAGGAAGGTATATCACTAATTTGCTTCCTGTACAGGTAAAAAAAATGGGATAATGTCAAACCAGACAATCTGTAGATGGTTGTCTCAAGCCATTTGTTTTTGCTAATTTCATCATAACAAGTAATTTCCAGGCAGGGTTATGGCCCACTCTACCAGGACTTTGGCTTTTTCTGTGGCTTTCTGGAAAATGGTGGACTCTAAGTATTCTACAGGAAGCAACTTGGCCTACTATGAATACATTTACAAAGCATTATAAACTGGATTCCTTTTACAGGTCCAGAGTAGGATTTTTCTAGGATCATTCTCCAGGGTTTCCTGGACTCAAAATCCTTCTACCTCCCTAGATAATCCTAAACTCTAGTAATCTACCCATGCAACTTAGACCACTGCAATAGTGATCCAATGCTGAACACAGTACAGCGGTGTGAGTAAACGTACCATAATTAGAAGTTATGTACTTATCATAACTTGGCATCTGTGTTGTCCATTTTTACTACTCCTCATGAATGGGTCTAGGATCTGATCATTGGATCTGATTCAGCCACATTTACAAGACAGGATCTGAATCTCAAGCTCCTCCCTCTATCCATAATGCACTGTCCCAGCTGCAACTCCTCAGATCGAGTTTGCTGCCTTAGCACCTACTGTGTTATAAAGACAGAAGAGACACCAAAAAAAGACTGAGGCTCAGACCAGGAACGTGATGGTTCCAACATTATTCCAAAGATTATTTCTGTGATCCTTCAAGGAAAGACAAGGCTGAGGGATGGTTGGGAGGAAAGGTGAGGAAGAATGAAAATGGACAACACAGATGCCAAGTTATGTTAAGTATATAACTTCTCAATTTGATGCGGTCCTTTTCATTCTTCCTCACAAATGGGTCAGAGTCCCCAGCTACATAATTCTCGAGGGGCCCTCAAGAAAGGACATGCTGGAGCACCGTCGAACCAAAGAAAGCTCTGCTTCTGGAGACAATGTCTGCTTTGTAGTATGTAACAAAGGTATTTTGACCAAGTGGCTGGGGCACAGATATAGTCAATGGAAGTTCAAGAGGAGAAGGTATAGGAAGTAGCTGTAGATCTAGTGTAGTGTGCTCCAGGAGGACAAGGCAACTCCAAACCTTTCTGAGAATAAATCACAGAGATACAATCACCAATCCATTTGGCCAGAGCAATTCTGGACATTATCTGACACAAGCAGTTAGGGAAAAAAGATACAAACAACTTATCAGGCTTCCTGCATTGTTTTGTTCTGTGAAGATAAAAATGTAATTGTTTGTGGATATCAAGAAGGTGTAGCATATATTCACCCTTATCAGTAAAGCTTGGAAAGAAAAAAAAAAGTTATGTACTCACCATAATGTTCCATCTGAGTAGTAGACTTCATTTGTCAGCAACCTGTAGGTTTCGGAACCGAGCCGGCAGCTTCCCCAAGCAAAAGATCCGAGCTCCAAACTCCTCCCCCTTACCCATACTAAACTGCAACCTCCATCCAATCCTCAGATTGAGTTTGTCACCCACTACGTGACACAAAACAACCTAAGAGATATCACCTGACCAGAATACATAAAACTAGGCTCACCAGACCCTGGACACTGAGCCACAAAACACAGACATAAACCAGCAAGGTCAGGGGGACGGAGGGAGGGAAGGTTGCTGACAAATGAAGTCTAACTACTTAGATGGAACGTTAAGGTGAGTATATAACTTCTTTATTTGAAGTACCGTTGAAGAAAAATAAGAGCAAAACTGATAACACCAAGAAGAGTAGTTCCAGAACCGCAAAGTGAAGACAATAGTTCGTAAAAAAGGTAAGTCCTTTATTAGTTGCCAAGTGGTAAAAATCCAAAGACAGTTGGTACAAAGCAGCAAAATCAGACCAAATGGTAAAATCCAAAGTCAGTAGGTACAGAACAGCAAAATCAGACAAGCGCTTTCGCTTGGAGAATGCCAAGCTTTTTCAAGTCAAAAAACCTTTATTTGAAGTAGTTAACTTCATTTGATCATCAACCTGTGGGATAGAGTACCCAGCTACCAAAAGCTTGGGAGGCCCTTAAGGAAGAATATTCCGGAGCACTGCAGAGTCAAAAGAAGCCCTTCCTCTAGACACCATATCCAGTTTATAACGAGTAACAAAGGTGTGAGAGGAAGCCGAGGTAGCCGCTCAACAAATGTCATCCAGGGAAACTCTGGACCAAAACACAGCAGAAGTAGCCATAGAACGAGTGGCGTGAGGATGAACCCTGTGTGGTTCTGGTAATCCATGTTCCTTGTATGCCTGTAAAATACAAAGTGAAATCCATCTAGCAAGAGTCACCTTTGAAAGTGGTTTCACCAAAAAGGATTTAGCAAAGGAAACAGACAGCTGATCAGACTTATGGAAGGGTTTAGACCTATGTAAGTAAAAATGTAACTGTCTGTGAACGTCCAGCAAACGAAGTTTGTATTCCCCTTTATTACGAAAGTTAGGGAAGAATACTGTGAGATTAATAGACTGATTGATGTTTGACTCCAAAGTAACTTTAGGGAGGAAAGCAGGGTTAGTCTTGACAGACACCCTATCCTTATGAAAAATTAAGTACGGGGGTTTCATACATAAGGCTTGAAGCTCCGACACTCTTCTGGCCGAAGTGATGGCCACCAAGAAGTCTGTCTTCCACAACAACATTTTCAAATCAACAGATGCTGCAGGTTCGAATGGAGGTGCGACCAAAGCCTGAAGAACCAAGGTCAAGTCCCATGGAGGAGAAGGATGCTCAATAGGGGGTCTCAGTAGAAAAGTAACTTTGATAAAAGTCTTACAAATTCTGGCTGCAGCTAGAGAACCTGAATTTTCTCCTACATGGAAATGGGATATAGCCGCCAGCTGGACTTTCACTGTGGAACAGCTGGGCCCCTACTGGAAAATTTGAGACAAAAAATCCACCACCACTGGACCAGCAGCAGTAAAGGGATCCAAATTTCTCTGAGAAGCCCAAATGAAAAACGCTTCCATTTACTATGGTACACCTTCCTGGTAGAGGACTTATGTGCTGCCACCAGAATGGACTTAATGGGGGAAGAGAGACCGGCAGTCCTGCCAATTAATGGAACTGGAGCAACCAAGCAGTAAGCTTGAGACTGTCCAGATTCGGTGGGGGGATTCTGGAGGGATGGCAAATAAGATCTGGAATGGGATCCAATATCCAGGGCGGAGCTACTAGACGAGACTGTAGGCAGGGAAACCAAACCTGACGAAGACAGAACGGGGCTATGAGGATAATCCTGCTCCCTAACCCCCGAGCTTTCTGTAAGAATTTTGTCATGAGAGAAAGGGGATACGCATAAAGAAGACCAGGTGGCCAAGCATGGACAAGAGCGGGGGAATCAAAGCGAAAAACTTGCTGCACTTCGCGTTGAACAGCGATGCGAAGAGATAGCAGCAAAGGCTGACCACACTTGAGGAAGATCTGTACTGCTACATAAAAGTTCAGAGACCATTCATAAAGCGAAAGGATAGTCCTGCTCAGTTTGCCCGCTAAAATGTTGGACCGACCTGGAATGTGCATTGCTATCAGAAAACGGTTGGTGGAGATCGCCATTCCCACACTCTCATGGCCTCTCGACAAAGCGGGTAGGACCTGGTTCCCCCGTTTGTTGATGTACCAGATCACCGACATGCTGTCGGAATGAAATGCAATAGTCCCCAGAGGAAGAGAAGCATGAAGGGCTTGCTAAAAGGACTGCTCTCATCTCCAGAACACTGATATGCAGAATGGTCTCATTTGTGGTCCATGTGCCTTGGACAGTCCTGCCCCAGCAATGCCCCCCATCCTAGATTTGTGGTCACCGTGGCTTGGGGCAGAGGTGTAATAAAGTGGCGTCCTTCTCACAGATCGTGGGACTGCAGCCACCACATAATAGAAGCTTTGCATACCTTGCTTAGAGGAATCAGGAAGTCTAGGGGCTGGTATAACATAGACCACTGAACTTGTAACTTCCACTGTAACACTCTCGTATGCAGACATGCACAAAGGACCAGATTTATAGCTGCTGCCATGGACCTTAAGGCTCTCAGGACTAACTCTGCTGGAGGTGAAGGATTCTGAAGAAGCGCCAAGACATTAAGAGTCAGGTTAGGAAGTCTGTCTGGGGTCAGAAATATCCTGGCCTAAAGAGAATCTATTCTTGCCCCTATGAAGTCCAGAATCTGAACAGGCGGAAGGGAGGACTTTTTAAGGCTTACTGTAATACCCAGTAGGCTCGACAACTGAAGAAAGGTATTTTTGGCTAGCACAAGTTGATGCCTGGTGGGGGCGGTGAGGAGCCAATCATTCAGGTACGGGGAAGACCTGAATACCCTGAAGCCTCAGATGGGCCACTACAACTGCCATGACCTTGGTAAACACCCTGGGGGCTGTGCTGAGACAGAAGGGTAGGACCCTGAACTTGTATTGATTGGCTCCTAGCAGAAAGCGGAGGAACCTCCTGGATAGTTTGTCCATCAGGGTATGGTAGTACGCATCCTTGAGGTCTACCGAGCAGATCCAGTCTTCCTCCTGCAAGAATGGCAGGATGGATTGTAATGTGACCATCTGGAACTTCTCCTTGGCAACTGACAGGTTTAGCGTGGACAGGTCAAGAATCTGTCTCAAGTCCCCCGTCTTTTTTGGCACCAAAAAGAACCTGGAATAGATGCCTGATCCGGACTGGTCTGGGGGAACCAGCTGGATTGCTCTTTTGCCTAGGGGAATGGAATAACCTCTGGATATTATTCGAAGCACCCAGTGGTCTGATGTTATGGACTCCCATTGAGCTAGGTGTTCAAAAAACGCCCCCCCCCCAAACTGCCTCCTGAGTGGAGCAGTCGGGCCGCCCCCCAGGGCTGCTGTGTGGTCGATTCAAAAAGTTCCCGTGACCCGAAGTTCTTCAGACTCCCTTCTGCCTCTGGGCCGGCGTCCACCTTGTCCCCCTCTGCCTCTAGGGCAAAAGGAGTCCGGAGCATCCCAGGAATGCTGAGACTTTCCGGAACCACAACTACTTCTGCCCTCGCTGGTTCCTGGAGAAGGACCTTTGAGGGTTGGAGAAGCAGATCCAGACGGCCGACAGCGTCTTCCCGTCCTTCTCGCTCTGAACTAGCATGTCTCGGGGGGGGGGGGTCTTCCCGAACAGGGTCGAACCATCAAAAGGGGCATTCAGAAAGGATGCCTTGAAAGTTTCCGAAAAATCGCAAAGCTGGAGCCAGGCATGAAGCCTCATGGCAATACCACACCAGGCCGCCATAGCGGCTCCTTCGGTGGTGTGACAGAGTAAATGTATGGACGTATTTGTAACTGACTTGAGTGGTCATACGAGCAGAGAATGATTGTTTATCCCTGGACGAAATGGACTCCGGGGGAGACTCTGCGTACTCTTTCACGAGGCTGTGCTAAATTCTAATCACGTGGGCCATATAGTTCAGTGCCCTTATAGCAAAGGTAACTGAAGCATACGTCCACTTTCCAAGACGATCCATCGCCCTAGACGCCTTGCCCGGAGGACAGACCGAGGAACTTTCCTGGGCCAGTTCCTTTTTCGTGGCTGCCACCACCACCATGGCATCAACTGGGGAACCCTTACTCCATGCCGGCTTATCAGTAGGAGGGCTCAACACTATCTGGCCGTTTTGGTATTGGCTCTAGAGTGTCCAGTTCCTTCTAAGCTCTGGTGGTAATAAGGTCCACCAGAGGGTCAGCTGGGGGGGGGGGGGGGACACAGAGATAGATGGGCCTGTGAATGCCTCCAGAAATGCTGACTCGTCCGAGGAAGGCTTTTGGGTGGACCAGCCTCCCCTCTGGCAGAGGATTTCCATTATGTCTCTGAAGGAGACGTCTTCGGGAGGCAATTTGGGGGACCCTTCCTCCAAGTCAGTATCCTCAGTGAAGGACTCGGGGGGGGGGGGGGTACATGGGCTTCCTCTTGCACTGGCATTTGCAAGGGACCTCCTCAGGGGGACTCTCCGGGGGGGGCTCACAAACAGTCTCGCATTCCTCGAGGGGAACAGTCTGGGGCGTATCAGACAATGGCTGTCCCTGGGAGGACGGGATGATACAAGACATACTCAACTGTGAGGGGGCAGGGGCGGACTCCAAGGAAAGAGTGAGGGGTCTCGATCCTCCTGAGAGTACCCTCTCTCCACAACATCGAAGGCCAAGGTGGAATAGGCTTCCCTAAAACTGGTGGCATGAGAAGTCGTGCCCCTCGGATCTGATGAGGGGACTGGAGCAAAGTCCAGGACAGCGGACCCAGAAGGATGGTATGCCCCAACCACAACGGAACCGACGACACACTCATCACCTCAGATAAGACGCCCAGCTCTTGGCCCCAAGAGCTCAGAACTGACAAACTCGAGGGCATGGCGGTGAGGTTGAAGGAACCATCGGCGCCGACCTCCTGACTCTGGGGCTCCTCGGATCCAGGGACTCCGAAACGCGGGGATGGATCGGAGAAGGAGCTATTGGAGCAAACATCGGAGTCGAACTCCCCGCTCAGGCGGGAGGGGGAGCCAGCAACACTCCCATCAGCAATTGAGTCTGCAAGAACCTTATCATCCGGCCCATGTCAGTTTCAGTGAGGCTCCTCATGGATCTGGAGGATGCCACCGACACCAGCCGGGAAGGCTGATGCAAGGACGACCGCGAAGCGGGCCAAGCGTCCTCCTCTGGCTCCAGAGAGAATCTTGGAGAACGGAGCCGAGGGGAAGATGGCTGTAACCTCTTCAGGTGTGAAGATCACTTTAGCGGGGGGGGGGGGGTGCGATGGATCCAAGTCTGCTGGGCTCTTACGACCCCTCTCCTTGTCTCTCTCTCTCTCTTTTTCTCTTTCCCTGTCTTTCTCTGTGTTTCTCCTTCCTGACCTCTCTTTTGCCCTGTTTTAAAACGGGAATGTGAGTCCCAGACAGGGAAGGAGGACCAGAATCTTGAACAGCCACAGTCGTGGTTGAAGAAGCAGAGTAAGCTGTTGGTTTAGCTGGAATAATACAGTACAGTTGTGTACAATTACCATAACTGTAGATGTTCAAGTGTATTCACTGTTGCAGTCATTACATTTGGGTTATCTGCTTGCAGTAGCCCTCAGTCAGCCTGATTAACAAAGTCTTGGGTCCTGCATCGGATGCTGTCCCTTCTTCCATGACGTCAGGGGTATAAAACATGCAGCCAACATCATTACATCAGTTTTTCTTGCCCCAGATGTCAGGTGCCCCCCCCCCCAATGGGAAGCAATTAAATCTATAATTACAAGGATATACCTCCGACAAAAAAGCAAATACACCAAAAGCTTTTGAGCATAGTAAGAGAGAGTACAGTTATAGCCAAAAGAAGAAAAGGGGGCTGGAGGGAGGGTAACCAGGACTGCAACAGTGAATACACTCAAACATCTACATTTATAGTAAGTGTACACAACTGTACTATGCTCTTCGTGTTTCATTGTTGCAGTCATTAATTTGGGTAGATTCCCAAAGCTAAGGTTGGGAGGAGGAATTTAAATAGAATTAGGACCAGCTACAAGGCCCTGCAAGACTGCAGTGGCAAAGCCAGCTCTGGATTTAGAGAAAAAAGGCAAATGATAACGCTTGGTGAAAGTATGTACAGAACTCCAGGTAGCAGCTTCTAGGATGTCCCTGGTAGGGATGCCTCTGAGAAAGGCTGTAGAGGTAGATACAGTCCTGGTTGAATGGGGTCTGATGCCCTGTGGGATAGGTTTTCTATGGAGCTTATAGCAGAAAGTACAGTTTTGTACCTACTATAAATGTAGATGTTCGAGTGCACACACTGCTGCAGTCATTACACTTGGGTTATCCTGCCGTCAGGCGGGCCCTCGGTCGGCCGAATTCCAAAGTCTTGGTCCGGCGTCGGTTGTCGTCGCTTCTTCCCTGACGTCAGAGCGGCAGGGGTATAAAAGAGGCAGCCGACGCCATTTTCTTCAGTTTTTCTTGCCCCAGATGTCAGGTGCCCCCAAATAGGCAGGCAATACATGGTGTTATGCAAACTTACATAAGCAGATAAAACCAATCAGCAGTTGTAAGCAAATACACCATATAGGAGTACCTCAAGTTGGATGTATGCTAGAGGTGTTTGTCATAAGCCCTGTCCTGAGAGCGGATGGAGGGAAACCTGGACTGCAGCAGTATGTGCACTCGAACATCTACATTTATGGTAGGTACAAAATTGCACTATGCTCATCGTGCCATACTGCTGCAGTCATTACACTTGGGTGAATCCCAAATCTATGGAAGGGTGGCTGGTATTAGGCTGAATTAGGAGGGCCAGAATGCCCTGCAGGACTGCAGTGGCAAAGCCCACTCTAGATTTAGAGTATAGTGGCAGGTGATAGTGCTTGGTAAAAGTGTGCACTGAACTCCAAGTAGCTGCTTCCAAAATGTCCTTGGTTGGGACCCCCCTGAGATATGCTGCTGAGGTAGCTGTTGCCCTGGTGGAGTGTGATCTGATGCACCCTGGCACTGTTTTCCCATGAAATGAATAGCAAAAGTGGATGCAGTGGGCTATCCATTTTGAAATAGTCTGTTTGGAAATAGCCTTTCCTTGAACACCAGCAGCATAAGACACAAAAAGTTGTTCAGATTTTCTGAATGACTTTGTCCTGTCCAAATAATATCGAAGTTGTCTGTGAATGTCCAAGGAGTGAAGTAGTCTCTCCCTTTTATTCTGGGGGTTTGGATAAAAGGTAGGTAAATGGATAGCCTGATTCAAAGCCACTCTGGATACTACCTTTGGCATGAAGGTAGGGTTGATCGTAAAGAGACTCTGTCCTGATGGAAAATGAGGAAAGGTTGCACTGCCATAAGGGCCTGTAGCTCAAACCCTGCGTGCTGAGGTAATAGCCAAAAGCAGAGCTGTTTTCCATGACAAGTATTGCAGTTCTGCTGAGGAGGCAGGTTCGAAGGAGGTAATGTCAATTTTTCCAGTACGAAGTTATGGTCCCAAGCGGGAGCTGGTGGATTTCGTGGGGGCCTTATATTTTTTGCCCCTCTGAGGAACTGTCTTAGTAAAGGATGTGAGAATAAGGGAGGATCCGTATTGTATTGTGCTGAAATAGCTGAGGCGTGGATTTTGATGGATGAGAAGGAAAGGCCACTGTTTAACATGTCAGCTAGGTACTGTAGAATCTGAGATATATTTAATATCCAAGGATTTAGGCCTTTTGCTTGGTTCCATGCACAAAATTGCTTCCATTTGCCTGAGTAAGCTTTTCTGGTACTGGGTCTCGTGGCCTCCAAGATGACATTCTGGACCTCCTTTGAGAGGAGTGTAGATTGATAAGTTAAGGTATTTTCCATAGAAGCTAGATTTAGTGTCCCGAGCTGACTGTGGAGGATCTTGTAATTTTGCTGAGACAACAGAAGTGGGAATTGAGGTAGGATCCAAGGTGGTGAATGAGATAGGCTCTTTAGGAGCGGGTACCAGTGCTGACGAGGCCAGTCCGGAGCAATGAGAATCATTTGTGGCGCCTCTGCTCTGACTTTTAGTAAAACTTTTGTCAGTAGAGGTAGAGGTGGGAAGGCATAGGTTGTCAATGTTGTCCAACTGAAAGATAGAGCGTCCACTTTCCAGGCCTGTGGATGATAGGTCCTTGTGCAGAATTTTTTCAGCTGGTAATTGCTGTAGGGGGGAAAAATAGATCTATGTCTGGCTGTCCCCATTTCCGTGCTATCATTGAGAATACTTGAGGGTGTAACTCCCACTCGTGAGGATCTGTCATATTTCTGCTTAATTTGTCTGCCAGAATGTTTTCCTTTCCTGGCAGGAATTGCACTTGTAGTTGTACTTGTAAGGCCAATGCTGTGTTCCACAGGGTCATTGCCTGTCTGCACAGTGGGTAGGAATGTGTGCCTCCCTGTTTGTTTATGTACCACATAACTGTGGTGTTGTCTGTTCTTATTAATAGTTGACCTGGATGCAATAGGTCCTTGAAGGCTGTAAGAGCATTTTGTACTGCTAGCATCTCCTTTTTGGTTGATGTGAAGGTGCATGTGTTTTGAGACCATCTTCCTTGAATGCACTGACCTGCCATGTGTGCTCCCCAGGTGTAGTCTGAAGCATCTGTTGTGAAAATGCTCAGGCTCGGGCAAAGTAAATTTAGAGAACCTGAATTTTCTCCTACATGGAAATGGGATATAGCCGCCAGCTGGACTTTCACTGTGGAACAGCTGGGCCCCTACTGGAAAATTTGAGACAAAAAATCCACCACCACTGGACCAGCAGCAGTAAAGGGATCCAAATTTCTCTGAGAAGCCCAAATGAAAAACGCTTCCATTTACTGTGGTACACCTTCCTGGTAGAGGACTTATGTGCTGCCACCAGAATGGACTTAATGGGGGAAGAGAGACCGGCAGTCCTGCCAATTAATGGAACTGGAGCAACCAAGCAGTAAGCTTGAGGCTGTCCAGATTCGGTGGGGGGATTCTGGAGGGATGGCAAATAAGATCTGGAATGGGATCCAATATCCAGGGCGGAGCTACTAGATGAGACTGTAGGCAGGGAAACCAAACCTGACGAAGACAGAATGGGGCTATGAGGATAATCCTGCTCCCTAACCCCCGAGCTTTCTGTAAGAATTTTGTCATGAGAGAAAGCAGGGGATACGCATAAAGAAGACCAGGTGGCCAAGCATGGACAAGAGCGGGGGAATCAAAGCGAAAAACTTGCTGCACTTCGCGTTGGACAGCGATGCAAAGAGATAGCAGCAAAGGCTGACCACACTTGAGGAAGATCTGTACTGCTACATAAAGGTTCAGAGACCATTCATAAAGCGAAAGGATAGTCCTGCTCAGTTTGCCCGCTAAAATGTTGGACCGACCTGGAATGTGCATTGCTATCAGAAAACGGTTGGTGGAGATCGCCATTCCCACACTCTCATGGCCTCTCGACAAAGCGGGTAGGACCTGGTTCCCCCGTTTGTTGATGTACCAGATCACAGACATGCTGTCGGAATGAATTGCAATAGTCCCCAGAGGAAGAGAAGCATGAAGGGCTTGCTAAAAGGACTGCTCTCATCTCCAGAACACTGATATGCAGAATGGTCTCATTTGTGGTCCACGTGCCTTGGACAGTCCTGCCCGAGCAATGCCCCCCCATCCTAGATTTGTGGTCACCGTGGCTTGGGGCAGAGGTGTAATAAAGTGGCGTCCTTCTCACAGATCGTGAGACTGGAGCCACCACATAATAGAAGCTTTGCATACCTTGCTTAGAGGAATCAGGAAGTCTAGGGGCTGGTATAACATAGACCACTGAACTTGTAACTTCCACTGTAACACTCTCGTATGCAGACATGCACAAAGGACCAGATTTATAGCTGCTGCCATGGACCTTAAGGCTCTCAGGACTAACTCTGCTGGAGGTGAAGGATTCTGAAGAAGCGCCAAGACATTAAGAGTCAGGTTAGGAAGTCTGTCTGGGGTCAGAAATATCCTGGCCTAAAGAGAATCTATTCTTGCCCCTATGAAGTCCAGAATCTGAACAGGCGGAAGGGAGGACTTTTTAAGGCTTACTGTAATACCCAGTAGGCTCGACAACTGAAGAAAGGTATTTTTGGCTAGCACAAGTTGATGCCTGGTGGGGGCGGTGAGGAGCCAATCATTCAGGTACGGGGAAGACCTGAATACCCTGAAGCCTCAGATGGGCCACTACAACTGCCATGACCTTGGTAAACACCCTGGGGGCTGTGCTGAGACAGAAGGGTAGGACCCTGAACTTGTATTGATTGGCTCCTAGCCGAAAGCGGAGGAACCTCCTGGATAGTCTGTCCATCAGGGTATGGTAGTACGCATCCTTGACGTCTACCGAGCAGATCCAGTCTTCCTCCTGCAAGAATGGCAGGATGGATTGTAATGTGACCATCTGGAACTTCTCCTTGGCAACTGACAGGTTTAGCGTGGACAGGTCAAGAATCTGTCTCAAGTCCCCCGTCTTTTTTGGCACCAAAAAGAACCTGGAATAGATGCCTGATCCGGACTGGTCTGGGGGAACCAGCTGGATTGCTCTTTTGCCTAGGGGAATGGAATAACCTCTGGATATTATTCGAAGCACCCAGTGGTCTGATGTTATGGACTCCCATTGAGCTAGGTGTTCAAAAAACGCCCCCCCCCCAAACTGCCTCCTGAGTGGAGCAGTCGGGCAGCCCCTCAGGGCTGCTGTGCGGGTCGATTCAAAAAAAGTTCCCGTGACCCGAAGTTCTTCAGACTCCCTTCTGCCTCTGGGCCGGCGTCCACCTTGTCCCCCTCTGCCTCTAGGGCAAAAGGAGTCCGGAGCATCCCGGGAATGCTGAGACTTTCCGGAACCACAACTACTTCTGCCCTCGCTGTTTCCTGGAGAAGGACCTTTGAGGGTTGGAGAAGCAGATCCAGACGGCCGACAGCATCTTCCCGTCCTTCTCGCTCTGAACTAGCATGTCTCGGGGGGGGGGGGTCTTCCCGAACAGGGTCGAACCATCAAAAGGGGCATTCAGAAAGGATGCCTTGAAAGTTTCCGAAAAATCGCAAAGCTGGAGCCAGGCATGAAGCCTCATGGCAATACCACACCAGGCCGCCATAGCGGCTCCTTCGGTGGTGTGACAGAGTAAATGTATGGACGTATTTGTAACCGACTTGAGTGGTCATACGAGCAGAGAATGATTGTTTATCCCTGGACGAAATGGACTCCGGGGGAGACTCTGCGTACTCTTTCACGAGGCTGTGCTAAAGTCTAATCACGTGGGCCATATAGTTCAGTGCCCTTATAGCAAAGGTAACTGAAGCATACGTCCACTTTCCAAGATGATCCATCGCCCTAGACGCCTTGCCCGGAGGACAGACCGAGGAACTTTCCTGGGCCAGTTCCTTTTTCGTGGCTGCCACCACCACCATGGCATCAACTGGGGAACCCTTACTCCATGCCGGCTTATCAGTAGGAGGGCTCAACACTATCTGGCCGTTTTGGTATTGGCTCTACAGTGTCCAGTTCCTTCTAAGCTCTGGTGGTAATAAGGTCCACCAGAGGGTCAGCTGGGGGGGGGGACACAGAGATAGATGGGCCTGTGAACGCCTCCAGAAATGCTGACTCGTCCGAGGAAGGCTTTTGGGTGGACCAGCCTCCCCTCTGGCAGAGGATTTCCATTATATCTCTGAAGGAGACGTCTTCGGGAGGCAATTTGGGGGACCCTTCCTCCAAGTCAGTATCCTCAGTGAAGGACTCGGGGGGGGGGGGGGTACATGGGCTTCTTCTTGCACTGGCATTTGCAAGGGACCTCCTCAGGGGGACTCTCCGGGGAGGGCTCACAAACAGTCTCGCATTCCTCGAGGGGAACAGTCTGGGGCGTATCAGACAATGGCTGTCCCTGGGAGGACGGGATGATACAAGACATACTCAACTGTGAGGGGGCAGGGGCGGACTCCAAGAAAAGAGTGAGGGGTCTCGATCCTCCTGAGAGTACCCTCTCTCCACAACATCGAAGGCCAAGGTGGAATAGGCTTCCCTAAAACTGGTGGCATGAGAAGTCGTGCCCCTCGGATTTGACGAGGGGACTGGAGCAAAGTCCAGGACAGCGGACCCAGAAGGATGGTATGCCCCAACCACAACGGAACCGACGACACACTCATCACCTCAGATAAGACGCCCAGCTCTTGGCCCCAAGAGCTCAGAACTGACAAACTCGAGGGCATGGCCGGCGTCGAGGTTGAAGGAACCATCGGTGCCGACCTCCTGACTCTGGGGCTCCTCGGATCCAGGGACTCCGAAACGCGGGGATGGATCGGAGAAGGAGCTATTGGAGCAAACATCGGAGTCGAACTCCCCGCTCAGGCGGGAGGGGGAGCCAGCAACACTCCCATCAGCAATTGAGTCTGCAAGAACCTTATCATCTGGCCCATGTCAGTTTCAGTGAGGCTCCTCATGGATCTGGAGGATGCCACCGACACCAGCCGGGAAGGCTGATGCAAGGACGACCGCGAAGTGGGCCAAGCATCCTCCTCTGGCTCCAGAGAGAATCTTGGAGAACGGAGCCGAGGGGAAGACGGCTGTAACCTCTTCAGGTGTGAAGATCACTTTAGCGGGGGGGGTGCGATGGATCCAAGTCTGCTGGGCTCTTACGACCCCTCTCCTTGTCTCTCTCTCTCTCTTTTTCTCTTTCCCTGTCTTTCTCTGTGTTTCTCCTTCCTGACCTCTCTTTTGCCCTGTTTTAAAACGGGAATGTGAGTCCCAGACAGGGAAGGAGGACCAGAATCTTGAACAGCCACAGTCGTGGTTGAAGAAGCAGAGTAAGCTGTTGGTTTAGCTGGAATAATACAGTACAGTTGTGTACAATTACCATAACTGTAGATGTTCAAGTGTATTCACTGTTGCAGTCATTACATTTGGGTTATCTGCTTGCAGTAGCCCTCAGTCAGCCTGATTAACAAAGTCTTGGGTCCTGCATCGGATGCTGTCCCTTCTTCCATGACGTCAGGGGTATAAAACATGCAGCCGACATCATTACATCAGTTTTTCTTGCCCCAGATGTCAGGTGCCCCCCCCTAATGGGAAGCAATTAAATCTATAATTACAAGGATATACCTCCGACAAAAAAGCAAATACACCAAAAAGCTTTTTGAGCATAGTAAGAGAGAGTACAGTTATAGCCAAAAGAAGAAAAGGGGGCTGGAGGGAAGGTAACCAGGACTGCAACAGTGAATACACTCGAACATCTACATTTATAGTAAGTGTACACAACTGTACTATGCTCTTCGTGTTTCATTGTTGCAGTCATTAATTTGGGTAGATTCCCAAAGCTAAGGTTGGGAGGAGGAATTTAAATAGAATTAGGACCAGCTACAAGGCCCTGCAAGACTGCAGTGGCAAAGCAAGCTCTGGATTTAGAGAAAAAAGGTAAATGATAACGCTTGGTGAAAGTATGTACAGAACTCCAGGTAGCAGCTTCTAGGATGTCCCTGGTAGGGATGCCTCTGAGAAAGGCTGTAGAGGTAGATACAGTCCTGGTTGAATGGGGTCTGATGCCCTGTGGGATAGGTTTTCTATGGAGCTTATAGCAGAAAGTACAGTTTTGTACCTACTATAAATGTAGATGTTCGAGTGCACACACTGCTGCAGTCATTACACTTGGGTTATCCTGCCGTCAGGCGGGTCCTCGGTCGGCCGAATTCCAAAGTCTTGGTCCGGCGTCGGTTGTCGTCGCTTCTTCCCTGACGTCAGAGCGGCAGGGGTATAAAAGAGGCAGCCGACGCCATTTTCTTCAGTTTTTCTTGCCCCAGATGTCAGGTGCCCCCAAATAGGCAGGCAACACATGGTGTTATGCAAACTTACATAAGCAGATAAAACCAATCAGCAGTTGTAAGCAAATACACCATATAGGAGTACCTCAAGTTGGATGTATGCTAGAGGTGTTTGTCATAAGCCCTGTCCTGAGAGCGGATGGAGGGAGGGAAACCTGGACTGCAGCAGTATGTGCACTCGAACATCTACATTTATGGTAGGTACAAAATTGCACTATGCTCATCGTGCCATACTGCTGCAGTCATTACACTTGGGTGAATCCCAAATCTATGGAAGGGTGGCTGGTATTAGGCTGAATTAGGAGGGCCAGAATGCCCTGCAGGACTGCAGTGGCAAAGCCCGCTCTAGATTTAGAGTATAGTGGCAGGTGATAGTGCTTGGTAAAAGTGTGCACTGAACTCCAAGTAGCTGCTTCCAAAATGTCCTTGGTTGGGACCCCCCTGAGATATGCTGCTGAGGTAGCTGTTGCCCTGGTGGAGTGTGATCTGATGCATCCTGGCACTGTTTTCCCATGAAATGAATAGCAAAAGTGGATGCAGTGGGCTATCCATTTTGAAATAGTCTGTTTGGAAATAGCCTTTCCTTGAACACCAGCAGCATAAGACACAAAAAGTTGTTCAGATTTTCTGAATGACTTTGTCCTGTCCAAATAATATCGAAGTTGTCTGTGAATGTCCAAGGAGTGAAGTAGTCTCTCCCTTTTATTCTGGGGGTTTGGATAAAAGGTAGGTAAATGGATAGCCTGATTCAAAGCCACTCTGGATACTACCTTTGGCATGAAGGTAGGGTTGATACGTAAAGAGACTCTGTCCTGATGGAAAATGAGGAAAGGTTGCACTGCCATAAGGGCCTGTAGCTCCGAAACCCTGCGTGCTGAGGTAATAGCCAAAAGCAGAGCTGTTTTCCATGACAAGTATTGCAGTTCTGCTGAGGAGGCAGGTTCGAAAGGAGGTAATGTCAATTTTTCCAGTACGAAGTTATGGTCCCAAGCGGGAGCTGGTGGATTTCGTGGGGGCCTTATATTTTTTGCCCCTCTGAGGAACTGTCTTAGTAAAGGATGTGAGAATAAGGGAGGATCCGTATTGTATTGTGCTGAAATAGCTGAGGCGTGGATTTTGATGGATGAGAAGGAAAGGCCACTGTTTAACATGTCAGCTAGGTACTGTAGAATCTGAGGTATATTTAATATCCAAGGATTTAGGCCTTTTGCTTGGTTCCATGCACAAAATTGCTTCCATTTGCCTGAGTAAGCTTTTCTGGTACTGGGTCTCGTGGCCTCCAAGATGACATTCTGGACCTCCTTTGAGAGGAGTGTAGATTGATAAGTTAAGGTATTTTCCATAGAAGCTAGATTTAGTGTCCCGAGCTGACTGTGGAGGATCTTGTAATTTTGCTGAGACAACAGAAGTGGGAATTGAGGTAGGATCCAAGGTGGTGAATGAGATAGGCTCTTTAGGAGCGGGTACCAGTGCTGACGAGGCCAGTCCGGAGCAATGAGAATCATTTGTGGCGCCTCTGCTCTGACTTTTAGTAAAACTTTTGTCAGTAGAGGTAGAGGTGGGAAGGCATAGGTTGTCAATGTTGTCCAACTGAAAGATAGAGCGTCCACTTTCCAGGCCTGTGGATGATAGGTCCTTGTGCAGAATTTTTTCAGCTGGTAATTGCTGTAGGGGGCAAATAGATCTATGTCTGGCTGTCCCCATTTCCGTGCTATCATTGAGAATACTTGAGGGTGTAACTCCCACTCGTGAGGATCTGTCATATTTCTGCTTAATTTGTCTGCCAGAATGTTTTCCTTTCCTGGCAGGAATTGCACTTGTAGTTGTACTTGTAAGGCCAATGCTGTGTTCCACAGGGTCATTGCCTGTCTGCACAGGGGGTAGGAATGTGTGCCTCCCTGTTTGTTTATGTACCACATAACTGTGGTGTTGTCTGTTCTTATTAATAGTTGACCTGGATGCAATAGGTCCTTGAAGGCTGTAAGAGCATTTTGTACTGCTAGCATCTCCTTTTGGTTGATGTGAAGGTGCATGTGTTTTTGAGACCATCTTCCTTGAATGCACTGACCTGCCATGTGTGCTCCCCAGGTGTAGTCTGAAGCATCTGTTGTGATGGTTTGATTTGCTTGAGGTATGCAGAAAGGGAGACCTGTGTTTCTTTGGCATGCTTGAGCCCACCACAAAAATTCCTTTTGAAGGCATGGAATGAGTGGTATAATTGTTTCCAGGCTGTGTTTGTGTTGAGACCATAAGTTTTTTAGGTACCATTGTAGTTTCCTCATATGCAGCTTTGCAAATGGTATTAGTAGAATGCAGGATGCCATGAACCCCAAAGCCTGCAAGATTTTCCTTGCAGTAAGCTGGGTTAAAGTTGTCATTTTTCTGAAGTATTGAGACAGTTGCCTTTGCTTGTCTGGCTTGAGATAAACCATCTGGGCAGTTGTATTTAAGCTGGCACCCAGGAATATTATTTGCTGTGAGGGTATTAGTTTTGATTTATTTTTGTTTACTGTGTACCCTAAGCAATTTAACATTTTTATTACAAACGCCAAATGCTGTAGTAGAATGTCCTTGCTGTCCGCTTGGATCAGGCAGTCGTCCAGATATGGGTAGATTTGTATTCCTTGTTGTCTGCAAAATGCAATTACTGATGCCAGGCATTTCGTAAATACTCTGGGCGCAGTAGATAAGCCAAAGGGCAATGCAGAGAATTGATAATGCGTTGTACTTGCAAGAAATCTTGAGTATCTTCTGCAATCTTGTCTGATAGGGACATGCAGGTATGCCTCCTTGAGGTCCAACGTTACCAGCCAAGACTCCTTGCCCAACATGGGAAGAAGCTGCTGTAATGTGAGCATCTTGAATTTTGGTACCTCTAAGTATGTGTTCAGGATAGATAGGTCTAAGATGGGTCTCCAGTCTTTGTCCTTCCTTGGTACCAGAAATAGTCTTGAATAAAAACCTTGACCTTGTTCTTTTGTAGGTACCTTTTGAATTGCTTTCATATCCATGAGAGCGGAAATTTGTTTTTGTGCCTCTGCCCATTGATTTTGTGGCAGGTTTGGCATGCCTTTCATTTTTGGAAGGGTATGAAAGTGGAATCTATAGCCTCTGTTTATGATGTTCAGAATCCATTTGTCCTGTGTAATAATGTGCCAATTGTCTGAAAATAAGGCCAGTTTCCCACCCAAAGGTGCTGCCATTGAATGTTTGTTTGGCAGGCGTAGGGGGAAGTCATTGAGCTTGCTTCCTGAATGGTTGAGGCCTTTCTTCTCCACCTCTTGGAGTTGTTGTTTGCCATTGTCTAGGTTTGTAAGAACCTTGTGGTTGTCCTCTGCCCCTGGGGCATCTGTACCTACCCCTTTGGGGTCTGTCAGTGGTTGGAAAGGACCAGTTTTTTGATGGCCAGTTTCTGCTGAAGCGAGGAGGTTGTACCTGCAAGAAATGTTTAACTGTTTGCATAGATTTTGCCTTTTCTTCCATTTTCTTTAAAACCTCCTCTGCTTTGACACCAAATACAACATCCTTTTGCAATGGTGCATCCAATAACTTTGCTTTTACATGATCTGGTAAGGTTTGCTCTTTTAGCCAAGCATGTCTACGTATCACAGAGCCGGTGACAGCTGCTCTACATGAGGCCTCCAATGAATCAAAACCACACTGTAAAGTATGTTTTCCCACTTGTTCTGCTCCATGCAATAAATCCTGCATCTCTTTTAAATCTGGTTGATCTGTTTGTGTCATCTTAAGTTTCAATTGGGAGTTCAAAAACTGTTGGTATTTTAGCATGTGAAATTGGCAGTTTAATGCCCTCATGGCTAAAGTGGCAGAAGTATACACCTTCTTCCCCCATCTTTCTAATGCTCTGGAATCTCTTTGAGAAGGTAAAGGATTTTTTGCAGTAGAGGCCTTAATCCCCTTAGGACCCTGTGAAATGGTTTCTGGGTCAGCAGCAGGGCTTTTACATAAAAACTGGTGGGAATCAGGGACCCGGTAGTATCTGTCTGGTTTAACTGGGGCAGGAGGCAAGGAGTCTGGATTCAGACTGGCTTCTGCAAAAACATCATCCAAAATATCTAAAACTGGAGGAATAGCAAGGGGTCTATGCTGAGGAAGAAGGAGAAACTCCCGGAGCCTTTTCTTAGAATCTGAGTAATCCTGTCCTTCCCAGTGGAAGTGTTCCCTCAAGGTATGCAAGGTTTCCCCGAAAGAATAGTCCTCTGGGGGGGAAACCGAGGGAATTGATTCCTCTGCATCAGAGTCTTCATAGGGAGAATAGAAGTAATCCTGGTCCTCAGAAAAACTTGAGGTAATGGAAGCTTGATCTGAGGAAGGGTAGTCTTCCTCCAACCTGGGTCTTTTTTCTAAGGGGGGCTGAGAACCCCTGATATGTACTTAAAATCCTCAGCCATCTTGAGCATCTGCTTTTTAGGCATGGGTTGCTGAGAGGGGGTCTGAGGACCCTGTTTCCTAATTTTCATAGGGGCTTTAGCTTTTGAGTAAGATTTAATGGTGATAGAAGTAGGCTTGAAAACGCCTTCAGAAACTGAAGGCCTAGCTAAATTTTCTGGTTCTCCGCCAAGAGTGGCGTCGGTGCCTAGAGAGGTAATCGGCTCCGGAGGGTCTGCAACTTCAGATTGAAAGGTTGCCGGTAAAATAGATTCAGCGGTAGTCAGGGGCTGCGAAGGTGCCTCACTGAGAACCGGAGATCCGGCGGCAGGCCTAAGCGTGGTCTCGGTATCCGGTTTGGGCCTCGGATGCCTATCTTTATCTTTGCGTTTTTTCATTAAGCCTGGTGTCGGAATATCCGACGACATGCTGTAGTTACATTTTTTGCTGAAATAATGAAGGGCGAACTCCGCCCGACGTTTTATAGTGCGTTTATTGAACCTAGCACAAAAGCAGCAGCCCGAGACGTCGTGGTCTGGGCCTAGGCAAGGAATACAGTATGACTGAAAATCCTTATGCGGTATTTACTTCCCACAAGAAATGCAATTATTAACTTTGTCTGACATCGGTCTGAGGCAAGAAAAATTTCCCCAGCGGGGTACTTAGCTTTAGAGAAGACTTCGGCTGAAATCCTTTTCGGAAATCTCAGGAGCTGGCCGACCGGCACTTGCGAACTGCTTCTGCTTCGGGCACCGCGCAGCAAGAAAGACTGAAGAAAATGGCGTTGGCTGCCTCTTTTATACCCCTGCCTTTCTGACGTCAGGGAAGAAGCGACGACAACCGACGCCGGACCAAGACTTTGGAATTCGGCCGACTGAGGTCCCGCCTGACTGCAGGATAACCCAAGTGTAATGACTGCAGCAGTATGGCACGATGAACATATGAATGCAGTGGCCTATCCATTTTGAAATGGTTTGCTTTGAAATAGCTTTCCCCTCTGTCCCTGCAGCAAATGCCACTAGCAGTTCAGATTTCCTTTGAGGTTTAGTCCTGCCCAAGTAGAATCTAAGTTGTCTGTGCACATCTAAAGAGTGCAGTATCCGTTCCCCTTTGTTCTGGAGGTTAGGAAAGAAGGTAGGCAAATGAATGGACTGATTAAGAGCCACACTGGATACCACCTTGGGCATGAAGGAGGGATTGGTTCTGAGAGACACCCTGTCCACATGTAAGATAATGAAAGGCTACACTGCCATACCGGCCTGCAATTCAGATACCCTTCTTGCAGAAGTGATTGTTAAAAGGAAAGCTGTTCCAGGAAAGGAATTTTAAATCTGCAGTAGCATCTGGCTCGAAAGGAGGAGGAGTGAGTTCCTCCAAGACAAAGTTAAGGTCCCAGGCTGGAGTTGGAGCTCTCCTGGGTGGCCTTAAATTTTTGGCCCCTCTGAGGAACTGCTTCTGCAGTGGGTGAGAGAAGAGGGGAGGCTCTGTACTATAATGAGCTGAAATGGCTGAAGCATGAATTTTGATGGAGGAAAAGGACAAGCCTTTAGGAAGCATCTCAGTCAAGTACTGTAGAATCTGAGGTAAACTGGGTACTGCTGCGCTCATCCCCTGAGATTGATTCCAGGCACAAAATCTTTTCCATTTTACAGCATAAGATTTTTTAGTACTAGGCCACCTTGACTCAAATGATATCCATCACCGATTTACTGAGGGATGGTAAAGGGGAGAGTAGGTAATGAGCCAGGCTGCTAGGTTCAGGGTTTTCAACTGAGAGTGCAGAATCTGGTTCTCCTGCTGAGACAACAGGGAAGGAGTCTGAGGCAGGTGTCATGGGGCCAAGCGTGACACACTGTGCAAGAGGGGGTACACCAGTGTTGGCGTGGCCAGTTTGGTGCAATTAAAATTGTCCTTGGCTTGTCCTGTTTGATCTTTAGTAGTACCTTGGAGAGCAGAGGCAGATGAGGAAAAGCATAAACTGATAGTTTTTTCCAGCTGAAGGATAGAGCATCCACTTTCCAAGCTAGCTTGTGGGGAATCCTTGTGCAAAATCTGTCCAACTGACGGTTCTGGGGGGAGGCAAACCGGTCTATATCTGGGCTCCCCCATTTGCTTGTCAACATGTTGAAAATCCTTGGTTCCAATTTCTAACTGTGTGGGTCCATGATGTTTCTGCTTAGTCCATCTGCCAGTGTATTTAGTTTTTCTGGCAGGAATTGAGCTTGTAGATTCACTTGGTAGCTCAAGGCTGTGTTCCACATGCCATGGCTAGTCTGCAGAGGGGGTAAGAATGTGTACCTCCCCTGCTTGTTTATGTGCCACAACAGTGGTGTTGTCCGTCTTTACCATTAGTTGTCCTGGAAGAATGTGGTCCTTGAAGGCTGCCAAAGCATTCTTTACAGCTAACATTTCCTTTTGATTTATGTGCAGGTGCATTTGACTTTGGTTCCATTTGCCCTGAATGCACTTCCCTGCCAGGTGAGACCCCCCACCCCCATGCATAGTTTGAAGCATCTGTTAAGGTTTGGGCATCAGGGGGTAGTGTGAATGGAAGTCCCCTGTTTTGGTGGCAGGCCTCTGCCCACCAAAGGACCTCTAGGTGTAGGCAAGGTATGATAGGAATCATTGCTTCTAGATCCTGTGAATGTTGACACCATAGGCTTTTGAGATACCATTGAGTTTCCTCATATGCAGCCTTGCATATGGAATTAGAAGAATGCAGGAGGTCATGAACCCCAAGGCTTGCAGTATTTGCCTTGCATATAACTGGGTTTTTGTGGCCACTTGTTTGAAGTAGGTTGTCAAATTAATCCATTTCTCTGGTGTGAGGAAAGCCATCTGGGAAGTTGTATTCAAGCTTGCTCCCAGGAATATAATTTGTTGACAGGGTACCAGGTGTGATTTCTTTTTGTTTATGGTGTACCCCAGACAAGTTAACACCCTCTGAACAAAGGCCAGATGATTTTAAAGCATGTCCTGGCTTTCTGCCTGAATTAGACAATCATCCAGGTATGGGTATTTTTGAATATTTCTTTGCCTGCAAAATGCAATGACTGGAGCTAGGCACTTTGTGAATACCCTGTGCGCAGTAGATAAGCCAAAGAGCAGTGCAGAGAACTGATAGTGCATGCAGCCTGCTTTGAAGCATAGGTATCTTCTGCAAGACTCCCTGAAAGGGATGTGCAGGTATGCTTCTTTTAAGTCTAGTGTTGCCAACCATGCATCTTTGCCTAGCACAGAAAGCAGCTGGTGAAGAGTCAGCATTTTGAATTTTAGAATCACCAGAAAGGTGTTTAGAGTAGAAAGGTCCAGGACAGGACGCCATGTATTGCCTTTTCTGGGTACTAGGAAAGGTCACGAATAGAAACCTTGTCCCTTTTCTTCTTCTGGTACCAACTGAATAGCCCCCATGCTTAAGAGAGAGAGTACTTGATTTTGGGACTCTGTCCACTGACTTAGGGGTAGATCTGGCCACCCGCTTGGTGTTGATAACACGTAGAAGTGAAATCTGTATCCTTGGGACACTATATTTAAAACCCATTTGTCCTGGGTAATGAGTTCCCAGTTTTTGGCCTTCAGACCAATATTTCCACCTAAAGGAGCATTCAGTTGGGAAGTGCTTGGAAGTTTTAAAAGCAAGTCATTGAGACAGTATTCCATGGGGGGGGGGGGTCTTAATGCTTCCAGATTTGGGTGCAGAAATCCCCCACTGCTTAGTCTTGCGTCTCCCCTGGGACTGAAATCTGGCATTTCTACTGTGTCTGGGTTTGGTTTGAGAAGACCTGGAAGGGGCTGGAACAGACCAATTCTAAGAGGGCCAATGCCTACTAAATCTAGGAGGCTGAACTTGCAAGAAATCTTTAACAGTTTGCATAGATTTAGCTTTATCTTCCATCTGTTTAAGAACTTCTTCAGCTTTGTTGCCAAACAGGCGGTCCTGATTTAAGGAAGCATCCACCAGTTTAGCTTTAACATGATCAGCCAAAGATAGCTCCTTACGCCAAGCATGCCTTCTGAGCACAGACCCAGTAACAGCAGCCCTGCAAGAGGCCTCTAAAGAATCAAATCCACAATGCAAGGTATGTTTACCAACCTGTTCAGCAGAATGCATGAAATCCTGTAATTCTATTTTCAGCACAGTCAGGAATCAACATCATTTTTTGTTTAAGCAACCCAATAACATGTTGTTGATACTTTAACATATGAAACTGGCAGTTTAAAGCCCTAATGGCCAAGGTTGCAGAAGTGTAAACCTTCTTACCTCATCTATCCAGCGCCCTGCAGTCTCTATCAGAAGGGATAGGATTTTTAGCAGTAGAAGCCTTAATGCCCTTGGGTCCCTGTGAAAAAGTCTCTGGATCCGCAATAGGATTTTTAAAAAGAAACTTTTGCGAATCAGGAACCCTGCAATATTGCAATATATGTCAGGTTTTCTGGGAGCAGGATGCAAAGAATCAGGGGCCAAACTAGATTTCGAAAAGGCATCATCAACAATGCCTAGTACAGGAGGTAGAGCTAAAGGCCTATATGCTGAGGCAGGAATAAGAAATCCCTAAGCCTTTATTTTGAAACAGAAAAATCCTGGCTTTCCCAGTGGAAATGCTCCCTTACAATATATGTAAGGTTTCACCAAAAGAGAAATCCTCTGGAGGGGAAGCAGAGGGAATAGAGTCCTCTGCATCAGAATCCTCATAAGCAGATAAGGGCAAATCCAGATCATCAGAAGAATCAGAAAAATCAGAATCCTGGTCAGAAGATTCATAAACAACTTCAGTCCTAGGTCTCTTAGAAAGGGGAGGTTGGCTTCCCCTGATTAAAGTTATAAGATCTTCAGCCATTCTTATTTGTTTTTAGGCATAGAGGCCTGAGCATGTGGCCTGGGCATCGGTTTCTTAGGCATGGTTTGAGATTTAGGCCTAAATGAAGAAGGAGGTGTCGGTTTAATATGCAAGTCCGTAGGCCTGAATACACCCTCAGAAGCCGGTGCCTGCACAACAGCTCCAGACCCATCCAAGGTAGAGACATCCGTAGGTTCCACAGTTGAAGCATCTCGCAGCATACCGGACTCTGAATGGGTCTCAGTAGAGGCCTGTGAATCAGAAGTAGCGGGTATCAGGGGCTGCAAAAGCACCTCACTGAGTACCGGTCAACTGGCAACTAGCTTAGGAGAAGCGTCGTCGGCAGCTTTGGACTTAGGCGGCCTGTCTCAGTCTTTATCTTTGCGTTTTTTCAGAATCCTGGTAGTCGGATGGCTAACCGACGACATTTCTGGATAATTAAACTGAGAACCGAAATATTTAGAGGCGAAAATATACCGACGACGGACAGTGCGCTGATTAAATAAAGCACAAAACCAACAGCAAGGTACGTCGTGGTCAGGGCCCAGGCAAGGAATACAGTATGAATGAAAATATTTGTGAGGTATTTGCTTTCCACAAGTAATGCAATCATTAACTTTTACTGACATCGGTAAGGAGCAAGAAAAAGTTTCCCCAACGGGGTACTTAGCTTTAGTTGTACATTTCAGTTCTGAAACTCGAAAACAAAAATTTCAGGAGTCGGCCGACCAGCAATTGCGAAGGGCTTCTGCTTCGGGCACCGCACGGCAAGAAAGACTCATGTAATTACATCGGCTGCATGTTTTATACCCCTGACAACCTGCCGTCATGGAAAAAGGGACAGCATCCGATGCAGGACCCAAGACCTTGTTAATCAGGTCGACTGAGGGCTACTGCAAGCAGATAACCCAAATGTAATGAATGCAACAGTGAAACACGAAGAACATCAGCCAGAATCAACTTGGCCCTGCGATCCTGCAAGGACCGAGGGTTGAAGGCTGCACAAATCTTGCAGCCCAAAGTAAGGTGGGGAACCCCTAAACACACCACAGAGTGTGACCACCAGCCGGCAACAGCTTATCGCCACACTCTGTGCATTTAAGAAAGGTCAGTTTTTGAGATTCCGACATAGCCACCTACACTAATAAAGGCTAATTAGCCAAATGCGAGCACACACACACACACACACACACACACACACACATGCCAAGGGCAGGAAGGGGAGGCCTACACTAGGGGAAAAGTTGAAACTTTCTCTGACCCTTTTTTTTTTTTGGACAGAAAACCCGAGGGAGATCAAGGGAAAAAACTAGCTACTTGCACACATGCCAACAAATCGCACAGCTAAAGTTAGATAAAAAAAAAAACACTTTACCTGCCTGGAGCTCGGAGATCACTTCTGGGTGAAGCCGCGGCAAACGAGACCTGAGGATTGGAAGGAGGTTGCAGTGAAGTATGGGTAAGGGGGAGGAGCTTGGAGCTCGGATCTTTAGCTTTGCTGAAGCTGCTGCCTCAGATCCGTATCGGATCTGAAACCCACAGGTTGATGATCAAATAAAGTTAACTACTTCAGATCTGGTAATTGTATGGACTGGTTAATGTTACTCTCCGTGGCCATTTTAGGCAAAATAGAAAGGTTGGTTTATAGAGATACCCTATCCTTATGGAAAATAATGTAAGGAAACCTAGCAGATACGGCCTGGAGTTCAGAAATTCTTTTTGCTGAAGTGACAGCTACCAGAAAGATGGTTTTCCAAAAAAGGAACTTTGTGTCGCAGTTGTCCACAGGTTCATAGGGTTTCGGAGTTAATCCCTGAAGGATCACCATCAAATTCAAGGAAAAGAGTGATTCTTTAGTGGAAGTCTAATGAGGAAAATTCCCTTCATGAAAACTTTGCAAAATCTGGAAGATGTTAGAAAGAGTGATTAGTTTCCAGCATTGAAGTGTAACTGTGGAAAAACTAACCCCTTCCTTAAAAAGAGTAGTGAGATAAAAGAAGACTGTCCGAAGTAGGTGCTGAAAAGGGATCAATATTCTGCTTGGAAGCCCATACAGAAAATCTTTTCCATTTGCTTCTATAGACTTTCTGGGTGGAGGGCTTCTGGGAGGCCATTATATCATCACAAACTGGGGAAGCAAGCCTGGAATGTCTTACTATCACTGGAAGTGGAGAAACCATGCAGTCAGTTTCAGACATGGAGACTGGGATGCTGAATACCTGATAGATGAGAAGAGAGATCCTGAGTGGGCTCCAGTATCCATGAGCGATAGCTATTTCAAGTGTGACCAGATGAAGAACCATACCTGTTCAGGCCAGAAGGGGGCAATGAGGATAACTGAGCTCTTCAGTCTGCTTGCTTTCTATAGAAACTTCGGGATCGGCAGAAGAGGGGAGTAAGCATAAGGGAGACTTGGGTGGGGGGGGGTCAATCGTGAAAAAGAACATCCTTTGATGACTCCCTAGAGGGAGGGATCACAACAAAGTACATGCTGCACTTGTTGAGAGGACAGGCAAACAGTTTGCAAGGCTGGCCCCAAGAGCTAAAGATCATATTCACTACTGTGTGATTGAGGGACCACTCATGAGGAATCAGAATGGACTTGCTGAGTCTGTCCACCAATGTGATGGTTTTCCCTGGTATGTGCATTGCAATAAAAGCAGTCCAAAGAATCACCCATTCAGAGACACTCATGACCTCTCTGCACAACAGTTAGGAGTAGGTTCCTCCTCCTTTGTTGATGTACCACACTACCGACATGCTGTAAGTATGGACTGCAATAGTCCCTAAAGGGAAAACATCCTGAAAGGTTTGCAACATTAGTAGAACTGCTCTCATCTCGGACACTAATATGCAACTTAGTCTCCGAGGAGGACCACGTGCCACGGACCATCTGTACCATGAAATACTCCCCCACCCCAGATGGAAGTGTCCATGATCACTGTGGCTATTGGGGGAGAGAGAGAGAATGGTCTGCCCAGAAAGATATCATCTGACTGGATCTACCAGCAAACATGATGTTTGCAAATAGGAATGAGTTTTATGAAAAATGATGTACGCTAGTAAAGAATGGACAGCTGTACTGACAGTGTCCACTGAAGGATTCGCATAAAGAATCTTGCTAGAGGAACTAGAATAGCAGCTGACAGTGACCCAAGAGCTTGTAACACTAGTTTTGCAGGAGGGGACGGACGAGACTGTCCTGCACCTGATTTCTCAAGGATGTGATGCGATGAAGAGGTAATGATGCCACTTGAGTTGAAGCATCCAGTTGAGCTCCTATAAATTCCAGGATCTGTACAGAAGTCAGCTTTGATTTGGCAAGATTTATTGCAATGTCTAGGGAGCTGGAGATCTGAAGCAAGTAATTCCTGCCTTCTAGCAGCTGATGCCTAGTTGGGGCACTGAGGAGCCAACTATCGAGATATGGAAACACCTGGAATCCTTTGAGTCTCAGATGAGCTACCATGACTGTCATGTGGTTAACACCCAGGTAGTGAATGGCTCCCAGTCAAAAATGTAGGTGTCGCCTGGAGCATCTGTCTATTGTGATGTGATAGTATACATCCTGGAGATCTATAGAGCACCATCCAATTGTCCTTGCACAGAAGAGGCAGGATGAAAAGAACCATGACTATTCAGAACTTTGACTTCTTTATACAATGATCCAAACTGCTTAGATCCAAAACTGGTCTCGGGTCCATTGTTTTCTTTGGCACTAAAGAGAAGTGGGAGTAAGTTCCAAATCCTACCCATCTGTTCAGGTGGGACCTCCTGGATGACACTTTTTTTTGTAACAGCTTTTGAACTTTTCGAGCTGCATGTTCCCTCTGACTGGGTGGAACTTCGGGGTGTTTCTTCCTTTGGACAGGAGGTGAAAGGGAAAGAGTATGTAATAACCTCTGTATTATGATTTACGACCCATACATTTGTTTTGCGATATTTGTCCAGGCATCCAGGTGGAAGGAGAAAGGACCCACGACTGCCCCCAGAGTTGGATACTCAAGTTAACACTTCAGGACAGCTAGAAGGGCCTATCAGGGAAGGAATCTCTGAACCCCTGGTTTTCCGGACCTCCCCTGGCTCTGAGATGACACTTTCTATTGAAATCTCCTCCTCGGCCTCTGGAGGAAGTGTCCCCGCATAGATATCGAAAAGGTCCCAGAGATTTTCAGAACCACATTTTCTTCCCACCTCACAGGTTTCTACAGAATGTGCATAGAGGGGTAGAAAACTTGATTCCAATGGCAGAGAAGGTCTTTTCCATCTTGCTCACTGCCGGTAAGCATACCTTTCACTGATGACCCAATCAAGGAGGATCCATCAAAGGAAGCATTAAGATAGAATGCCTTGAAGAGTTCCACAAAATCGCATAGCCTCATCCAAGCATGTCTCTAAACAGCTATGCCTGAACTGGCTGCTCAGGAAGTCCCCTCTGCTCTGTGAGAAATCAGCCTCATCGATGAACTGGCAATAGATGAAAGAGTAACCAACTGAGGAGAAACCTTTCTGAGATCCACCTCAGACATGGACTCAATAACAGAGTTCAAAACTCCTTGATCAAATCTCTGTAAGTGAGTAAAATGTGCCAGGTAATATAACGACCTCAGAGTGAATGCGGCTAATGCATAGATGCTCTTTCCAAATCTGTCCATCACTCTGGACTGCCTGTTCAGTGGATGGACACAGGAGCTCTGCTAAACTAGCTCCTTAGTGGCTGCCACCACAACTATGGCATCAATGGGGATACCCTTATTCCAGGGGGGTATGCCTGAGGGAGGAACTAAGAATTTATCTGGACATATGGGAATGGGCTCTACAGTGTCAGATCCCTTCCAAGCCAAATTAGACCAAAAAGTTCATCTGCCGGGGGTGGGGAGGTCATCCAAAACAAAGACAGGCCAGCCTTAAAAGCCTCCAGGATCAACGACTCCTTAGGAGGAGGAGCTTGGGAAGACCAGCCACCCTTCTCCTTGAGGATTGCCAGGATGTCCCCAGAGGAAACACTGTCAGATGGCAATTGAGGGGAATCTTCTCCCATATCAAAATCGGTGTGTTCAGTTTGACACTCCATATGTGAGTCTATGTGCCACCTCTTGCATGTTTTTTTTCCATGGTACCTCCTCTGTGGGGTGATCGGGGGAGGAGTCAAAAGAAGGAGGGAATCCCTCCTGGGAATGCGAGTGGAGGCTTCCTGGAGTTGGCTGACCTTGAGGAGTAGAAATGGTGGGCTTAGACCCAATCAGAGGAGAGTGGGTAGGATCCGAGATATGAGAAGACAGGTTTCTATACAAAGAGAATGCCCTTTCTACTATATAAAAGGCTTATGGACCTGGGGATACCCCCCCCCCAGAGCTGAGGCGACTGAGGATGGGAGGTCAGGGCCAAGCCCCCCAGGAAATAAATCTGACCCGAGCTGTCAAGAGCCGAGGCACCAAGAGGGAGAGACGGATGTGACAAGGTAGGAGCCAAACCCAACCCCTTAGACCTAATGCCAAATTCCTGAATCTGAGACCCGCTCAGATCTGAAGGTATCAGAGCAGGGCTGGTCAGGGCAAACTGTTGAAGGTGAGAAAGGGAGCTTCCTCTGATCTGATGCAGATTCTCTCTGGGATCTTGGATCCTGGGACTCAGACCACAGGTTGGATCGGAGAAGGGAGGCAGTATCAGCTGAGCAGGTGCACTCACAGATTCAAGAGAGAATGGAGTTGGTAGTACCCCCACTTGGATGCGAGTCCTGAGAAACCTCTGCAATATCCTGTCCATATCTGCCTCAGTCAAGCTCCTAGAGGATATGGATGATACCACGGATGCAGGCCTGGAATACTTCCTAGGGATTTCAAGCAATTTTGAGAGTAGAGCTGGAAAAACAGGCTTAAACATAAATTATGGGGTTCAGCTCCTAGCCGTCAGATCTAAGGATCTGGGATTAGAGTAGGACGTGGATGGTACTGGTGATAGTTATTACTCCTGTTGGATCAGAATAAGGCTGTGGAATTGAAGTAGGTGGTATAGTCTTCTGATCTGAAGAGGTCAGATCTGAAGTTTTGCTAAGTTTTTCAGGGGACTCCAATGAAGCCCTCAGCAACTTCTGTGATGCTTGTTTATTGAAGTCTGCGGAGCCATGGTGAGATTTAGAGGGGTTTGAGCCACAGGTGAAGATGATGAAGAGGATGGGAGTAAATCCTTATGCATTAATTTACTGCGCTGATTGGAGATGGCCCTGGGGTTAAAAGAGGTGCATATCTCACAGGATGACATCAGGAGCTCAGGCACCAGGCAGAAAATGCACTTCTTGTGGGCATTCGAACTGGGGCTCTTATGCCCACAAGAACTGAATCTCTTAAAACTGGAGAGCTTTTCAGACACGTCTACAAAACCAATAAAGGAATGTACCAGAAAAAGAGCGTAACAGCTGCACACTATCTGAAGTCCACACTTAAACTAAGGTAGGGAAACACTTTAAACAGTCTACAACACAGAAGTGGAAAGTTCTTTTTTTACATTAATAAAAGATAGAAGTATAAGATGTGCCAAAAGGCACTAAAGGAAGAAAGGGAAGGAGAGAAAGAGCAGACCCTAACACCAGCGACCTTCAAAATATCAAAGAGAAGGAGAGAAGACAGTAACTATACTAGTTAAACTGAAAATATTAGAAAACAGCAATCCAAAGACAATAGGTTTATAGAAAAAATTTCACTCTCTCAGCTCCAGATCAGATCTACATCTTGACACAATGGTGGCATACAAGATCGGAGGAGTTGGGGATGGGAGACAGCAATATGGGTAGAGGGAGGAGCTCGAGATGCGGATCAGAAGTCTTGTAAATCCGGCTGAGTTGGATCCTAGACCCATTTGTGAGGTTGAAAGAAAAGGAGAACATCAAATCAAAAAATGTTCTAACAGATCACCATTGCAGTAGCCATCCCTTTCTTCCACCCCTCTTGTTCTGTTTTTCGTGTACTGCCAGGGTATGGATGTACATACTACTTTTAAATAGCTAGAGTGGAATGTTGGGGCGTAACATGTAGCACAACTGCCTTTATTGCTGGAAGACCAGGTGACTGGATTACTGACACTCCATTGCAGCAGTGGGGTGGGGAGCGCATTCATGATTGTGTCATCCTTCAGATGAGACAGTGAAATGAGGTCTCACACCTCCTGGACTTTCTGGTAGCTCAGGTAGATATAAGATCCCATGGCATCTATCAAAAAAAAGTAGGGGACTTTCATTTACACAGAAAAAGAACTCTTATTTACAAGACATTTACATATTCACAAATGTACAATTACAAATATATATTATATACACAAATTTGTTTATGTATATTCATAATTTTCTTTATAATCATACGAAATTTTCACCCTATTAGACCTCCATTCTTTTTTCATAACCATCATCTGATTTTACTTAATATTGTTGCTAAAATCAATTTACCATTAAACATAATTTCACTTAGTTTTTCATTCCACATAACCCATATATCATAAAACTTTTTTCTATACTTAACATATTCTTATATCCCTATTTAATCATACCCATATCAGTTTTATCCACTTCTTTTATAAATTCAAAAAATCTTCTTTAGTTTTCCCTACTGTTTTATATTTCAAAAATACATGTTCTATGTTTTTTTCTTGACAAGGTAAATGTATTCTATCACTTATTTTTATATGCTATATTTACCTTTACTGGCAACATTATCTACTACCAGTCTTCACAAAAAATATTGACATTCTTTCTGATTAAACCATTTGCTTCTTATTTTTACAGCTTTAAACTTTTCATCTGTTAATTTTCTCATGGTATTACGCATTAACGTTTTATCATTATGTTATTATACCATATTTTTCTTTTTCTATATCATCCATTTCTATTTTCTACAAAAATATTTTTTGCAACATTTTATTTCTTTATATACTCTTCTAATTTACTCTTTTGCCATACCCAAAACTTACCATACTAATAAATATATACATATATATATATATATATATATATATATATATATATATATATATCTATATATAGTTTCACTACTAATCTCCCATCTTTTTCATTTATCCACTTTAACACTTTGTACAAATTTAATGAATCAGCACATACCACTGGGTTAATTTACCCTACACCTCCTCCCTCTTTATTAACATATAAAGCTCGTCATTTTACTGTATTTAATCTGGAAACTAATATGAATGAAAAATGTATCTGCAATAATTCATTTTCAAATACAGCTGGCAACATGAAGACACTTGCTAAGTATGCTATTTTCCCATAACTACTGAGTTTATCAAATAAGCCTTTTTGCTGAAAAATAATTCATAAGTTCTCCAGAAAAGACCGGTTTGTTTTATTTCTTCTATTGTTTTTCCCCATTGAATTCTACTTGCATATTTATTTCCAAATTGTATACCTAACACAGAAATTTCATTCACTGTAAAATATATACCCCTATCTTTACTACATTACCTAAACCTTTACTCTCTATTTAAAGCCATCCCTATCACATCTAGACACTCATTTGTGCAAATTCTTATTTATTTTATCCACATTTTGTTTATTATAATGTCATCTGCATATGTTAACAGAACTGGAATTCTTAACCCTTCACTATCCTGTTTTCCTTCATTTTGTAATTTATTTCACATACCACCACATTCAAAACTAAAACAGATTAAACAACTCATTGGACATCCCGGTCTTACACCACTCTTCATATGTACCTCTTGGCTTAAAAAGCCATTTACAAGTATTTTCACTTTATTACTATATGCTGACATACATAATTCCCTCTCTCACTTGTATTACATTCTTTTATTATTACCCAAAAGATTTTATGTTGCACTGCATCAAATACCTTAAGGTCTCCTATCATGATTTCCCTTTTTTTCTATTCATACTATTATCCACAATTTGTCTATCATTAACAATTCTTGACAACCCTTCCCCTTTACACTATATATACTATCATCCATAATATTTTCCATTTTAGTTTCAAATCTCTTTTGTATTATTTTCATAAAGATCTTAGATTATTATTCAGTACTATCACTCTCCAGTTTATTTTCTACTTCCCTTCTTCTATATGAACTAAAGTATTCTACTACACAATTCTTTATACATACTACCTTCTTTTAATAATTAATTTAGAATCTTTACATTTTTGTCAATACCTTAACTTTTTATATATTTTATACTCTATTCCATCTGGTCCTGCAGCCAAATCTATATTTACTTGTCCTAATACTTTATCTAGCTCATTTAAAGAAATATTCTTTTCAAACTCTTTATTCTTTTTTCTATTATGTTTTTTCTGCTACCTTCTCCTTTCTTTAAATGTTTCTTGTGCATATTGTACTACGCTATTCATAATCTTTTCCTGAGTTCTATTTCTCCTTTCACGGTTTAATTTCTCTCATTACACTATCATCTTCCTTTACTAATCTGCTTAAGTAACTCAATGCTGCTATCTTTTTTTCCTTCTAAAATATCTTTGCTTATATAATTCTAGTATTTTTTTTCTTGATTTCGTTCATACAATTATTTTTGTCAAGTACTATCATTATGATCTAAATCTCTAATAAACTGTTATATGCTCATTTATATTTTTCTTTCTCTACTCTTCTCATATCATATTGTCACTGTAAAAACAAAGTCTTATGTTTTTCCTTTAATATCATCCATCATTAAGACCAATATTTATAAAATGGTCTCATAGCAATACGATCTTTCCATAACTGTATTACTAATCTCTCTCCTTCATTCTATGCTTTCTCATTTAACCTTTTTATTCCATTGCCTATTTTTTATATATTCCTCATCTTCCTTCATCTTTAGCCATGCTGCAAGATCAAAAAGCCCTGTTTCAACCACCTCCCCCTTCTGTTATAACTAAACCCTTTGACACTATAAAACAATCTATTTTAGTTCTATACATACCATTTTTTTAAGTTTGTGAACTTTTGTCTGAAAGTTTTAACTTACCACATCTTATAACCTCAAACATTTTTCTTACACTATTTCCTTTTTTACGCTTGCCTCTTAAATCACAATTAAAATATCCTGTTCTTATAATATTCATATTTATCACTACACAGTCTAAAATCTGATAAAATTAGCTTTCCCTTTCTTTACAATTAATATAAGCATATTATGTTATAATTCAATACATTTGTTGTTTCCATTTTAAATCTACAGTGGCTAATCTTCCCATTTTTGCTAAAGTTACTTCTAATGTCTTTATTGTATTTCTTCAGATTATGGCTACTTCAGAACATATTTCTCACATTCCAGATAATCTTTCCTCCCCATAGTTTGTTTGTAGTCTTTCTTCTTTTGTTAAAAATCTTGCATTTTCTAACAATAACTACCCAGATTGGAAGAACTACTCATGCCAGAACACAAATGCCCAGACATTCCTCGATTTTGTCAATGCAAATGTCTTGGAATAGCTAGTCGATAACCCCACAAGAGGTGATAATATCTTGGACTTGGTATTAACCAACATGAGTAACCACTGCAGCACCCCTGCAGTATCATCCTCCCTAGTAAGAACCAACCATAAAGAGGTCACTTTCAAGGTCACCATTTTCCCTCAACCCCTCCTCTAGCTAAGGTCAAACAAAAAACTTCTCCAAAGCAGATTACAGCCTCCTGAGGGATGGTATGAACAGCTTTACAGCCTCACCCCCCCCCCCAGGAACTGGCACCAGTTTCCAAAACTACATCAAAACACTATACGAGCAAATACAGATGCATGGAATCAGGAATACTCAACAGGACTAAATCATCCTCCGCAAGGAAAGTAAACCTGTCTGGTGGACATCTGCAGTAAATAAACTCTATTACAAAAGGAAAAAGCTGCTGACAGGACCAAGAAGGAGCAGGTGCCCAATTGGAAGCAATCTCTCCTTAGCTTGAACAAACAAATAAGAGAACTAGTGAAATAATCCAAAGCAAACCAAGTCCAAATTGCGCACATCTACTAGAGACAATCATAAGGCCTTCTTCATATATGTCCACAATCTCAAAGGAAGCACCCAGATCTGTTCAGAACTGGTGGTCAAGGACACCACTTATACAAATGCCGTAAACATTGCAAACTTGCTAGCTGACAGATTCAGCAAAATCTTCACCCTTCTGTGCCCCCATCACATCAGGACATCCCCAGTACCTGATCACCTTCCCCTTATATCTAGGGAGCAGGTCATCACTCCTCTCTCAAAGGCAAAAAATACAACCTCCATGGGATCAGATATTCAAACCAAAGCACGAGTACCAACTTCATCCCAGCTGAGTGAAGGACAGCCACTATCATCCCTTTGCACAAAGGTGGAACAGGTGCTGAACAAATGTCATCCAGAGGAATCCTAGCCTTAAAGGCCGCTGAGGTAGAAACTGACCAGGTCGAATGGGCATGGACTCCCTCCGGTGCGGGCCTCCCAGAAGCCTGATAAGCTAAAAGGATACATTGCGAAATCCATCGTGACAAGGAGACTTTGGAAATTGGCTTACCCAGATTGAATTTGGCAAAGGAAATGAACAACTGGTCGGATTGCCTATGACCAGCTGTCCTGTTAAGATAAAAACGAAGCTGCCTGTGAACATCCAAGGAATGCAGCTTGTATTCACCCTTGTTTTGATATTTAGGAAAGAAAACAGGGAGGTTAATGGACTGATTAATGTTTGCTTCTGAAGCTACCTTAGAAAGAAAGGAGGGATTGGTCCTGAGGTATACGCGGTCTGGATGGAAGACCAAGTAAGGAGGCTTCATGGATAAGGCTTGAAGTTCCGAAACTCTTTTGGCCGAGGTAATGGCTACTAAAAAAGCAGTCTTGAGGGATAAAAATTTAAGATCTACTGTGGCCGCAGGTTCGAAGGGGGGAGCGGTCAAGGCCTGAAGAACCAAAGAAAGATCCCATGGAGGAACCGCTTGCTTGATAGGGGGTCGAAGGAGAAAGGTGCCTTTTAGGAAGATTTTACACAATTTGGCAGACATAAGAGGTCCAGAGTCATGACCAACATGATAATGAGAAATGGCCACGAGCTGCACTTTGATTGTGGAACTACTGGCACCATCATTAAAAAGTGTAGTTAGGAAGTCTAGCACCAGAGGAAGGGGAACGGTAAAGGGATCTAGACCTTGCCGCTCCGCCCAAATGGAGAATCGTTTCCATTTACTGCGGTAAACTTTCCTGGTAGATGGTTTATGAGCCGCTACCAGGATGGCCTTAACGGGGGACGAGATACCGGGAGTCCTAATTAGGAGTGGAACTGGAGCAGCCATGCAGTCAGCTTCAGGTTGTCCAGATTCGGAGTTGGTAGGTTCGATGGAGTGATATCAGATCCGAATGGGATCTAGAATCCAAGGTGGATTCACCGAGTGAGACCTTAGGTAAGGGAACCAGATCTGTCGAGGCCAGAATGGGGCAATGAGGATCATTCTGCACCCCAACCGAGAGGCTTTCTGAAGAACTTGGAGCATCAGAGGCAAAGGGGGGTAAGCATAAAGAAGACCGGGAGGCCAAGCATGCACCAGAGCGTCTCTTGGGGAATCCCCTGGAGGAGGGATTAGAGCGAAAAAACTGTCGCACTTGGTGTTTGAGGGAGACACAAAAAGATCGCAACAAGGAGCTCCCCACCGTGCGTAGATACGTTTTGCTACTTGAGCATTGAGAGACCACTCGTACGGGGAGAGAATGGTGTGACTGAGCTTCTCCGCAAGGATGTTGGACCGACCCGAAATATGCGATGAGAAAGCGGTTGGTGGAGATCGCCCATTCCCACACTCTCATGGCTTCTCGACATAAGGGATAAGACCTGGTTCCCCCCTGTTTGTTGATGTACCAGACCACCGACATGTTGTCTGACTGAATCGCAATTGTTCCCAGGGGAAGAAAGGCCTGAAGTGCTCGCAACGTCAAGAGCACTGCTCTCATCTCCAGAACATTGATATGCAGGGAGATCTCTGAGTCGCTCCACGTGCCTTGGACCGTTCTGCCTGCAAAATGCCCCCCCACCCGAGACGGGAGGCGTCCGTGGTCGTGGCGAGAGGGGGAGAAGCACAAAAGGGGTGGCCTCCGTGGAGATCCTGTGAGTGGAGCCACCACAAGAGGGACCGCTTGCAAGCCTTACTGATCGTGATGGGATGATGCATAGGTAGAGCAAGGTAAGACCACTGAACTTGAAGTGTCCACAGAAGGACCCACATGTTGAATCTGGCGAGTGGAAGAAGAGATATTGCTGCCGCCATGGACCCTAGAGCCCTCAGGACCAATTCCGCCGGAACAGAGCTGGAGTGGAGGATGGCCCGCACCTGGAGTCGCAGATTCTGAACTCTGTCGGCTGTGAGGAAGGCTCAACTCCCTCATGTCTAATCTGGCACCTATAAAATCTAACAACTGAGAAGGGGCCAGGTTGGATTTTCCTACATTTATCGTGATGCCCAGGCGGGGAGCTAGATGAAGAAAGGAGTCTCGCGCCAATGATAGTAGATGCCTTGTTGGGGCGGTAAGAAGCCAGTCCAGGTACGGGAAGACCTGCACCCCCTGAAGCCTCAGGTGGGCCGCAACCACTGCTAATACTTTGGTGAACACCCTGGGGGCTGTGGTGAGATCAAAGGGAAGGACCCTGAACTGGTAGTGACTGGCTCCCAGCCGGAAGCGAAGAAACCTCCTGGTACGTCTGTCCATTAGTATGTGGTAGTACGCATCCTTGAGGTCTATAGAGCACATCCAGTGATTCTCTCCCAGAAGGGGGAGGATGGATTGCAAGGTGACCATCCGGAACTTCTCTTTGGGAACTGCCAGGTTTAACAGGGACAGGTCTAAAATAGGTCTTAAGTCCCCCGTCTTTTTTGGCACTAAAAAGAACCTGGAGTAGAACCCTGATCCGATCTGGTCTGGGGGGACAGGCTGGATGGCTCTTTTCCCAGCAGATGGCCAATTTCTGCCGGGCGGCCTCCCACTGACCGGGTGGAACGTCGGGAGGGATTTTAATTTTGGAATGTGATGAAAGGGGATCTTGTATCCTCTGGATATAATGCGGAGGACCCAGCGGTCTGATGTTATGGACTCCCATGCCGCTAGGTGCTCCGAACGTCCTCCGACTGCCTCCAGAGTGGAGCAGTCGGGCAACCCTCAGGGCTGCTGCGGGCCGTTCAGAGAAAGGTTCTCTGGACCCAAATTCCTGGGAGCCTCTCTGCCCCTGGGCGGTGTCCTCCCTGTCCTCCTCTGCCACGGAAGGACTGGTTGTCCGAGCGGGTTGGGATTGCTGCGACTTCGAACCACATCTTCTTCTGGCCCTTTTGGTTCCTAGACTAGGACCTCTGGGGCACAGAGAAGCGGATTCACGGCAGACAGCGTCTTCCGTCCTATTCGCTCTGGGTCAAGGTGTCGCGAACCGTTTTGCCAAAAGGGCAGAACCATCAAAGGGGGCGTTCGCGAAGGAAGCCTTGAAGGGTTCTGTGAAATCGCAATGACGGAGCCAGGCCTAGCATCTAGTGACTAGGCCTACTCCTGCAGCTCTAGCGGCTCCCTCAGTAGCATGGGACAGCAACCGCATAGAGGTATTCGTCACGGATCGAAGAGTGGCCATACGGGTGGAGTGCAAAAGCTCGTCTCCTCCGACATGGACTCTGGGGGGGATGCAGCATATTCTTTAATAAGAACGCGCCACATCCTGGTAACATGTGCCAAGTAGTTGAGCACCCTCACTGAGAAGGTCGCAGAACTAAACATTCGCTTCCCCAAGCGGTCCATCATCCGAGACTCCTGGCTCGGAGGATGGACTGAAGGACTCTCCTGTGCGAGTTCCTTCTTGGTGGCTGCTGCTGTCAACATGGCATCTACTGTTGGCCCCTTACTCCAATGGGCACGGTCTGCAGGGGGGGCTAAGGATTCTGTCTGGCCTTTTGGGGATTGGCTCCACGGTGTCCGGTTCCTTCCACGCCCTGGTGGTAATAAGGTCCACCAGGGGGTCGGCAGGAGGGGACACCCAAGAGGTAGAAGGGCCCGCTTCGAATGCCTCCAAGAACACGGACTCGTCCGAGGAAGACTTGGGGGCAGACCACCCCTTATCACGAGCATTTCCATGATGTCTCCAAAGGAGACATCCTCGGGGGTGATCTTGGGGAGCCTTCCCCTTCCTCCAAACCTGTGTCTTCAGTTAAAGACTCGGGGGAGTCTATGTGCCTCCTTTTACACGTATGCTTGCGAGGGGCTTCCTCGGGGGGGCTGTCCGAGGAGCCCTCGCAAGCAGTGTCTTGTTCCAAAGGAACAGCTTGGGGCACTGAAGCGGGCTGCCCCAGTGGCCGGATGGTGGAAGCCTGGCCCAGTGCAGATGGAGCGCGGGACGGAGCTGAAGCAAGTGCCGGGGGTCCGGAAGCCCTCAACAGAGCCCTCTCCACTACATCAAAAGCCGAGGGGGAGCCAGCCCCGACCAAAGTACCCGAAAGTCGGCTCCCCCTCGGATCCGAAGAGTGGATCGGAGCCGGCCCCGAGACACTCGGATCCGAGGGACCAGTGCGCTCTGACACAGACGGCACCTAAGGCACACTGAGTCCCCCGGATCCGAAGCCAGGCTCCGAGAGGTCAGATCCAAAACACTCGAGGGCAGGGTCGGATCCGAAGTACCTAGTACTATCGGCGCCGACCCACCCCCGGCTCCAGCTGCCCGGCTCTGTAAGCTCCCAACCCGGGAGCGGGTCGGAGAAGGAGCTATAGGCTTGAAAAAAGGGGTCGAGCTCCCCCCCCCCAGAGGGGGGGGGGAGCAGGAGCACTCCCATCTGCATCTGGGCCTGGATGAACCTTCTCATCATCCGGTCCAGATCGGCATCGGAAAGGCTATACATGGATCTCGAAGAGGCTACCGAGGTAGGCCTTGAATGCCTCCTCGATAGCCTCGACGGAGATCGGGTCTCCTCCTCCTCAGGCCCCGGTGAAAAGCAGACCGAGCCGGGAGCCAGCAGCCAAGGAGGCCGGAGGAGAAGCCCGCTTAGCTGGCAGGGCCGAAATGGAGGTCTTGGCCCGCCGCTTGTGGTGCTTCTCTCTCCGGTCCTTTTTTCTTGCCTCTCTCTCCTCCAACCTAGCAGCGGGAGGTTGAGTCCCAGGTGGAGGAGGGGGAGCAGACGAGGAGGGAACCGTGGCCACGGTACCCACCACAGGAGCGGGAGCCGAAGCCGAGTCTGGGGGTAGAAGTCCCACCAGGACCAGCTTCAACCTCCGCTCCTTCTATGCTCTGGGGTTGAACCCTGCACAAATGGAACATCCAGAAGTGAGGTGTTCAACCCCAAGGCATCGAACACACCGAGTGTGGCCATCAGCAGGGGAAAGCTTATGGCCACACTCGGAGCACTTGGAAAATATTGCCTTAGGGGCTTCTGTATTAATAAAGTCTTTTTTTTTTTTACCAAAAAACAAAAGACAGAAAGTAATGCTACACAAGCACACAAACAAGGCCCCAAACAATACACACACACACAGAAACTCCGACCAGCGAGGGGAGGGGATAAACTTAAAGTTTAAAAATTAAAAATTTTAATCTGAAACTATCAAAAGATAAAAGGGAACCTAACACAATCACTCAACTCTGACAACAAATTAAGAAAATAAAGCTTTCTTTAGGTTTAAATAAAACTTAGCTGAAGAGCTCAAAGATCCAAGACCTGGTCACCAGCGCGGCAAACTAGATCTGAGGTCATGTAGGGAGAGCAGGGCATTATGGGTGAGGGGAGGAGCTAAGAGCTCGGATCCATAGCTGGATAATCATGCCGGTTTGGATCCGATATCGGATCCATAACCCACAGGTTGCAGACAAATGAATCTCCTACTTCAGATTATTCTTTTCCAACTCTTTATTCTTTTTTCTATTATGTTTTTTCTGCTACCTTCTTTCTTTAAATGTTTCTTGTGCATATTGTACTACACTATTCATAATCTTTTCCTGAGTTCTATTTCTCCTTTCACGGTTTAATTTCTCTCATTACACTATCATCTTCCTTTACTAATCTGCTTAAGTAACTCAATGCTACTTCCTTTTTTTCCTTCTAAAAATATCTTTGCTTATATAATTCTAGTATTTTTTTTTTCTTGATTTCTTTCATACAATTATTTTTGTCAAGTACTATCATTATGATCTAAATCTCTAATAAACTGTTATATGCTCATTTATATTTTTCTTTCTCTACTCTTCTCATATCATATTGTCACTGTAAAAACAAAGTCTTATGTTTTTCCTTTAATATCATCCATCATTAAGACCAATATTTATAAAATGGTCTCATAGCAATACGATCTTTCCATAACTGTATTACTAATCTCTCTCCTTCATTCTATGCTTTCTCATTTAACCTTTTTATTCCATTGCCTATTTTTTATATATTCCTCATCTTCCTTCATCTTTAGCCATGCTGCAAGATTATCAAAAAGCCCTGTTTCAACCACCTCCCCCTTCTGTTATAACTAAACCCTTTGACACTATAAAACAATCTATTTTAGTTCTATACATACCATTTTTTTAAGTTTGTGAACTTTTGTCTGAAAGTTTTAACTTACCACATCTTATAACCTCAAACATTTTTCTTACACTATTTCCTTTTTTACGCTTGCCTCTTAAATCACAATTAAAATATCCTGTTCTTATAATATTCATATTTATCACTACACAGTCTAAAATCTGATAAAATTAGCTTTCCCTTTCTTTACAATTAATATAAGCATATTATGTTATAATTCAATACATTTGTTGTTTCCATTTTAAATCTACAGTGGCTAATCTTCCCATTTTTGCTAAAGTTACTTCTAATGTCTTTATTGTATTTCTTCAGATTATGGCTACTTCAGAACATATTTCTCACATTCCAGATAATCTTTCCTCCCCATAGTTTGTTTGCAGTCTTTCTTCTTTTGTTAAAAATCTTGCATTTTCTAACAGTAACTACCCAGATTGGAAGAACTACTCATGCCAGAACACAAATGCCCAGACATTCCTCGATTTTGTCAATGCAAATGCCTTGGAACAGCTAGTCGATAACCCCACAAGAGGTGATAATATCTTGGACTTGGTATTAACCAACATGAGTAACCACTGCAGCACCCCTGCAGTATCATCCTCCCTAGTAAGAACCAACCATAAAGAGGTCACTTTCAAGGTCACCATTTTCCCTCAACCCCTCCTCTAGCTAAGGTCAAACAAAAAACTTCTCCAAAGCAGATTACAGCCTCCTGAGGGATGGTATAAACAGCTTTACAGCCCCCCCCCCCCCCCCCAGGAACTGGCACCAGTTTCCAAAACTACATCAAAACACTATACGAGCATATACAGATGCATGGAATCAGGAATACTCAACAGGACTAAATCATCCTCCGCAAGGAAAGTAAACCTGTCTGGTGGACATCTGCAGTAAATAAACTCTATTACAAAAGGAAAAAACTGCTGACAGGACCAAGAAGGAGCAGGTGCCCAATTGGAAGCAATCTCTCCTTAGCTTGAACAAACAAATAAGAGAACTAGTGAAATCATCCAAAGCAAACCAAGTCCAAATTGCGCACATCTACTAGAGACAATCATAAGGCCTTCTTCATATATGTCCACAATCTCAAAGGAAGCACCCAGATCTGTTCAGAACTGGTGGTCAAGGACACCACTTATACAAATGCCGTAAACATTGCAAACTTGCTAGCTGACAGATTCAGCAAAATCTTCACCCTTCTGTGCCCCCATCACATCAGGACATCCCCAGTACCTGATCACCTTCCCCTTATATCTAGGGAACAGGTCATCACTCCTCTCTCAAAGGCAAAAAATACAACCTCCATGGGATCAGATATTCAAACCAAAGCACGAGTACCAACTTCATCCCAGCTGAGTGAAGGACAGCCACTATCATCCCTTTGCACAAAGGTGGAGCATCCGATGATCTGGGAAATTACAGACCCATCAGCCTAACTAGTCTGATCTGCAAGGACATGGAACGGATTGTCATGAACCTCAACACTAAGGACATTGACAAACTCCAAACACTCAATCCCACACAGTTTCGCTTCGAAAAGGGGAGGTCATGTCTGTTAAATTTGGATGACTTCTTTGAGACCGTCACCAAAGCCATGGACGAGGGGATGACTGTGCACACTGCCTACCTTGACCTGGCTAAAGCCTTCAACACTATTTCCCACACTCAGGCATAATAGATAAACCCTCTCAACTAGGTATCAATCTGTATGTTACCAGATGGGGTAGCTAACCAGCTCACTGATAGAGCCCACCTAGTCAAAATATGGGAAGCCACCTAAAGCAGTAGACCCGTAACCAGTGGTGTACCCCAGGGTTCAGTTTTGAGGCCTCTGTTATTTGGGATATACTTTTCTGAGGTGCAGGCCAAAACCAGTGGGCTATGGCTGATCAAGTTTGCAGATGACTGCAAGCTGGGCGCTGTCATCAATTCCCCTAGTGATGTGGACATCCTCCAAGAGGGTCTCACCCAAACAAATGACTGGTGCCAGAAACATGGCCTTAAGCTAAATACCAAAAATGCATCATCGTCGCCTTTGGGGAAGAGTGATGTCCCCACAAATTATCACATTAACAACAACTTCCTAAGCACGCAATCAGTCATGAGGGATTTGGACACTCAGGTTGACAGCAACCTGGCTTTTGACCACCATGTTGCTTCCACTGTATGGAAAGCTTTCTACATGCCTCACCTCATAAGTAAAGGTATCTCATTCCAAGGACAAGGAGATCATAACATCCTTCTATTCTTCCCTTATAAGGCCCATTATTGACTACAATGTTCCCTTCGGCATGTACCGCGCAAAGCACATGCCGCAGCTGGAAAGACCACAGAGGTTCCTCATCAGGAACATCCAAAGCCTCAACAATCTACCATACACAGATAAGCTAAAAGCCTTATTCTTCTACTCAGTTTCACATAGACCCCTCAGAGGTGACCTATCTGGCATACAAGGTGATCTCGGACTCCGCCTTGGCGGGACATGCTGCATTATCTGCAAGTCAAGCTCCATTCAAGTAATCCCTTACACGTGGCCTCAACCTGGTCTGTGACATCAATAGGACTTATTGGAGGGACAACTTGGTCTGTGACATCAATAGGACTTGATGGCGGGACAGATTTGAGTCCCAGAGACTTCCCCATCTGTGGAACAGACTCCCTTTCCACATCAAGCAGAGTACCTCTTTACCCCTTTTTAAGTACAACCTGGATAACTGGATGGGAAACAAAAAATACATCCGTGGGATTCTACTCCTGTCCCTGCTGGAAAAGGGCATTGGTTGCTGACTTGTCTAAATATGGGCTAAACTCTTGGCTAAGCTTATAAGGGCCTCAGGGCCAATAGTATAGTAATGTCCTATGAGCTTATGAGCCTATAATTACATCTACGTCACATGTACTACATCACTCTAAAATCCCTATTCTTCTTACTATACTCCTAATACTATTCTCATTTACAGAAAGCACACAAATGTTCATTTTCTCTTTTCCTTATTTTCATGGTTTCGTAAATTCACAGCTAATTACTAGGCTAGCTTTCTTAACAGGCCATTCTAAGCTTAGCCAATTTCCCTCCAAAAGGTGAGAATCAATGTACCTTGTGACTGTAACACCTTAACCATACCAAACCCCAATAATATGCTGTATACATTATTTTTCATCAATTTCCTTTATTTTTTTTCTTCTGTACTTATCCCCTTAAATTTTCATTTTCTTTTACCCTTTTACCAATATAATTCTTGTTTTTTCTTTTACTACCCCCAACTTGGCACCATTTATTTCAAACCCTTCTATGTCCTCTATTTTTTAATCTAATTTTTCTATTTCTACTACTTCTAAAATTTCCTCTCTGTTCATTTTCTTCTTTCTTTTTCCTTACTCTTTATTTCTGCAATCCATCCATAAATGTCCAATTTTGTTACATTTATAACATTTCAATTCATATTTTATGCATCATGTCCAATTTCCCCACAAATATAACATTTTCTTTTTTCACAGTAACTTATCAAATGTCCTTTTCCATAAAAGGAAATGTTTTGGGTTGCCACCAATATTTTGCAACCTCCCCATTCCCCTTCACATTTATCATACTGTGAGAGTGTGTGAGAGTGTGTGAGAGTGTGTGAGAGTGTGTGAGAGTGTGTGAGAGTGTGTGAGAGTGTGTGAGAGTGTGAGTGTGAGTGTGAGAGTGTGTGAGAGTGTGTGAGAGTGTGTGAGAGTGTGTGAGAGTGTGTGAGAGTGTGTGAGAGTGTGTGAGAGTGTGAGTGTGTGTGTGTGTGTGTGAGTGTGTGTGAGTGTGTGAGTGTGTGTGAGTGTGTGTGTGTGAGTGTGTATGTACTTTTTTTCTCGATTTTTAACATAATATTACAATCCCAGCCACTAGTCCATAAACCCCTTTTGTCAAACTCCTGCTATGTCCAGTACTTCTTTACATAGAGTTTTCAAATGTCCTTTCAAAGTCTCTCTCTCTCTCTCTCTCTGCCTCTGTTCAAAATTATACATGAATTTTCATTTGTTTCCTCATTAAATGTTTTTGTCACAAAGATTACATATGGGTTACAGTCTCTCTCTTCCATATTCTGCAAAAAAAAATTTCCACTGAAAATCCGTCCCAAAATATAATGTCATAAAATGTTTGTTAATAAGCACAAATACTCTCATCTCATGTGCTTTTACACCCAAGAGAGCTATTAAATTGTCTCACACATCATACCTGTCCATTTCTTTGTCTTCTCTACTTTGAATCATTACTATGTACTTCTAATTTTCATTTTCTTTTGCCTTCTTTTTAAAATTTCTCTGCATATATTTTCTTTTCTATCTCACCATTATTCAGATTTGTCTCTGCATCCTCCTTTTATATTTTCTCCACCCTCCCCCAAGGAACCATCTTCCTTAATTTTCTGGCTCACTCTGTATCATCATTTCTTTAAGTAAATCATCCTGAAACCCTACCAAATGGAGGGTTGTAATTATACAGCCACCATTTGTTGACTCATCCCCATCAAACACATTTATTTGAAACAACTCCTTAGAATCCTGCACACATTCTCTGGTCTCGACATTTGATTTCTCCTCCATTTCTCTCAACACTCCATCATCTCCTTCTCTCTACAGATGCCTCCCTGTTTCTCCGGGATGTCTCTGCTCCTGGAAAAGAAAAAGGAAGTGCTTCTGCAAAATGGGCTCCACTTGCAACAATGAAGAGTAGGAAAAGTTCCCCAATGTCCTCTCTAAATTTCCCACAGTACTGTTAACTACCATATTCGGATCTCCCCTGAAGAGAGACCACTAGCCTAGTAAGACTAGCCTAATCAACAAAGAAAGAATGGATAAATACATTTTTTTTGTAATATGAAAGACTGTATCAAGTCTTTGATGTCAAAATTTTAAACATTAGCAAACAGTTCCTTAAATATCAAACTAAGTATTCCTTCAAACAAATTAAAGTTTAAGCTATTTAAAACCCCAAAAAAGAAAAAAAAAATCAGCAAATTCTTTGCTGAAAACATTTGTAAGAATACTCTTTCAACAATACTTGCGGTGCTCCCACGTAGAAGGAAAACTGTCTCTACAAAAGGCAGATACTAAGGATGTTTTTATGCAACTGCAATAGCAGAATCATGGAGAATATAAATCTTCAAGACATAAATCATGTCCAGATGAACCCCCTTTTCTAGTCATTTATTTGCAGTCATTTAATTTAAACAAAATTCCACTGGCAATTACAGATCCATAGCATATAAATGAAAGTTATGTACTTACTATAACGATGGATGCTTTTCAATGTAGTCCATCCAATATGGCTTGGACACGACTATCAAATTTGATCTAAATGTTTTGCCAGTGCTCTCTGCCTCGAACTCTAGAACTTTGTTATCCCTTAATGCTCTGCATGCCAACTAGCCACAGCTCAAATCTGACCATACAACATTACGAAAATTCAAGAATGAAGTCCACAAGAAAGGGTTACAAAATAAAATAAGGGGAATGGGGATACAGGGAGGGAGGGCTGCAAAATCGGACTGAGTAGGATGAAAATACTCCATCATTTGGAAAGTACATAAACTTGTGTATCTTAGATTGGGAGAGAATCCCAGGCTATATATTTCTTAGACAGCATCCTAAGATGATAACCTTTACACCAGAATTCTCAAAGGATTCCCTAGATATTGAAATTGCATCCAATTTGTAATGTTTAACAAAGGTATTACAGTAGACCAGTAGCTGTTGCACATACTTCTTCTACTGTAGAACTCCTGAAAATAGCAGCAGATGTAGCAATCAGTCTCGTGGAATGAGGTCTTGGTCTGGAAGGGATACACTTTGTTACCTGCACAAATAAATAAAATACAATCCAATATCCATTTTGACACAATTTTTTGTTTGGCTAGACAGAAATGAACTGAGAATCTTTTCTGAAGGACTTTGTTCTAAGTACAAACAAGAGCAAATGGTGAATACCCTGTGTTTGCTACCAGTATTCTCCTCCATTTGCGTGATTAGGGAAAAATCAATAAAAAAAACTCTGTGGTTGTGCCTTCCATGAACCAATTTAAATCTATATCCAGTAGAAATGTATTACACACAAATAAATCACAAGACTTTTTTTGGATTGTTTGATTATGCTGTGAAGCATTATTCATTTATTTTTGATTAGGGAAAAATACTGGAAAATAAATAGGTTAACTTAGGTTTGACTCTATAGCCACCTTAGGGTTAGAAAAATAGGCATGGTACCACAGATGATATGGCATGAATGTCTGAAATTCTCCTGGCAGAAGTGATAGCCACTAAGGGCAGAGTTTTCCAAGACAGGAATTTTAAATCTACTGATAAGGGTGGCTTCAAAGGGATGTTTTGTCAAGACCTCTAAAACAAAATTCAAGTCCCATGGAAGAGTGGGGTATTTTATTGGAGGGTACAGGACAAATAGTCCTTTGAGGAAGACCTTGCAGTGTTTGTTGCAACAGATGGAATGATTCTGAAAAAAATACAATGGTAGTTAGAGATAGAGGCCATTTGTACTTAGAACAGCTATCTAGTATTAAAAGTCACACTGGGTCGCTAGGAAGTGTAAAACTTCAGATACAGGGGCCAAGAAAGGGTCTAAATCTTGCAAGAAAGCCCAAATGGAAAATCTCTTCCACTTACTTTTATATACTTTTTGATTAGACTTTCTGGGAACCAGTCAGAATCTGAACTACTGTCCTTGAAAATAATGGGCCCTTAGCCATCATCAGAAACTACAGTTGTGTACACTTACCATAAATGTAGAGGTTTGAGTGTATTCACTGTTACAGTCATCACCTGTGGGGTTATCCCTGCTGTGGTAGCCCTCGGCAGGCCCGAATAACAGAGTCAATGTTTTTCTGCGTCGGCTGCCATTGCTTGTAGTCCAACATCTGGTCGTCAGTGCTATAAAGCAAGGTAGCCGAGGTCATTACATCAGTTTTTCTTGCCCTAACCCATCAGAAGCACAAGGAAATAAGGTAAAGTGATCCTGGTGGCTAAAAGCTACCGTGGGAAGCTTATGTCTCCCCCTAGGGAAAGAGGATATAAGGGGGATGGAGGGGGGTAAACCAGGACTGCAACACTGAATACACTTGAACATCTACATTTATGGTAAGTGTACACAACTGTACTATGTTCTTCGTGTTTCACTGTTGCAGTCATCACTTGTGGGAGGATTCCCAAAGCTGAGGAGAGGGGTGGAAGGATAGGTTAGAGCACTAGGCATGGGGTCAGTAAGCACTGCAGAATTGCAGAGGCAAACCCTGCCCTAGACTCGGAAAAAAAGAGGTATGTGGTAATGCTTTGTAAAAGTATGGACAGAGGTTCAGGTGGTAGCTTCCAAGATGGCCCTAGTGGGACTCCTCTGAGGAAGGCTGTGGAAGTGGAGGCTGCCTAGTGGAATGGGTAGTCTGTAGCAGAAATGGATACACTATGATATCCACTTGGAAATGTGCTTCCCTCTGCCCCTGGGGCAAAGCTGACAAGAAGATGGTCTGTTTTTCTGAAGGCCTTAGTGCAGTCCAGGTAGTATCCGAGTTGTCTGTGCACGTCTAGTGACTGCAGAACTCCTTCCCCCTTTTTGAGGGTTGGGAAAGAAGGTAGGTAGATGTATGGCCTGGTTAAGGGTCACATCAGATACCACCTTGGGTATAAAGGAGGGGTTAGTCCTCAGTGAGACCCTTTCGGCATGGAAAATTATGAAGGGCTCAACAGCCATAAGTACCTGAAGTTCTGAAGCCCTTCTGGCTGAGGTGATAGCTAGAAGGAAAGCAATCTTACAGGAGAGGTATTTTAATTCTGCTGAAGCAGCAGGTTCAAATGGAGGTAGGGTTAGTTTTTCAAAAACATAATTTAGGTCCTAGGCTGGCGTGGGAGGCCTTCTGGGAGGTCTGATATTAGAATCCCATCTGAGGAATTGCTTAATCAAAGGATGTGAGAAGAGGGGTAAGGTCTGAGTTGAAATGAGCTGAAATGGCTGAGGCATGGATTTTAATAGAAGAGAAGGAGAGGCCATTATTGAATAACTCGGCTAGGTAGTCCAACATAAGAGGGATGGAAGGATGTGAGGTACTGACCCCTCTGGACTGGCTCCAGGAGCAGAATCTTTTCCATTTCCCTGTGTAAGATTTTCTGGTGCTGGGTCTTCTGGCCTCTGTGATAATGTCTAGGACCGGTTTGTTTAACAGGGACCCCATGTTTGCTTTTAAAATATTAGCCATGCTGAAAAATTGAGAGTGCGCAAGTCTGGATGAGTATTTCCCCTCCCACCTGGGTCAAGAGGTCTGAGACCAGGGAAAGCTGCCTGGGGGGGCTGTAAAGTCAGGCTGTGCAGTAAGGGATGCCAAAACTGTCTGGAGCAATGAGGATGGCCTTTGATCTCTCCTCCCTTATTTTGATCAGTACCTTGGGAATAAGAGGCAAAGGAGGGAAAGCTTACACAAAGAGGGAGTTCCAGGGGAAGGTCAAGGCACCCACCTTCCATGCTAGGTGGTGATATTCCCTTGTACAGAATTTTTTCAGCTGGTGGTTGAGGTGTGAAGCAAAGAGATCTACCGCAGGAGTCCACAACTCCTGGGTGATTTCCAGAAATATTGCTCTGTGGAGCTGCCATTCGTGGGGGTCCAATACGTTTCTGCTTAGGTGGTCTGCCAGGGTGGTGTTGACCCCTGGTAGGTATTGGGCAGTTAGTTGTAGACCCATGGAGACGGCTGTCAGCCAGAGGTTCATGGGTAGCCTGCACAGAGGTTAAGATTGGGCCCCCCCCCCCTGTTTGTTGACATACCACATTACTATGGTGTTGTCTATTTTTATAAGGAGAATCCCTGCCCTGAGATGGTGTTTGAAAAATGCCAGAGCCTTTTGTACTGCCAATCATTTTTTCTGACTGATGTGTAAGGGAAAGTGGTAGGCATCCCAAAGACCTTGGGTGCACCTGCCTGCTAGGTGAGCTCCCCAAGCAATGTCTGAGGCGTCTGTGTTGATGGTCTGGCTGGTAGGGCGGAGGATGAAGGGAAGACCCTTGTTCTTGGCACAGGCCCCTGCCCATGAGAGAAACTCGGCCCTTATACATGGGATCAGAGGGAGAGAGGTCTCTAGAGGCTGAGAGTGCTGACACCAAAGGTTCTTTAGATACCACTGAAGTTTCCTCATGTGAAGCCTGGCCAGAAGAATTAGAAGGATGCAAGATGCCATGTACCCCAGGGTTTACAGGAACTTCTTCACAGTGAGGTGACTTCTGGAAACCAGCTGGGTAAAGCAGAGAGGCAGGAAGCTCTGCTTTTCTGGGGATAGGAAGGCGATTTGGGATGCTGTGTCCAGTAGTGCTCCCAAGAAAATGATCCTCGTGGAGGGTGTTTGTTCTGATTTATTCTCATTGATGGTGAACCCTAGGGAAGTTAGGAGGGTTCTGTCAAAGAGAAGGTCCTGGAGCAGCATTTCTTTGCACTCTGCCTAAATGAGCCAGTCATCCAGATAAGGGTAAATCTGTACATTTCTCTGTCTGCAAAATGCTATGGCCGGGCCTAAGCATGTGGTGGATACTCTGCAGTAGATAAACTAAAGGTTAGCGAAGAGAACTGAAAGTGTTGTGAGCCTGCTCTGAAGCACAAGAATGGGGATGTGGAGGTAGGCATCTTTTAGGTCTAGGGTCACTAGCCAGGCATTTTTTGGCAGCACAGGCAGCAGCTGCTGCAAAGTTAGCATTTTGAATCTGGGGACCACCAGGGAGTTGTTCAGAATGGATAGATTCAGGATGGGGCGCCAAGTGCCCTCTTTTCCGGGAACAAGGAATAGTCTGGAATAAAATATTTTGCCTGTATGATCTGAGGGGACGGGTTCTACTGCCCCCTGGAATATGACAGTCTGAACCTGTTTCAATGCCTCTGTCCACTGATTTGGAGGTAAGTCTGGGAACCCTCTTGGAATTGGGAGTTCGTTGAAAGAGAATTTGTATCCCTGAAAAATTATCTTTAAGACTCATTGGTCCTTTGTTACAGAAAGCCAATTAACTTTGCAGAGGGAGAGCCTTCCTCCTAGCTTTTGGTTAGTGAAGGGAGGGCAGAAGGGGGAGAGAGAGAGTCATTGGGAGCTTTTGCCATAGAAGGGTGCCTTAGAGCTCCCTGCCCTTGGGGCGGAAGTGGTCCACTGTTTGCTTCTCTGATGGCCTGGGATAGGGGCCTGGATGGTCTGTCCCTGCAGGGCTTACCTTGGCCCTGTCTGCTAGGTGCAGGGAAGGACCAGTGCTTAGAGGGAAAGTTCCTGGTGAACCTGGGAGGTTGAACCTGAAAGAAATCTTTTACTGTTTACATAGACTTTGCTTTGTCTTCCATCTTTTTTAAGCACCTCTTCTGCTTTTACTCCAAACAAGTGGTCCTTATATCCAGGGGTGCATCAACTAGTTTAGACTTGACATGATCAGGGAGAAGTTGTTCCTTCAACCATGCATGTCTCCTAATGACAGATACTGACACTGCTGCTCTGCTAGAGGCTTCTAGGGCATCATATCCACAGTGTAATGAGTGTTTGGCCACCTGACAAGTAGAATCCAGTACATCTGCTAACTCTTTCAAATTGGCACAGTCAGGAAAGGTTGAAATCTTGTTTTAATAGTTCCAAGGTGTGTTGTTGATATTTTAACATATGGAACTGACAGTTGAGTGCTCATAGGTTGGTATTAGGCTATCGGCCCTAGGGCCTATACCAGCCTAGCCATAACAATTCCCTGGATATTTCTTCCCACAATATTTACTTCCCTCTAATAGCTAAGGTTGCAGAGGTGTATACTTTTTTACCCCAGCTATCCAGATCTCTGGAATCCTTGTCAGAAGAAATAGGATTCTTGGCAGAACTAGTCTTATCTCCTTTGGGTCCCTGTGTAATGACCTCTGGGTCTGCAGCAGGATTTCTGTACAAGTATTTGTGAGAATCCGGTACCCTGTAATACTGGTCAGGTTTACTGGGAGCAGGTGGGAGGGCATCAGGGGCTAAGCAGGATTCATGGAAAACATCATCCACCACTTTTCTTAGACTGGGGAAAATCCTGATATTCCCATTGGAAATGTTCCCTGAGGGTGTGAGGGGTTTCCCCAAAGGAAAGGTCTTCTGGAGGGGGGGGGGCAGAAGGGATGGAGACCTCTGCATCTGAATCCCCATAAGCAGTTAGAGGTTGTTGTTCCTCTTCAAAGTCTGAATACTCAGATTCTTCAGAATCCTGTTCTGTCAATTTCTGGAGAAGGGTGTCTTTTCTTTTTAGAAGTTGTGGCCTGACGACCGGAGATGAGATCCTCTGCCATTTTAAGCATTTGTGGTTGGGGTGGTGGAGCAAGGGCAAGATGGTGGCTACAAGCAGATTTTCTAAGAGTGGCCTGGCTTCTAGGCCTAAAAGTATCAGTCGGTCTGACAAACGGTAGTCGGGTGAGAAGATATCGTTTTTTGTCTAGATTCGGTAGTGCGAAAGGCCTCCTCGGAAGCCGGTGCCTGCATCAGAGCTGCGGACCCAATCAAGGCAGAGACAGCCAAAGGCTCAGAAGACAAGATTTCTGTGGCATACCGGACTCCGAAAGGGTCTCGGTAGAGGCCTGCAGAGATATTGAATTGGGTATCAGAGGCTGCGAAAAGCCCTCACTGAATTCCGGAGAACTGAAGACCTGCTTAGCGGAGAGTTGTCAGAAGGCTTAACTTTGTATGGTCTGTCTCGATCTTTATCTCTGCATTTTTTGGGAATGTCCACGGATTGTTGGCTGACTAACGCCATTTCAGGATGTGAAGACAGAACACGAAAATATGTGTCTACAATAAGAGTTCGTGAATGGTTCTCGCATTAAAGAGGGCACAGAACTGGCAACGGAGGACGTCGTGGTCTGGACCTAAACAAGTGATGCAGTAGGAATGAAAGTCTCAGTGTGGGATCTGCTTTCTAGAGGCGAGACAATTGTTAACTTTTTCGGACATTGGTTAGTGCAAGAAAAAGGGGTCCCCAACGGGGTACTTAGCTTTAGACGTTTTCAGCTGAAATTCGAACTCTGGTAGCGACTGAATGGCACTCTTGGGAACTGCTTCTCCTATGGGCTCCACGTCAAGAAAGACTGATGTAATGACATCGGCTGCTTTGCTTTATAGCACTGATGACATGACATCAGACTACAAGTGACGGCAGCCGATGCAAAAAAACTGACTCTGGTATTCGGTCCGGCCAAGGGCTACCACAGCAGGGATAACCCCACAGGTGATGACTGCAACAGTGAAACACAAAGAACATCTGGAGAAACCATGAAGTGAGACTGAGATTGAAAAGATTCAGGTAAGGCTGTCCAGATGGGTGAGAAAGTAGATCCATTTGCGGTTGAAGGAGTCAGGCAGGCTGTTTCAGATGAAGTCTGAGAAGGGGAAACCAGATCTGTCTGGGCCACAGAAGTGGGGAGGGGAATGACAGTCACAGTAGATTTGCACCTAAACACTTTATGTAGAAAGCTGATAAACGAAGAGGTGGGAAGGAGCAAAGCAAACTAGGGGGTGCACGAACAGATCAGATCAATTCCTAACTAGGAAAGGTAACATGTATATATGCTGTGCCTGGCTCCAAGTTATTCATACTTGGATTACAAGGGCTAAAAGCTTCATGGTTTTGCACGGCTAGGCTCCTACTAAGTTATTGGGCCATAAGGATCTATAAGTACCTATGAATCCAGTTTCTGGTCATGAACATGGCACACTACCATTTCTGATAGGCAGCACCAAACAGGTTCATACAGTTATGGTTTTTTTTTCTTTTTAACTAATATGCTGCATTTTACAAATTGGATACTTAGGAAATGGATAAACCAGCATAATTTTCTATTCCAAAAGGTGAAGACCTTAATGTATTATTGACACAAAGCAATTCATTTTAGTATTTAATTTTAGAAACTAAAGAGGGAAAGTACAGTTTTGTACCTACCATAAATGTAGATGTTCGAGTGCTAATACAGCTGCAGTAATCACAGATGGGGTTCTCTGCCGTCAGGCGGTCCCTCGGTCAGCCGAATTCCAAAGTCTAGGTCCGGCGTCGGTTGCTGTCGCTTTCTTTCCTGATGTCAGTACGACAGGGGTATATAAGACACAGCCGACGTCATATTCTTCAGTCTTTCTTGCCCCAGATGTCAGGTGCTCCCAGAAGGAAGGCAATACATAAATTATATATATATATATATATATATATATATATATATATATATATATATAGTCAAGCAATGCAATATAATCAAAAATCAGTAGTTGCAAGCAAATACACCATAGAAGGATAACCCAATCAGGTTGTATAAGGAGGTGTTAGCCACTAGGCCTTTACCAAGAGGGGAAGGAGGGAATGTACTGCAGCTGTATTAGCACTTGAACATCTACATTTATGGTAGGTACAAAACTGTACTATGTTCATCGTGCATACAGCTGCAGTAATCACAGATGGGTAGAATCCCAAAGCTACGCACAGGGTGGTAGGCACTAGGTGGAACTGGGATGAGCCAGAATGCCCTGCAACACAGCAGTGGCAAAGCCTGCTCTAGTTTTGGAATATAAAGGCAGGTGGTAGTGTTTTGTGAAGGTATGCACAGAACTCCAAGTGGCTGCCTCCAAAATGTCTTTGGTAGGAACTTCTCTGAGGAAGGCTGTAGAGGTAGCTGTGGCCCTGGTGGAGTGGGATCTGATGCCTGTAGGGACAGGTTTTCCATGATAGGAGTAACAAAACCGTATGCAGTGGCCTATCCATTTTGAAATTGTCTGTTTGGTAACTGGTTTCCCTTGAGCTCCTACAGCATAGGACACAAAAAGTTGTTCTGATTTCCTGAAAGGCTTTGTTCTGTCCAAATAATAACGTAGCGGTCTATGGATGTCTAAGGAGTGTAGCAGCCTTTCCCCTTTGTTCTGAGGATTGGGGTAAAAGGTAGGTAAGTGTATGGCTTGATTTAAAGCTACCCTGGATACCACCTTAGGCATAAATGATGGGTTGGTACGAAGGGAAAAGTACAGTTTTGTACCTACCATAAATGTAGATGTCCGAGAGGAATGCATCTGCAGTCCTTACAAATGGGTTGTCCTGTCGTCAGGCAGCCCTTCGGTCGGCCGGATTCCAAAGTCTGGGTCTGGCTTCGGCTGGTGTCGCATTTCACCCGACGTCATTGCGGCAGTTACTCGGGTATAAAGGCATCAGCCGACGCCATTTTCCTCAGTGTTTCTTGCCCCAGATGCCAGGTGCCCTCTTGGTAGGCTAAATTTGGATAAATGCCAAAGTTTCCAAATGGTAGAGAGCAAACACACAAAATAAACATGTATGTACATATATACAAACAAATACACCTTAATAGATCCCCCCCAAGCTAGCTAAAGATTGGTAAATACCCTAGGAGTACCTCAGAGGGGAAGGAGGATGGGTAATCCTGACTGCAGATGCATTCCTCTCGGACATCTACATTTATGGTAGGTACAAAACTGTACTATGTCCTTCAAGGATGCATCTGCAGTCCTTACAAATGGGTAGAATACCATAGCTAAACTAGGGGAGGAGGAAATGAGAATAGATTATGGTGTAGTCAGGATCCCTTGCAAAACGGCAGTGGCAAAGCCAGCACGGGATCTAGAGTATAGAGGTAAGTTATAATGCTTGGCAAATGTATGCACGGAGGTCCAAGTAGCAGCCTCTATAATGTCCTTGGTAGCCACTCCTCGTAAGAAAGCTGTGGTAGTGGCTGTGGCCCTTGTAGAGTGAGGCCTGATGTTCTCTGGAGTTTTCTTTCCATGGTAGGAGTAACAAAGTCTAATGCAATTTCCTATCCATTTGGAGATTGTCTGTTTAGAAATTGGTTTTCCTTCTTTTCCTGTTGCATAAGCTACCAGAAGCTGGTCAGTTTTTCTATTGTTTTTGTCCTGTCCAGGTAGTAGCGTAATTGCCTGTGTACATCCAAGGTATGTAAGAGCTTTTCTCCCTGTTCTGTGGATTGGGAAGAATGTAGGAAGGTGGATAGCCTGATTTAAAGAAACTCTGGATACCACCTTAGGCATAAATGTAGGATTTGTTCTCATGGACACTCTATCTTGATGGAAGATCAGGAAGGGTTGTACTGCCATTAATGCTTGTAGTTCAGAGACCCTTCTTGCTGAAGTTATTGCCAGCAGGAAGGCAGTCTTCCAGGATAAGTATTGCAAATCTGCTGTAGCTGCTGGCTCGAAAGGAGGTAGAGTCAGTTTTTCTAGCACAAAGTTCAAGTCCCATGCTGGCAATGGAGGTTTCCTGGGAGGTTTTACATTTTAATTCCCCTCAGAAACTGTCTGAGCAGAGGATGCGAGAAGACAGGAGGATCCAGGCTGTATTGTGCTGAAATAGCTGATGCATGTATCTTGATGGAGGAATAGGACAGGCCTGTGTGGTAGAGCTCAGCCAAGTACTCCAGGATGTTGGCTATGTTCACCAGTGTCACGTCTTGCCCTTTTGCAGCACTCCAGATGAGATATCTTTTCCATTTTGCTGCATAATTCTTTCTTGTTGAAGGTCTACGAGCCTCCAGGATTATGTCCTTAACCCTTTGGGATAAATTTGGGTTAATTTCTGTCATGTAATGTTCCAGGCAGTTAGCTGCAGAGTTTTTAGGTTTGGATGCAGAATGTTGTAGTTGTTCTGTGTCAGCAGTAATGGGATCAGGGGTAGTTTCCATATTTGTTCCCGGGACATGCTCCTCAGTAGTGGGTACCAATGTTGTCTTGGCCAGTCTGGGGCTATCAGAATGATCCTCGGGCGTTCCTCTTTGATCTTGAGAAGCACCTTGTGCATCAAAGGAAGTGGTGGGAATGCGATGCTGTCAGGCTTTTCCAACTGAAGGATAGGAGTCCACCTTCCAAGCAAGTGGGTGGTAAGTCCTTGTGCAGAATTTCTTCAACTGGTGATTGTATGGGGATGCAAACAAGTCTATTTGTGGTAATCCCCATTTTCTTGTGATGGCTTTGAAGATGTCCGGATGCAGCATCCATTCGTGGGCATCTGTTGTAGTTCTGCTTAATATGTCTGCTAGAATGTTTTCCTTCCCTGGTACATAAATTGCCTGTAACTGAAGGTTGTAACTCAGAGCCACATCCCATAGGTCTAGTGCCAGCCGGCACAGGGGGTATGAGTGTGTGCCTCCCTGTTTGTTGATGTACCACATAACTGTGGTGTTGTCTGTCCTTATCAACAGCTGGCCTTCGTGGAGAAGAGGTCTGAATGCCTGGATTGCCAATTTTACTGCCATCATTTCTTTTAGATTTATGTGCAGATGCAGTTGGTCTTGAGTCCATAGGCCTTGAATGCACTTGTCCATCATGTGTGCCCCCCAACCGAGGTCTGAGGCATCTGTCGTGATAGTTTGTCTTGGATGACTTTTGCTGAAGGGCAGTCCTGTGTTTGATTGACAGGCCTGAGCCCACCATAAAAACTCTTGCTTCAGGCATGGGATCATTGGAATTTTGGTTTCCAGGCTGTGCTTGTGCTGAGACCACAAATTCTTTAGGTACCACTGTAGCTTTCTCATATGAAACCTGGCATGAGGGACCAGAATTATGCAGGATGCCATGAAGCCTAGAGCTTGTAACACTTTTATTGCAGTTAGATGGCTCTGCTTTGTTAATGCCAAGAAATAGAGAGGAAGTTGTTCTTTCTTTTCTGCAGTTAGAAATGCCATTTGCTTTGATGTGTCCAGTTCTGCACCCAGAAAGGTTATTATTTGGGATGGAATCAGCCTTGACTTTTTTGTATTGACTGTGTATCCCAGGGCTTGTAGCAGGTAGATGACTCTTTGTAAGTCTTCTGTTAATTTGTTTTTGTTGTCCGCTTGTATCAGGCAGTCGTCCAGGTAGGGATAGATTTGAATTCCCTGAAGTCTGCAATGAGCGATTACTGATGCCAGGCATTTCGTGAACACTCTGGGCGCAGTAGATAAGCCAAAGGGCAATGCTGAGAATTGATAATGCTCTGATCCTGCAAGAAATCTGAGGTATCTTCTGCAAATTGGTCTTATGGGGACATGCAGGTATGCCTCCTTGAGATCTAGAGTTACCAGCCAAGACTCCTTGCCCAGCATGGGAAGAAGCTGCTGTAGAGTCAGCATTTTGAATTTTGGAACAATGAGGAATGTGTTTAGAGCGGACAGATCTAGAATAGGCCTCCATTTGTTTTCTTTTCTTGGTACCAGGAAGAGCCTGGAATAAAATCCCTTCCCTTGCTCCATAGGTGGTACCTTTTCCACAGCTCTCATTCTTAATAATTGCGATATTTGTTTTAGAGCTTCTGCCCTTTGAGTAGGTGGTAGGTTTGGCATTCCTCTCTTTCCTGGTAGAGTATGGAAATGGAACCTGTAACCTTGGTCTATAGTTTGCAAAATCCATTTTTCTCTTGTAATGCAGTGCCAGTTTCTTGAAAATAAGGTTAGCTTTCCGCCTAAGGGTGCTTCTAGTTGTTCCCTGGTAGGCGGTGCCGCCAAGTCACTGTGATTGAGTTGTTGTAGTGGTGGTGGCTGTATCCGTGCCTCGTTGGTTGTTACCCTGCCACTGGCGACCCCTGTAGGCACCTCTGGATTGGTTTCTGCCTCTAGAGCCTATTCCTGCCTCTTTGTGCCTTAGAGGACTCGAAAGGACCAATTCTTGGAGGGCCAATTCCTGCTAAACCTTGGAGGTTGAACTTGTAAGAAATCTTTTACTGTTTGCACAGATTTTGCTTTCTCTTCCATCTTTTCAGAACCTGCTGTCTTGGGGCACCAAATAAATTGACCTTGTCCATAGGTGCATCCAAAAGCTTAGATTTGACATGGTCTGGTAATGCCTGTTCTTTCAACCATGCATGCCTCCTGATAACTGTGGCCGTCATGGCTGATCTAAAGGAAGCCTCCAGTGCATCATAGCCACATTTTAAATAATGGTTACTAACCTGCTGTATGTTATGTAACATTTCTTGAACATACTTTTTATCCAAAGATTCTTCAGAGGACAGCTTTTTAGTCAACTGGTCAAGCATAAACTCTTGATATTGAATCATATGAAATTGGCAGTTCAAAGCTCTAGCTGACAAAGTAGCAGAGGTGTAAACTTTTTACCCCATCTCTAAGGACCTGGATTCCCTTTCAGAGGGAGGGGTTTTAGAAGAAGTAGCTGCTACAGCTTTAGGGCCCTGAGAGATAGTCTCTGGATCTGCAAAGGGGCCTTATATAAGTGGTGATGAGTGTCCGGGACCCTGTAGTACCTATCTGGTTTAGCAGGAGCCGGAGGTAAAGTATCAAGAGAAGTGCAAGCATCATTAAATGCATCATCAACAACAGATAGAACTGGAGGAATAGCTAAAGGCCTATGCTGTGGTAAGTGTAGAAAGGTCCTAAGCCTTTTTCTTGAGTCTGAGAAATCTTGGCCCTGCCACTGAAATTGTTCCCTCATAGCATGCAAGGTTTCCCCAAAGGAAAATTCCTCAGGAGGAGAGGCTGAAGGGATGGACTCCTCAGCATCGGAGTCTTCGTAAGGAGAATAAGAAGCCTCAGGAGGATCTGAATGTTCTGAATCATCAGAAGAATCATCTGTGGCTACTGGCTCAGGGGGCTCTGCTCTAGGCCTCTTTTCTGGAGGAGGGAGAGAGGCCCTGTCGGGATGAGGCTGGGATCCACGGATTAAAGTGATGAGATCCTGTGCCAAAGAAAACATATGGGAGCTGGTGCTGGGCCTGTGAGAGGGGGGCTTGGCAGGCACAGGTTTGGAAGTTTTGGCTGCTTTAGCCCTGGCAAAGGCCTTAATAGACATAGCTGGAGGAGGCCTAGCAGCTCCACGTGCAGGAGAAGAAATATCTAGTGGAATGGTGTCTGATAAATCCTGTGAAATCGCAACAGAAGGCTGGATTTCAGAAGCCGTTTCTACCAGAATAGAAGAGGCCTCAGTAGAAGGCAAGTTATCGGCTGAAGAAAGAACCGCTTGCTCGGTTTCGGCCGAAACCGAGACACTCGTGGATTGCTTAGCCGCGGTTTCAGACGAAACCGCGGACCGCGAGTGTCGGTCCTTTTCTTTGCGTTTTTTAGTTATTTGCGTAGTCGGAGGATCCGATGGCATAATGTAGGCAAAATCGGAGCCGAAAATCTGTTCAGCAAAGTCCGAGCGACGTCTAAGCGTCCGCGTTAAAGAAGCACAGGCTAGACAAGCTGCTACGTCGTGGTCTGGGCCTAAACAATGTATGCAATAGGAGTGGAAATCTTTATGAGGTATTTGTTTCCCACAAGATAAACAGTTATTAACTTTCTCTGACATTGGCTGAGGCAAGAAAGTCCCCAACAGGGTACTTAGCTTTATAGAAGTCTTCGAAGTAGTATTCGGTAGTAGAAATCTCTGGATCTGACCGACCGGCACTTGCGAACAGCTTCTGCTTCGGGCGCCACGCGGCAAGAAAGACACTGAGGAAAATGGCATCGGCTGATGCCTTTATACCAGAGTAACTGCCGCAATGACATCGGGTGAAATGCGACACCAGCCGAAGCCAGACCCAGACTTTGGAATCCGGCCGACCGAAGGGCTGCCTGACGACAGGACAACCCATTTGTAAGGACTGCAGATGCATCCTTGAAGGACATCCCTGTCCTGATGGAAGATGAGAAAGGGCTGCACAGCCATGAGGGCTTGTAGTTCCGAAACCCTACGAGCTGAAGTAATGGCCAGAAGGAAGGCTGTTTTCCAGGACAAATATTGCAAATCTGTTGAGGCAGCTGGTTCAAAGGGAGGCAATGTTAATTTTTCTAGAATGTAATTAAGATCCCAGGCTGGTATTGGTTGCTTCCTTGGTGGTCTTATGTTCTTAGCCCCTCTGAGGAACTGTCTTAAGAGTGGGTGAGAGAATAAGGGTGGATCAGTGTTGAATTCTGCAGAAATGGCTGAGGCATGGATTTTTATGGAGGAAAAAGAAAGTCCACTGTTCAGCAGGTCAGCTAGATACTGTAATACCTGAGGCAAATTCAGTTTTCTAGGGTCCTGGCCTTTTTTCTCATTCCAAGAGCAAAACCGTTTCCATTTTGCGGAGTAAGCCTTTCTAGTAAATGGCCTTCTGGCCTCCAAAATGACATCCTGCACCTCTTTGGGGAGTAGGGTCTGTTGTGGTGTTAAGGAATTTTCCATGCAGCGAGATTGAGCGTTTTCAGCTGACTGTGAAGAGTTTTGTAGCTGTGCTGAGTCAGCAGAAGAGGCATTAGAGGTAGGGACCAGGGAGGAGTATGTGTTAGGCTCCTCAGGAGTGGGTACCAGTGTTGCCTTGGCCAGTCTGGAGCAATCAGTATCATCTTCGGTCTGTCTGCTCTTGCTTTCAAGAGTACCTTGGGCAGAAGAGGCAGAGGTGGGAAGGCGTAAACTGTCCATGCTGTCCAACTGAATGAAAGGGCGTCCACTCTCCAGGCCTTTGGATGAAAGGTCCTTGAACAGAACTTTTCCAATTGATGATTCCTGTGGGAGGCGAAGAGATCTATGTCTGGCCTCCCCCACGCTTGGATTATCTTTGTAAACACTTGAGAATGCAACTTCCATTAGTGTGGATCTGTCATATTTCTGCTTAGATTGTCTGCCAGCGTGTTTTCCAAACCTGGCAAGTACTGTGCCTGAAGTTCGATTTGCCATTCCAGAGCCAAGTTCCAAAGTGTCATGGCTAGTCTGCACAGGGGGTACGAATGTGTTCCTCCTTGTTTGTTTATGTACCACATTACTGTGGTGTTGTCTGTTCTTATCAATAATTGTCCTGGGTGCAGGAGGTCCTTGAAAACTGTAATTGCATTTATCACTGCTAGCATTTCTTTCCGATTGATGTGAAGGTGCTTTTCCTTTTGGGACCATTTGCCCTGAATGCACCTGTCTGTCATGTGCGCCCCCCCCAGGCGTAATCTGAGGCGTCTGTTGTGATGACTTGATTTGCTTGAGGGTTGCAGAATGGAAGACCTGTGTTTGTTTGGCATGCTTGGGCCCACCATAGAAATTCTTTTTGCAAACATGGAATTATTGGTATTATTGTTTCCAAACTGTGGCTGTGTTGAGACCATAGGTTTTTTAGGTACCACTGAAGTTTCCTCATATGCAACTTTGCACATGGGATTAAAAGAATGCAAGATGCCATGAATCCCAGAGCCTGCAGGATTTTCCTTGCAGTAAGCCTGGTACAATTTGCTAGTATTTTGAAGTACTGAGTTAGTTGCCCTTGTTTTTCTGGCGTAAGATAGGCCATCTGGGTGTTTGTGTCCAATTTGGCACCCAGGAAAGTTATTTTCTGAGATTGTGTTAGCCTAGATTTCTCTTTGTTGACTGTGTATCCCAGGGAATTCAGTAACCGTGTTACATAAGCCAGATGTTCCAGAAGTATGTGCTTGCTGTCCGCTTGGATCAGGCAGTCGTCCAAATAAGGGTAAATTTGTTTCCCTTGAAGTCTGCAGTAGGCAATTACTGATGCCAGGCATTTCTTGAATACTCTGGGCGCAGTAGATAAGCCAAAGGGCAATGCAGAGAATTGATAGTGAATTGAACCTGCAAGAAATCTGAGGTATCTTCTGCAGCTTTGTCTGATTGGGACATGCAGGTATACCTCCTTGAGGTCCAATGTTACCAGCCAAAACTCCTTGCCCAGCAGGAGGCTGCTGTAAGAGGCTGCTGTAATGTGAGCATCTTGAATTTTGGTACGAATAAGAATGTGTTTAGGATGGATAAATCCAAAATGGGTCTCCAGTCGGTTCCTTTCCTTGGTACCAGAAATAGCCTGGAATAAAAACCTTGACCTTGTTTGTGAGTAGGTACCTCTTGAATAGCTTTCATGTCTATGAGCTTTGAAATTTGTAGTTGTGCCTCTGCCCTTTGATTGTGTGGCAGGTTTGGCATGCCTCTCATTTTTGGAAGAGTGCGAAAATGAAATCTGTAGCCTCTGTTTATAACGTCCAGGATCCATTTGTCTGTTGTGACAATATGCCAATTTCTTGTAAATAATGCCAGCTTTCCTCCCAAGGGTGCTGCCAGCTGAGACTTGCTTGGCATGGAAAGGAGGAAGTCATTGGGTTTGTTTCCTGTATTGTTGTGCACTGTCTTCGCCACCTCTTGGTGCTGGAGTTTGCCATTGCCTGCCTCTATATGATCCTTGTGATTGTCCTCTGCCCCTTGTGCGCCTGTATCAACCTCTTTGGGGCTTGTCCGTGGCTGGAAAGGACCAGTTTTTAGAAGGCCAATTTCTGCTAAAACGTGGTGGTTGAACCTGTAGAAAAGCTTTGACAGTTTGCATAGATTTGGCTTTTTCTTCCATTTTCCGCAGTATCTCCTCAGCATTAGTACCAAATAGCACATCCTTTTGTAAAGGAGCATCTAGTAGTTTAGCTTTCATATGATCAGGCAAGATTTGTTCCCTAAGCCAGGCATGTCTACGAATGACTGATCCTGTAACAGCAGCTCTACTTGAGGCCTCTAGGGCATCATAGCCACATTGCAAGGTGTGTTTACCCACTTGTTCTGCACTATGCATCATATCCTGCAACTCCTTCAAATCTGGTTGTTCAGGTTGAGACATTTTATTTCTTAATTGTGACAGAAACTGCTGATATTTAAGCATATGAAACTGACAATTTAAGGCCCTCATGGCTAGGGTGGCCAAGGTATATACCTTTTTTCCCCACCTTTCTAAGGATCTTGACTCTCTTTCGGAAGGTAGTGGATTCTTAGCAGTAGAGGCCTTCATTCCCTTGGGGCCTTGAGAAATGGTTTCAGGGTCAGCATTATGGCTTTTGTAAAGAAAATGGTGCGAGTTAGGGACTCTGTAGTACCTATCAGGCTTGACTGGGGTAGGAGGCAGGGAATCCGGATTAAGGCAAGCCTCCGCATAAACATCATCAAGTATATCCAAGACAGGAGGTATCGCCAGAGGTCTGTGTTGAGGTAACAAAAGAAATTCCCTAAGTCTTTTCTTGGAATCAGAAAAGTCTTGGCCTTCCCAATGGAAGTGTTCCCTCAAGGTGTGCAAGGTTTCCCCAAAAGAAAAATCCTCTGGAGGAGATACAGAAGGAATGGACTGCTCTGCATCAGAGTCTTCAAAAGGAGAGTAAGAGTGTTCCTCTACATCAGAATGTTCTGAAAAAATGGAGCCCTGATCAGAAGAGGGAGAATCTTCCTCCACTCTGGGTCTCTTGTCTGGAGGGGGTTGAGAACCTCTGATAAGAGTAATTAAATCCTCAGCCATTTTAAGCATCTGCTTTTTAGGCATGGGGCCTGGAGATGGGCCCTGTGCAACAGGCCTCTTGGGATGCCTGGCTGATTTGGACTTAGAAAAGGCCTTAATAGAAAAGGAAGATGAGGGTCTAAAGACACCATGGGTGGAAGTGGACCTGTCCACATTAGGAGGCTCAACGCTCACAGTGGCTTCGGTGGTTGTAGTCTGGGTATGGGCCAAGGTACCTGCGGTCTCGGTTACAGAAGACACCGCCAAAGAAGTGTCATCGGTAGTCAGGGACTGCATAGGCGTCTCGCTGAGAACTGGACCACGTGTAGCCGGTTTTGGCGTGGTGTCGGTGGAGACCGCGGACCTCGTGTGTCGGTCCTTGTCTTTGCGTTTTTGGACAAAACGGTAGTCGGAGTCTCAGAAGACATTTTATAATCAAAGGCTTTACCAAAAAGGTGTTGGGCGAACTCCGCCCGACGCTTAATAGTGCGTTTATTGAAAGTAGCGCCAAAGCGACAGCCCGAGACGTCGTGGTCTGGGCCTAAAGAAGGTATGCAGAGGGAATGGAAATCCTTATGCAGTATTTGCTTCCCACAAGAAATACAATTGTTAACTTTTTCTGACATCGGTCTGAGGCAAGAAAAGTTTCCCCAACGGGGTACTTAGCTTTAAAGAAGACTTCAGTTTCCAATTTTTCGTAAATTCAGGAGCTGGCCGACAGGCACTTGCAAACTGCTTCTGCTTCGGGCACCGCGCGGCAAAAAAGACTGGAGAATATGGCGTCGGCTGTGTCTTATATACCCCTGTCGTACTGACGTCAGGAAAGAAAGCGACAACAACCGATGCCGGACCTAGACTTTGAAATTCGGCCGACCGAGGGACCGCCTGACGGCAGAGAACCCAATCTGTGATTACTGCAGCTGTATGCACGATGAACATCACTAACAGGACATGAAATAAATGACCACTATTAGTAAAATTCAAATGGCACTGCTTGCCGGACACATACCAGGAGCACAGCGTAAATATGGATTTCCTGAAACATCTCCACTTCTTTCTCTGAAAATTTATCTGTTCTTTTTTTTTTCACACAACAGAATGCTTACTTAAAATACAAAAGCATGAGCAGTATAAAACATTTATAACAGAATATATAGCAAAAGGAAGATCATAACAAGAAGTTGCAACTATTTGCAATTGACGGTAACATGAAAAATTACTTCATCTCATACCACTAAATATCAAATGCCTGGATCACAAAACTTGCAGTCACTGCAAAAACATTTCTTATTGCAAAAATAATCAGCAGTGCTAAAAAAGCAAACAGCTACTCACACTAATTGTACTATTTCCATTAACTACACTCACTAACATGCATCTGTATTCCCCTTATCTTTACTGCATCTGAATTTTACCCAAACTAACATCCCTTTGTTAGACATATTTACACCACGGCAGCTGTCTTGCTTTTGCCTTTTGTTTTTACATGTAGAGTTTCCTCTGCACCCCTCACTCTTTCCAATAATCATACTACCTCCTTTATTTTAGTTTTTTCTTATTTTTCCATTCCTTGGTTATTACCTTTTTAAACATCAGCACCAGTATTCACACTAACTCAATCACACTTGCCTCTCCAACTTCTTCTTATGATACGCTCAGTGACAGCCATTCTCTTGCATGCACAATAAATTTGCTACACAATCCTTTTAATCATTTTTCCAAGTTCCCGCCCATGATCTCCCAAAGCTTCACATTCCTAGAACATATGTGCCCCATTTCGCCTTGAACAATCCTCACATCTATAACAGCCTCCATCATAACCTGGGAACATTTTTCTTAATTTAGCTAACATGTAATATCTATGCAGGCAATTCCAAAGAAAAGACTGGAAATTTCATTGCCCTTAATGCTTTTCCAAGGACTAGGCATATCTTGTCTCATCAGTGTGTAGCTTCACTCATACCCATTAATTTCTCCTATTACAACTTCATATTAATCGCTTCCTGCCTTAGAACCAACTGAACTAATTTATATAATGTTCCTATTAGTCTTCTTTTCACTCATATTTCCTCCTATCCTCTAGTACTCAGGTCATTAAACCTGGTCATTGCTTCCTGCATTCTGTTAACCATCCCATCTCTCCCATTCTTTATGGAACAGTGTAAAAAATAAACCACCTTATAGCATGACTTCTCTATTTCTTCCCATTCCAAAAATCTCTCTCCATCTCTTACCTGTTTCCTAGTAAAGCACAATTGTCCCATACTGTCTCCCCCTCCAATCGTGTGTGTATTATATCCATGGTCATCTTATCTTCTTCCATTGTCAGTACTACATGACACCATTGTCTCATGTCCCTTATCTGAGATGTTTTGCTAACATCTTTTAGTATATTCGGAGCAGTATTTTACTTTTCTCTATGTCAGTCCCCTCCCCAAAATAGCTTTCAAACAAACTCTTGCCTCTACCAAAGAGCCTTAATTTTGACTATCATTTTCCACTGAGCTTCATAATCCCAGGCTAAGCACCTCCTGACAAGGATTAAATACAGTTCAGAACAGTAGTTTTCCCAAGTGGTTCTCCGAATCCCTGCATGCTCCTTAGGTTCATAGGCAGGTACTAGGCTATCGGCCCAAAGGCCTAAGTAAGCCTAGCCAACAAGGTTCCCTGACTTATGCCACCCAAGAAAGTTATTTTCCTGTGCCCCTGTCGAGCAGAGACACAGAAGTGATCCCCGGGGTGTATTTCCCATTTCCCATCCAATCATCAAGATTTTTCTTGAACAGTGCTAATGAGGAACTTTGCTCGACACAGATGGGTAGCTTGGTTCCAGAGTATGGGAAGTCTCTGGGAATGGAATCTATCCCTCCAGCATGTCCTGTTTATTGTGGTGATGAGGTTTAGGTCCCTAGAGCATGTAGCTCGGACGGATTGGGATTTCTTTAGGTGTTGCATGTCCAACAAATCTGGGTTTGACATAGCTTTATATGTTAGGCAGGGATCACCTCGGAGAAGGCGATATGCTACGGAGTAAAGCTAGAGTCTTTTGAGACAGTGTAGGGCATCTGTTTGAGGCTAGTAATCCTCTTTGTGAGGTACTTCTGTGGCCTTTCCAGCTGCTGCAGATGTCTTGTGAGGTACATTCCAAAAGGGGCACTGTACTCTATAATGGGTCTAATGAGTGCCGAGTAGAGGGGAACAATGACCTCTTTTTTTCCTGGATGAGAACCCTTTTGTGATGAGGTGTGCCACGTAGATGGATTTCCTGACTACTGTGACAATGTGATTACCAAAGTAGAGACTACTGTCTACCTGGGTCCCAAGGTCTCATCACACATTCGGCGTTAGGTAGACTGCTACCAATGTGGTAGTTCATGGGTACAGAGTTTTTACCAAAGGGGATGACAATGCACTTTTTAGCATTGAGCTTGAGGCCATGGCTCTGACACCAGGCATCTGTCTCAGTGAGGCCCTTCTGTAGAATGTCTACGTCATTTGGGGACTCGACTATGGCTCCTAGTTTGCAGTCACCTGCGAACTTCATTAGCCAAAGGCCTTCTGTGGTAGCCTGTACTTCAGAGAAGTAGATACCAAACATAAGTCCCAGGACTGAACCCTGTGGCACTCCACTTGTCACTGGTTTGAAGTCAGACTTGGAGTCTGCAACTTCTACAGTGTGGGTTCTGTCAGTGAGCCAGTTGGCAACCCATCTTGTGACATAGCAATTTATACCCAGTTTATTGACTTTAGCTGTAATTTCAGAATGGGGGATGGTGTCGAAAGCCTTGGCAAGGTCAAGACAGGCTGTGTGAACCACCTTACCCTTGTCTACGTCTTTGGTGACTGCCTCAAAGAAGTTGACCAGGTACAGGAGGCATGATCTGTCTTTCACAAACCTGAACTGGGTGGGGTCCCAAGTTTGGAGGTTACCAATGTCTTTGTTTATGAGTTCCATGATGATATGTTCCACGGCCTTACTGACCAGGCTCATCAGGCTAATAGGGCGATCGTTCCCAGGATCAGTGGCTCCCCCTTTGTGGTGTTGCTGTGCGCCATTCAGGGGGCACAAAGCCTGACGTGAGGCTATGACTGAACATGGTGCTTAGGTGGGGAGCCAGTTCATTCTGAAGTTCATGTAAAACACAGTCTGGGATATTATCCGATCCCATGGCTTTACAGAGTGCAGTTTTTACCTGCATAGTTGTGATTACAGGGACTCTGCGTTCTTCTTGTATAGATATGGGCCATTTAGGGGATGACAGGGGAGTAAAATTAGCAGTGAATCTATCTGCCAAGATGTTGGCAATATCAGTTGGTTCTGTAATTTTTGTGCCATTGTGCTGTAACTCAGAGTAGATCTGGGTGTTGCTATTGAGGTTCTTGACATAGCTATAGAATGCTTTGTGATTGTTCCTAAAATCCGTGGCGATTTTGTTTTCATAGCTGGCTTTAGAGGATCTTGTAAAGGATCTCAGCTTCTTACTGAGGCTGACCATGAGAGCTTCTCCACTCATGGGATTTTACTCTCTTTTGCAACTGTTTCTTCCTTCTGTTGTAGAGTTTGTTTATGGCAGGGGACCACCAGATTGGCTTCCTTTTTTTGGAGTACAGCGTCTTAATTCTGCTTGGAATAGCTCGATCCATCCACTTGTATAAGTGCTTATAGAGTGCATTTGTGTGGGATTCAGCAGTCGTAACTGTATTGTCCATCAGCATTGGTGTCATGAAGTTCAGCATTTCTGTCTTAAGAAGCATGAAGTTGGCTTTGGAGAACTTTTTACAGTGGTTTCCTTAATGGGAGGTGGGGTGTGGATATCCAGGGTGATTAGCTTATGGTCGGATCTGACCAATGAGGAGTTGACTTCAGGTGTGGAACACCGATCACTCATGTTGGTAATGACTAGGTCTAGGACACTGTTGCCCCTGGTGGGGGTGTGGATAAGCTGATCCAGGGCATTGGAATTTATGAATTCCAGATAGAGTAGAGCGAAGGAGTTGGTGGTACATGAATAGTTTTCCCAGTTAATGGTGTGGTAGTTGAAATTGCCCATTATTAGGGTGTCTGGTTGAACCCTAATATTTTCCAGTATATCGAGAAAAGGGGAGTGGGAATCCTGGGGCATGGTGGGGGATCTGTAGCAAACTACAATTTGGACTGCAGTTTTGCCCAGTGTTAGTTGCACTTGGATAACTTTGGATGCATTATGCTGAGCAACTAGCCTGGAGGTGTGGATATACTTAATGAATTTGGACACACCTCTGCCTTTGGTGTTCCGGTCCAGGTTAGGAGGCTAAAAAGTGTGGTATGAGTTACAGCCTGGTAATGCAGGGGTGCTCTCTGCAGCCCTGAACCAGGTCTCAGTCACTGCACAGATATCTATGTTCTCCACTTTAAGGAGTGTCTTGAGTGAGTGCATTCTGAGATTTAGACTTCTAGCATTGAATAGTATTACCCTCAGTTTTTGTTTGTCTGTTCCTGTTACTGTGGTGAATTTGTCATTTGAACCTTGCCTAAAAAGGCACTACAGGGGCAGCAAAAGCCTTAGCCAATATCTGGAATCGGAGGGGTGACAGGTGCAGGCCATCTCTGGCAAAGCATCGTGGTCTGGCAACAATGTCATCCCAGGCAGACAGGTACTGGATCCCCTTAGAATGACACCAGAAGCTTAGCCAATTGTTGAAGTCAAATCATTTTGGCCTTCTACTTGGGTATCATTCTGGGCAATGGCAGGATGCTACTTAGGGGCTAGGGTCATACCTGTCTGGGCTACAAGACCGGAGAGCTCTTCTACGTTTCTTCATGCAGTCCAGGGATGTACATCCCGGGTCATTCACACCAACATGGGCAATGACAGAGTCATATTTGTACTTGTGGAGTGACCTGAGTGCGTGGGTTATGTGGCGGATCCTGGCACCCAACAGGCAGCAGACAGTAACCTTCTCTTTGTTTAGCCTGGTGAGTGGGACATCACTGTGCCTGAATATAGAGTCACCTACAACTACGTTGTTTTGCCTTACGGGCTGTGGTTGAGTGGCACACTGAGTCTGTCGGCTATATGTCATTTGGGTTGTGTTGGGGGGGGGGTGCAGGTTGCTTGCGTTTCTGCTTGGGAGGTCTCTTGTTTGAGCAGATTATTATTCAGAGCCTCCACGAATGTTTTTGTGTTTCTATGTGTGGATTTTGGTGGTGTAGATTTAGTGAGACTAAGTGATGAGTGTGGTGCAAGTTTTTACCTTCTCCTCTTGACTGTCAAGTTCAGTCTTGGTTGGATAGAGCTTTACCTCCAGTTTGGCTGGATAAGTGCATCTCTCTCAGGTTGTAGTGCTGGATGGTAGGAGGAGAGGGTTGTCTGTGTACACGAGGCAATTGCTACATTGCCCCAAGATGCCCAGATTCATCAGATAAACAGGAGAGAACACTGGGAGCTGACCCTTGGACATGCCTGAATAAAAAACTATTTTCCTCTAGACAAGTGAGGAAAGCGAGTACAAGAGCGGTTTTGTTCTAAGCAAGTGAGGAAAGTAAGTACAAAAACTGTTTTCCTCTGGGTAATGAGGAGGGTTGAGTGCTGTAGTAATTAGTAGCTTATTTAGTGCTTACAACAAGTGCTGAGCACGAATAAGCAAATTCAAGTGCTAAAACTAAGAATATGTATCTGAATTAGACAGGAAAGAAACAAGTGTATATGTGGGCTTTTAAATCAGAAAGTTGAAAGAGATGAAAAAATTGCCCAAACAGCCAATAACTACAATTTCTGGGCCAGAAACCACTTCTTATGTGGTACATATATTACCTGGTGCTTACCACTCCCACTGATAGGCTAGCAGGCTTCCCTCTAACACAGAAAGGCTTGGGGGGCTCAGGAGCTTACAAACAGTCCTGGATACAGCAAATCTCTATCGGGACTCGGCTAGTTACAGAAAGGGGGGGAAACAATTGCAAATGCAGGCTTTTAAATCAGGAAGTTGAGAGAGATGGAAAAACTGCCCAAACGGCCAATAAAAAGAAGTTATGTACTCACCATAACATTCCATCTGAGTAGTTCTACTTCATTTGTCTTCAACCTGTGGGTACCGGATCCGTTTGGGATCAGAGCCGGCAAATTCACTAGCCTCTGCTCTGAGCTTCAAGCTCCTCCCCTTACCCATATAATACACCTCCACTACCTTCCAACCCCCAGATCGAGTTTGCTGCCACTTATACTGAGAACCCAACCTGAAAGAATACTTTATGACCTAGAACTGCAGACAACAGGCTGTTTATATGATAAGGTCGGGGCGAAGGGGGGGGGGGGTGGTTGTAGACAAATGAAGTAGAACTACTCAGATGGAATGCTATGGTGAGTACATAACTTTATCTGAAGTAGTTTACTTCATTTGGTCTTCAACCTGTGGGACAGAGTCCCCAGCTACTAAACTCCTGGGTGGCCCTCATGGAAGGATATTCCGGCACACTGCAGAACCAAAGGATGCACTCCTTCTAAAAATCAAATCCAATTTGTAGCGAGATAACGGTATGAGATAAGGACCAAGTAGCTGCAGAACAAATGTCATCCAATGAGACTAGACCAACAGGCCGCAGAAGTAGCCATTGACCTAGTGGAATGAGCTTTCACCTGACCCGGAGGAGACAAACCTTTATCCTTATAGACCTGAAAGATGCACAAGGGAATCCACCTAGCAAGAGTGTCCTTGGAGATAGGTTTACCCAAAAAAGGTTTAGAGAATGACACAAGCAATTGATCAGATTAATGAAAGTTTTTAGTCCTGTGTAAATAAAATCTTAACTGTCTATGAACATCCAACAAGTGGAGTCTGCATTCCATTTTGTTAGCAAAATGTGGGAAGAAAACAGGCAAGTTAATGGTTTGATTGATGTTCACTTGTGATGCAACCTTGGGAAGAAAGGACAGATTGATCCGAAGGGAAACCCTATCTTTATAGAAAATCATATATGGAATTTTAACAGATAAAGAATGCAGCTCTGAGACCCTTTTAGCAGAGGTGATAGCGACTAGAAATGCTGTTTTCCAAGACAAAAACATAAGATCTGTGGTTGCAGCAGGTTCAAATGGCAGAGTAACCAAAGCTTGAAGAACCACAGTAAGGTCCCATGGAGGAACAGGATCCTTGACCATAGGGCGTAAAAGGAAAGTACCTTTAATAAAGGCTTTACACAGTCTGAAAGAGGCCAGAGAGGCAAAATTCTCACCCACGTGAAACTGAGAGATGGCAGCTAATTGAACTTTGATAGTGGAAGAGCTTGCTCCTTGTTGAAAAATATTGGCTAGGAAGGTGAGAATGGCAGTAATAGAAGTCGTGAAAGGATCTAAACTCCTTTGAGAAGCCCAAAAGGAAAAACGTTTCCATTTGCTGCAGTAAATCTTCCTGGTGGAAGACTTATGAGCTGCCAACAGAATAGACCTGACTGAAGAGGATAATCCAGGAGTCCTAGCAATCAGGGGAACTGGAGCAGTCAAGCAGTGAACTTCAAACTGTCCAGGTTTGGGTGAGGAACCCCCCGAGGGGTGTGAAATAAGATCCTGAATGGGATCCAAGGCGGAGCCAGAAGATGAGACCAAAGGAAGGGAAACCATACCTGGTGAGGCCAAAATGGGGCAATGATGATAACTTTGCTCCCCAGTCGACAAGCTTTCTGTAGAAACCTCGAAATAACAGGTACTGGAGGTTAAAGCATACAGAAGACCAGGAGGCCAAGCATGGACTAGAGCATCTCTGGGGTGGCTCCCCTGGCTGGGGGTTGAGAGCGAAGAACTCGCTGCACTTTGTGTTGGAAGGAGATGCGAAGAGATCGCAGCAAGGCTGACCTCACTCCAGAAAGATCTGCTCCACTAATGAACAATTTAGAGACCACTCGTAAGGCATCAGAATAGTCCGACTTAACTTGTCCGCTAGAGTGTTGGACCGCCCCGGAATGTGCGTTGCTATGAGAAAGTGGCCGATGTTGATCGCCCATTCCCACACTCTCATGGCCTCATGACAAAGGGGGTAAGATCTGGTCCCTCCCTGTTTGTTGACGTATCAGACCACTGACATATTGTCTGATTGAACTGCAATGGTTCCCAGAGGAAGAAAGGTATGAAGGGCCTGCAATGCCAATAGGACCGCCCTCATCTCCAGAATGTTTATATGCAAACTGGTCTCGACAGGGGACCACAGGCCTTGGACTGTTCTGCCCAAACAATGCCCCCCCCCCCCACCCAAGTTGGGAGGAATCCATGGTCACTGTGGCTTGGATAGCGGCTGGAAGGAAAGGTCGTCCCTCCAAGATTTCTGGAGAGTACATCCACCACAGAAGCGATGACCTGCAGACTCGACTGAGGTGTACTGGATACAATAATGGAAGATCCAACAGGGACCAGAAGCATTATGGTCTCTGCCATAGAACTTAGGGCCCTCAGCACCGGTTCTGCCGAGGGAAGATGAGAACAGTAGATCAGGGAAACATGCATCCTCAGGTTTAACACTCTCTCTGTGGTCAGGAAGATTTTGCACTGTAATGTGTCTATCCATGCCCCAATATAGTCTATCACCTGGACAGGATTTAGAAGTGATTTGGATGCGTTGACTGTAATCCCCAAGTAAAGAACAAGCTTTAAGAAATAATCCCCGATTTGAGAAAGTAGATGCCTGGTGGGAGCAGTGAGGAGCCAATCGTCCAGGTATGGATAGACCTGAAGCCTCAAGTGATCCGCTACTACCACCATCACTTTGGTGAACACCCTGGGGGCTGTGGTGAGATCAAAGGGTACGGCTCGAAACTGGTAATGATTGACTTCTAGCCGGAAGCGAAGGAACCTCCTGGAGCTTCTGTGCATCTTTATATAATAGTAGGCATCCTGGAGGTCTAACGAGCACATCCAGTGACTCTCTTACCAGTACGGCATGATGGACTGTAATGTGACCATCTGGAATTTTTCTTTGGCAACTGACAGGTTCAGGGTAGATAGGTCCAGAATGGGCCTTAAGTCCCCCATTTTCTTTGGCACCAAAAAGAACCTGGAGTAAATGCCCGATCCGGACTGTTCTGGGGGGACGGGTTCGACGGCTCATTTCTCTAGCAGCTTGGAGATTTCCAGTGCTGCTGCTACCCTTTGTGTGGGTGGTACATCCGGGAGGTGTTTGGGAGGAACCACAAAGGGGATAGAGTATCCTCTGGATATGATCTGAAGCACGCACCGGTCTGATGTTACGGACTCCCATGCCACCAGGTGCAACGACAATTGACTCCTGACTGCCTCCAGAGTAGAGCAGTCAGGCAACCTCTCAGTGTTGCTGTCCAGGCCTGTCCGAGAAAGGTTCTTGAGACCCAAAATTCCTCGGACCCCCTCTGACTCTGGGCTGGTGTCTACTCTGTCCCCCTCTGCCTCTGGGGGAAGAAGAACCCAGAGTGTCCCGGGAATACTGTGACTTCCGGAACCCAACCACATCTTTTTCCCTCTCTGATTCCGGGAAAAGGATCCTTGAGGGCTCGAGAAGCAGATTCCAACGGCAGACTGTGTCTTCCAGTCTTTCTCACTCAGGACCAAAGTCTCTGACGGTCTTACCAAAAAGAGTAGAGCCGTCATAAGGGGAGTTGGCAAAAGACTCCTTGAAAGGTTCTGAAAACTGACTTAGTCTGAGCCAGGCGTTGCACCTCATGGACACCCCAGACCCAGCCAACCTAGCCGCTCCTTTGGTGGCATGTGAAAGGAGTTGCATGGACGTATTGGACACTTCTTTTAAAGTGGCCATCCTCACGAACGTGTCTGTCCAGCTGCGACATGGACTTGGGAGACTAAGCCAGTTCCTTGACCACGTCGCGCTGTAGTCTCGTAACATGGGCCAAGTAGTTCAGAGCCCTGAAGGAAAAGGTCGCTGACACATAAACCCGCTTCCCTAAGCGGCCCATCATCTGAGACTCTCGGTCAGGGGGATAAACCGAAGAACTCTCTTGGGCTAGTTCCTTTTTAGTGGCTGCTGCTACCACCATAGCATCTATGGGGGAGCCCTTTGTTCCATGCTGGTCTATCTGAAGGTGGACTCAAGATCTTATCTGGACATTTTGGGACTGGTTCCACTGTGTCCAGCTCCTTCCAGGCCTGCGAGGTGACCAGGTCCACCAGGGGATCTGTGGGAGTGGACATGCAGGAAGTAGATGGGCCCGTGCCGAAAGCCTCCAAAAACATGAATTCATCAGAAGGTTTGGGGGTAGACCAACCTCCCTGTTGGTGCAGGATTTCCATGATGTCTCCAAAGGAGACATCCTCAGGAGGTGATCTGGGGGAACATTCCCCATCAACCAAATCAGTGTCTTCGGTGAGGGACTCGGGGGAGTCCAAGTACCTCCTCTTACACGTATGCTTGCAAGGTAAGTCTCCGGTGGGGCTCTCTGGGGGGAACTCGCAAGCCACTTGTTCCTCAGGAGGAACCGCCTGGGGCTCCTTGAGCACAGGCTGTCCCTCTGGTAAAATGATGGGATTCGTAGACAGAGCCGAGGGAGTCGGGGCGGAATCCGAGGAAATAGTCAAGGGTCTCGATCCAATGGAGAGAACCCTTTCTACCATGTCGAACGCCGAAGTAGAATGAGCCTCCTGGGGTACAATTAAGGAAACTTCTCTCCCCGGATCAGACGTGAGAATCGGAGCCAGGCCCAAAGTGGACGGAGCTCCGAGGGAGGGTTTGGCCTGACAACGCCGGAGCTGATGAAAAAAAGTTCCGCTCCCTCGGATCTGACTCAGAGAGCCGCTCGGATCTGAACTGGTTGGATCAGACATGCTCCAGGCAGCTGCCGGGGTCGAGGAGAAGGGTACCGTCGGTGCCAACCTCCTGACTAAGGCCATTATCAAATCAGAGTACTCCGAACCCAGTGGACCGATCTGAGAAGGAGAAATTGGTGTGAAAAAGGGAAGCGAGCTCCCCCCTCCAGAGGGAGAGGGGGCTGGCAAGACTCCCATCTGGATCTGAGCAAGAATGACCCTCCTAATCATTTTATCCATGTCAACTACAGATAAGATTCGGGTGGATCTTAACAAGGCCACAAACTTTGACCTGGCAGGTCGAGGAGCCGAGGCCCTAGATGGTGGTCATGCCTCCTCCGGCTCCAGAGAAAATCTCAGAGATCAGAGCCGAGGGGAGTCACAGATCCTAGCCCGACTTTAGGCGGGTGTAGAAGAAAGGTCCAGAGACCTCTTGCATTTCTCTGCTTTATGCTCTCTCTCTCTGTTTTATGCTCTCTCTCCTTCTCTCTGCCCCTTCTGCGCTCCACTTCCACAGGCTTAGAAATGGGAGGTTGAGTCCCAGCCTGGGAGGGCGGGAGAAGTAAGGGCAAGAGAGGAAGGAGAGGCAGCCACACCAGCTACTGTGACTGAAGCAGTGGAAGAGGCAGCCGCCTCAGAAGTGGGTAGAAGGCCTTTCAGGGCCAACTTAGCCTTCCTATCCTTAATAGTGTGTGGATTAAAACCTGCACATATAGCACAGTCAGTACTCAAATGTTCTATGCCCAAGCACATAATGCAAAAAGTGTGGCCATCGGCTGGTGACAACTTGTGGCCACACTCAGTGCACCTCTTGAAGACAGGCTTGGGGTCAAGTCATGTCTCTACAGAAGAAAACGGCACACACACAAGAGAAGGAAAAAGACTTATTTTCCACTCAGACCCACTCACCACACACTCATGGCACACAGAACACTGAGGGGGGAGGGGAAGAAAAACGCTCTAACAAACTAACACTGAAACTACAGGAAAACCCTAACACACGAAGCACCAGCAAGGGGATGAGGGCAGGGAACCCACACTAATCAACTAACACACAAAAAATTAAGAAAAGGCTGCTTAATAAGCAAATAACCCACTCACTAACTCGGAGCTTAGGAGATCACGATGCTTCAGAGAGGCCGCGGCAAATGACATCTGGGGGTTGGAAGGTAGTGGAGGAGCTTGGAGCTCAGAGCAGAAGTTAGCGAATTTGCCGGCTTGGATCCGATATGGATCCGGTACCTACAGGTTGAAGACAAAATGAAATAAATTACTACAATTTCTGGGCCAGAAACCCCTTCTTATATGGCAGACAGGTTACCTAGTGCTTACCACTCCCACTGATACGCTAGCAGGCTTCCCTCCAACACAGACAGGCTTGGGGGGGCTCAGAAGCTTACAAACAGTCTTGGATATAGCAAATCTGTACCTGGACTAGACTAGTTACAGAAAAGACAGGAAACAAGCATAAATTAATTTTTGTTACAGTTAAGCAAAACACAGGGAGATTCTAGCAAAGTTTTTTTTTTTTTTTTTTTTTTTTAAATGAAAGGGAGAGAGGAGAAGCAGAAGATAACTCAAGGTTAGGAAACTAAGTCGGTTGGCCTTCTCAAATGTTCTCTCTGTATTAGGTAGAATGAGCTAATGACAGCTAGACTGGCAGGAGTGTCCCAGATCAAATTTCCAGTAGGGTCGGCCAACTGCAAAGCCACCAACTATAACAGGAAGACACCAACAAGGAGGGAGGGTGGGGAACAATACTAAAGCTACTAGCCTACACTCTTTTAGACAGCAAACACTACAGAAATGTTTATCACAGCAGAAGAACAGCAGTGAGCCACAAAATTAAAGTTTTAAAGGAGCCAGAGACTCTACAGAATGCTTTTAACTGCAAACAAATCAGTTATATGATACATTCCTTGGCAGGAAATCAGAACAAACAAATAGGTGGTTAACAAGTACAAAAAATTTCCCGTTAATACCTTTCACACAGTGAAACTACCTAAAAAGCTTTACAAACAGTGTGACCGTTAAAAAAATTATGTCTTACCATAACGTTCTGTGTTGTTGATCTTCGTTCATTCATTACTGATGGGTTATCGGTTCCGTCCTCGAGCCTGCCAATATCAACCTCGTGTCAGCCAAAAAACTCTCAAGCCAAGGTCCTACCCAGAATGCTCTGCTCCGTTACCTCAGGTCAAGTTTGCAAATTGATAGATAAAAGTAGAGGCTACCTCTGGTCATAACAGACCTACAATAAAGGAGTACATGAGATCAACCAGGAACCTCCGGATGGGGGACGGAGGGTGGGAAGTAATGAAAGATCAACACCACAGATGGAACATTATGGTACGACATAACTTCTTTATCTAATGTTGTTAATCTTCGTTCATTCCTTAATGATGGGACAGAGTCCCCAGCTACCTGTATCCCTGGGTGGCCTTCATGAAAGGACATTCCTGAGCACCACGGAGCCAAAGGAAGCTCTAACTCTGGAGGCAAAGTCCAATTTGTAATGAAGAATAAAGGTATGAGGTTTATCCCAAGTTGCAGCTGAGCAAATATTATTGAGGGAAGCCTTAGCATGGAAAGTTGCTGAAGTTACCATAGATCTTGTAGAATGAGCCTTCACTCTATGAGGCAAGGTGAAATTGTTTTTGTTGTAGATAAAGGTAATACAATTTCTTAACCATGAAGCCAATGTAACTTTTGATACAGTCTAGGTCCAGAAAAAGCCAAAAACAGCTGCTGTGATTTACTGGCAGATTTTGTTCTGTCCAGATAAAATCGTATTTGCCTATGAACATCCAAGGAGTACAGGCAATACCTCTCCCTTGTTAGAATGGTTAGGAAAGAACACTGGAAGGTCAACAGATTGGTTGATAGACCGCTCTGACACCACTTTTAGTAAAAAGAAATAATTAATTCTCAGTGATACCATATCCTTATGGAAGATAAGATAGGGAGGTTTAATGCATAAGGCTTGAAGTTCTGGCAAGCGTCTGGCCGATGTGATTGCAATCAAAAACAAATTTTTCCAAGAGAGATATTTTACATCATATGAAGATGCAGGTTCAAAGGGGGAAGCTGTTAGAGCTTGCAGAACCAAATCCAAATCCCAAGGTTGTACAGGTTCTATAAAGGGAGGTTTTAGGTGGATAATCCCTTTCAAGAAACTTTTACAGAGTCGGTGTGACATGAATGAAGAATCTTGAAAACCAACGTAGAAATTCGAAATGGCAGCTAAATGCATACAGATAGTAGAGGCAGACACCCCAGAGTGGAAAAGATGCGATAAGTAATCCAGTACCACCAAAACTGGGGCTGACAAGGGGTCTAATTGTTTATCGCTGCCCATAGAGAGAATCTTTTCCATTTGTTAAGAATATTTGTCTGGTGGACAATTTATGAGAAGCAATAAGAATTTTGTGCACAGGAGATGAGAAGTTTTCATGCCTGGCAATCATTGGAAGTGGAGAAACCAAGCTGTCAGTTTCAGGGTTGTCTGGGGTGAATCAGACCCTGCGGATGGGAGATCGACATTGGGGATGGATTGAGGATCCACAGTTGATCTAGTAGATGAGGACAGAGGAAAGGAAACCAGACTTGTCGAGGCCAATATGGAGCAATGAGGATCACTTTGCTCTCCAACTGTCATGCTTTCTTCAGAAATTGGGAGATGAGGAGAATAAGCATAAAGTTGACCGGAGGACCAAGCGTGGACTAGAGTGTCTCTCGGTGACTGTCCCCGAGGGAGGATTAGGGCAAAACAGTTGCTGCACTTGTAGTTGGTTGGGAGGCAAATAGGTCGCAGCAAGGCTGGCCCCAGTGGTTGAAGATTTTTGCCGCTATCAAAGGATCCCCACTCGTGAGCTTGCAGAATGCACCTGCTCAATTTGTCCACAATCACACTGGAGCTCCCGGGAATGTGCGTTGCAATTAGAAAGCGGTTGGAAGCTATTGCCCATTGCCATATTCTTAAGACCTCTCTGCAAAAAGGGTAATATCTGGTGCCCCTTTGTTTGCTGAGGTACCAGACCACTGACATGTTGTCTGATTGGATTGCAATAGTCCCTGACAAAAGGATGGAATGAAATGCTTGCAACACTAGTAACGCCGCCCTCAGTTCCAGGACACTGATATGCAAAAAGGCCTCTGTCCCTGATCAGGTGCCTTGGACAGACTTTCCCTGACATAGCCACACCCTTACCCCATCAGGGAGGCATCTGTGGTCACCATGGCTATCGCCTGATGGGGGTTGAAGGGGCAAGACCATTGTTGGGGATTTTGAGACATCCACCAGAGTAAATCTTGCTTGCATCTCTTGAGTTACACTTACCTGAAAAGACAAAGGATGTTGTAGAGGGTACCACTGAGTGAGAAGTAGCCACTGAAGGAGCCTCATGTTGAATATGGCTAGAGGAACAATAATGATCGAGGCTGCCATTTATCCCAAGAGTTGGGAGTATAGATCGAGCAGGAGATTTGTGGTGACAGAGCAGCAGTTGAACCTGTTGCCTTATTCTCTGAAGCCTGTGATCTGGAAGGGATGCTGTGCAATTTCTCATGTCCAACAATACCCCTATAAATTCCAAAGACTCAGTTGGGGTCGTGCTGGATTTCTCCCAGTTTATAGCAATTCCCAGGCTTTGAGATGTTAGGAGAGTGCAGTGCAGGGCTTCTTCCAGTAGACACTTGGTGGGGGTGGGAGGAGCCAGTCGTTTAGATATGGAAATGCCTGGAATCCTTGAAGTCGCATGTGAACGATAACCACTGCCATTTGGTGAAAACTCTGGGGGGCTGTAGAGAGACTGAAGGGCAGAGCTCGAAATTGGTAGTGACTGGCTCCTATGCGGAAGTGGAGGTATCTTCTTGAGCGTCATTTTTATGTGGTAATACGCATCTTGAAGATCTACAGAACACACCCAATCTTCTTCCAGAAGAGGAAGGATAGACAGAACCGTGACCATCCAGAATATCTCTGTTGTAACAAATTTGTTCAGTGTGCTGAGATCCAGAATTGGTATCCAGTCCCCTGTCTTTTGTGGCACTAAAAAGAACCTTGAGTAAAAAACGGATCCTATCTGGTCTGGGGGGAATGTCTGGATTACTTTTTTGTAGCAGCTTTTGAATTTCATGTACTGCTGCTGATTCCCTTTGACTGGGTGGAACGTCAGGTAACTCTGGATGAGACTTGGCAAAGATGGAAGGAGATGCAATAGCCTCTGGATATTAGCCGTTGTACGCAAGAGTCGGTGGTTATATTTTGCCAGGCAGCAGGATACAAGGAATAACTACCCCTGACCGCTTCAAGAGGTGAGCAGTCAGGCAACGCTTCAGGAGCGCTGCTAGTTTTGGCCAGAGAAGGAATCGCTGGAACCCAGGTTTTGTGGACGTCCTCTGCCCTGAAAGGGGAGTCTTCCATTGGAGTTTCCCCCTCTGCCTCTAGGGGAGAACTCGGCACGTGCATCCCGGAAAGAGCCTTGTGATTTCCTGTGCCACATCTTCCCGTTCCTCTAATTTTTGGAGTAGAATTGCTGAGGAGTGGAGTGTCTGACACCAATGGCAGACAGGGTCTTGCCATCTTGTTCGCACCTTGCCAGCGTATCTTTCACCTTAGGGCCAAACAAAGAAGCGGCCTAGATGGGGGCATTCATGAAGGAAGCCTTAAAGGAGTCCGCAAAGTCGCAAAGGCACATTCAGGCATGTTGTCTTCTGACTATACCCGCACTTGCTGCTCTAGCCCTCCCTTCCGTTGCGTGAGAAATAAGACGCATTGAAGAGTTGGAAATGAACTCTAGGGTGGCTGAGAAGTCACACTGTCACGGACCTCATCAGAAACAGCTCCGGCCAAGATTTCAGAGAGATGGTTGATGAGATCCCTCTGAAGCCTGGTATAGTGTGCCAAATAGTTCAAAGACCTTGTGGCGAAGGTCAATGAAGCAAACACACGTTTCCCTAGTCTGTCAATCGCCCTGGACTACTTGTTGGGTGGATGGACAGTTTGGCTCTCTTCTGCCAAATCCTTCATAGTTGCAGCCACAACCACCATAGCATCTACTGGAAGACCTCGTGACCAATGTTGGTGCTCAGCTGAGGGTGATATTTTATCCGGTCTCCTTGGTATCGCTTCCAGGGTGTCAGGAGCCCTCCATGCGCACTGGATGATGAGCTGGACAAGCTCAATGGCAAGCGGGGTGACCCAGGAGGTAGGGGGCCGGGCACAAAATGCCTGCAGGAATACAGATTCCTCAGAGGAAGGATGAGAGGACTTTCAGTCACCCCTCTGTCTAAGGATCTCAAGGATGTCACCAAAGACACCTCATCAGAGGGTGACTGTACGGACCCTTCCCAGTCATCAAAATCCATATCTTCAGTCAATGACTCCTCAGTGGAGTCCATGTGCTTCCTCTTGCACGACGCTTTGCTGGGTCCTTCCTGAGTGGGAGGTTCTGGGGAAGACTGCAAAGAGGGGGGGTCTCCTGAGGAGGAGAAACTGGAAGCCCTTGTGCCCGGTGGTTGCAGCTTGTGACAGTTAAGGCGGGGAGAGAGGACTCTGACATGTGGGATTTGCCAGCAGAGGCAAGTGCCCTCTCCATGGCCTGGAAGGCCAGCCCGCCCAAGGAGGGATGGCAGCCCAGAACAGAGAACAACAACCTCGGAACCGGGGTCACACCCAGTCCTGACAAGCCCAACCCCAGAACAGGAGTCTCAAGTGGACTGTGAACCATCAAAGACAGAGGATCCCTGGAGGGTGCCATAGAAAAAAATAGTTGTGAAACCAGGAATGCCCTCCTCCACGGCACAGCCACTGGCCTGAGACGAGCCCGATGCTTAGTGCACAGAGGGTCACAAGGACAACTCCAGGTCCAAAGTGAGATCCACTACTGGAGTCGGAGGAAGGGAAGCTGCTGTCGGAGTAATAGGCTTCGAAACTTGGGTAGAAGTTGAAGGAGTAGTATACGTTGGAGTTTCAGGAGATATACGTTCACCTGAAGGAGGGAACGTGGACTTTGACAGGTGAGAGAGACCTCTGGCCACAAGCAATTGGTCAGCAAGCCGCAACACATCTTGTTCAGAAAGACTCTTGGTTGACCTCATGGAGAAAGCTGATGGCGATTCTGGCCTTTCTAGAAAAGGACTATACTGACTGCCAGCAAATGGATTCAATGAAGGAGAATACTTGGGTTCTTTCTAATTCAATAGGTGCAGAGCCTGGAACAGAGGACACTTGCACCGAAGAAAATGGTGTGGAAGAAGTCTGTGCTGACGCCATCAGCGCCATAGTAGTTGAAGGTGTCTGCACTGTAAAGGCAAAAGTCTGCCCCGATAGGTATGGTGCCGTCGTGGAAAGTGTCTGCACCGGTAATAAGGACGGTGCTGAGAAGGACTGCACCAGGGAACATGTCGGTGCTGAAAATGTCTGTGCTGTGGAGTACAGTAAAGTCATACTCGAAGCCTAAGGGGCCTGTACCAACGCTGCTGAAGGGAACTGTACCTGCATGGACGGTGTCAGTAAGGACTGCGAGGGAGTTGTCTGAGCCATAGTAGTCTGCACCAGGAACTGCGCTGCCAGTGTCGATAAGGAAAAAGTACAGTTTTGTACCTACCATAAATGTAGATGTTCGAAGATCCACATTGCTGCAGTCCTTACACTTGGGTAGTCCGCTGTCCTCGGTCGGCCCGAATATCAAAGTAGGCTGACGTGGGTCAAGGCGCATTTGACTGACATCAGGACGACAGGGTACAAATGCGCATGACCGACGTCATATCCTCAGTCTTTTCTTGCCCCAGATGTCAGAAGACCCTAAAAATAAAGGTCAAAACCAAAAGACAGCAAACAACCAACCCACCACCCTTGCACTAACTATATGTACAATATATACAAAATACACAATATGTACAACCCAACCCACACAACCACCTCTAACTACAGAGGGAAGGAGGGAGAATTGACTGCAGCAATGTGGATCTTCAACATCTACATTTATGGTAGGTACAAAACTGTACTATGTTCTTCATCTCACATTGCTGCAGTCCTTACACTTGGGTAGAATCCCAAAGCAGAGGTAAGGGAGGATGGCTAACTACAAGGAAGCAGGAGCTGCCAAGATGCCCTGCAAAACAGCAGTGGCAAAACCAGCCCTGGATTTAGAGTAAAGTGGCAGGTGATAATGCCTAGAGAAAGTATGCACTGAACTCCAAGTAGCTGCCTCCAAAATATCCTTGGTTGCCACTCCCTCAAAAAGCTGTTGAAGTGGCAGTAGCCCTAGTGGAATGAGGCCTAATCCCAGCTGGAATCTCCTTGCCATGATGGGAATAACAGAAAGCAATGCAAAACCCAATCCACTTAGAAATAGTTTGTTTTGACACAGGCTTGCCCTGAGAACTCAAAGCAAAAGAAACAAACAACTGCTGAGACTGCCTTATCCCTTTAGTTCTGTCCAAATAATATCGCAACTGCCTGTGTACATCTAAAGTGTGCAAAATCTTTTCCCCTTTATTTTGGGGATTTGCATAAAAAGTAGGCAAATGAATAGTTTGGTTTAAAGCCACACTAGAAACCACCTTAGGCATAAAGGAAGGATTAGTACGTAATGATACCCTATCCTTATGGAAAATCAAGAAAGGCTCAACCGCCATAAGGGCCTGCAATTCAGAAACCCTTCTTGCAGAGGTAATTGCCAACAAAAGCAGTCTTCCATGACAAATATTTCAACTCAGAAGTAGCTGCAGGCTCAAAAGGTTGTAGAGTGAGTTTCTCCAACACAAAATTGAGATCCCAAGCAGGAGTAGGAGCTCTTCGTGGGGTCTTATATTCTTTGCCCCTCTAAGAAATTGCTTGAACAAAGGATGAGAAAACAATGGTGGGTCACAATCATAGTGAGCCGAAATTGCTGCAGCATGAATCTTAATAGAAGAGAAAGACAAACCTTTGTCCAGTAACTCAGTAAGATATTGAAGAGCCACACTCAAATTAGGCTCAGAAACATCAAAATCTTTTGCTGCACTCCAAAATAAAAATCTCTTCCATTTATCTGTACACTTTCCTTGTACTAGGCCTTCTAGCTTCCAAAATCACATTCAAAACTTGTTGTGGAAGTTGAGACCCTCTATGGTTCAAAACAGAATATGCCAGGCTGTTAGGTGAAGAGAGTGAAGTTTGACATTGAGCAAATGGCTGTCCTCCTGTGACAACAGGTGTGGAATCAAGGCAAAGGCCATGGAGGCTTCCGTGCCAGACTTCTCAGTAATGGGTACCAGTGCTGTCGAGGCCAATCTGGAGCTATTAAAATCATCCTTGGCTTGTCCTGTCTGACCTTTAGAAGTACCTTTGGGAGGAGAGGCAGAGGTGGAAAGGCATACACATGAAGATTGCTCCAATTGAAAGAAAGAGCATCCACTTTCCAAGCTGTGGGATGAAACCTTTTTGTGCAAAACTTTGGCAGCTGATGGTTTAGTGGAGAAGCGAACAGATCTATGTCTGGAGTTCCCCATGACACTGTCAATTTCTGAAACACATGAGGATCCAATTTCCACTCGTGGGGATCCATAATTGCCTGCTCAACACATCTGCTAAGGAGTTCTGTGCTCCTGGCAGAAACCTTGCCTGTAGATTGAGTTGTAAACTGAGAGCAGTCTCCCACAAAATCATTGCTTGCCTGCATAGAGGATAAGAATGTTCCCCTTGCTTGTTGATGTACCACATGACAGTTGTGTTGTCTGTTAGAATCAACACCTGCCCTGGAAGAAGTAAATCCTTGAAAGCTATTAATGCAAACTGGACTGCTAACATCTCCTTTAGATTGATATGTAGATGTTGTAGTCTGGCAGGCCACTTGTCTTGTATCCATTTTCCATTTAGATGAGCTCCCCAAGCTTTGTCTGAGGCATCTGTCGTTAAAATCTGACTCGCCTCTGGCCGGGTCACAGAGAGTCCCTTGTTTAGGTGACATTCCTGAGCCCACCACAAAATTCCTTTTGAATGCAAGGTATTATTTGAATGACAGTGTCTAGATCCTGGCAGTGCTGTGTCCATACATTTTGAGATACCATTGTAGCTTCCTCATATGCAGTTTGGCATTGGGAAGCACCAGAATACAAGATGCCATGAACCCTAAGGCTTGAAGGACTGTCCTTGCAGTCAGCCCGGACTGATGAGATAGCTGATGGAAGTAAAGGGATAGACTCTTTTGTTTGTCCGGGGTTAAAAGGCCATATGGGATGCTGTATTCAGTCTCACACCCAGAAAGCACATGTCTTGAGAGGGTACTAGACTGGACTTTATTTCGTTCACAGAATACCCTAGGCATCTTAGCACTGCTATCACATATTCCAAATGACGAAGAAGCTCTTCCCTTCCTTGAGCCAGAATCAGGCAGTCGTCCAAATAAGGATAGATCTGTATTCCTTTCAGCCTGAAGAAAGCTATCACTGGAGCCAGAACTTTTGTGAACACTCTGGCAGTAGATAAGCCAAAGGGCAATGCAGAGAACTGATAGTGAAAAGTCCCAGCTCGAAAACGCAGATACTTCCTGCAACTTAGTCTGATAGGAACATGAAGGTAAGCCTCCTTGAGATCCAAAGTTACCATCCAATGATCTTTGCCCAGCAGAGGCAAAACTGTTGTAACGTCAACATTTTGAACTTGGGAATGTCCAGATAAGTGTTGAGGATAGATAGATCCAAAATTGGTCTCCACGTGTTCCCCTTCTTTGGTACAAGGAACAGGCGAGAATAAAATCCTAGGCCCACTTCTGGCATAGGGACCGGCTGTATGGCCCCTAGTTGAAGTAACAGAGAAATTTGCTTGTGAGCCTCTATTCTTTGTTGAGGAGGAACGTCTGGCATGCCTCTGAAAGGAGGCAAGGTATGGAAATAAAACCTGTAACCTTGGTGTATGATATCCAATACCCATTTGTCTTGGGTAATTAAACTCCAATTTTCTTTGAAAAGTGCCAACCTTCCTCCCAAAGGTGCCGCCAGACGAGAAGGCTCTGGCAGCTGAAAAGGTAGGTCATTGGGTCTGTTTACGAAAGGACTGACCCCTGCCCTCACCTGAAGACTGTGCAGGAGAACTCCCTGTTCTAGGCCTGAAAGAGCCCTGAGCTCTGCCCCTACCACGTCTAGATCTACCCCTAGACTGGGAATCATAAGAAGGATACATCCACCCTTTAGCAGGCCAATTTCTGCTAAACTTTGGAGGCTGAACCTGCAAAAATCTTTAACAGTCTGCATAGACTTAGCTTTGTCTTCCATTTTCTTTAAAACTGCCTCAACAGGAGGACCAAACAACACGTCAGATTGTAAAGGAGCATCTAAAATCCTTGTTTTAACATGTTCAGACAAATTTTGATCCCTTAGCCAGCCGTGCCTGCGAAGAACTGACCCAGTGGCAGCCACCCTAGACGAGGCCTGTACAGCATCAAAACCACATTGCAAAGAATGCTTACCCACCTGTTCAGAAACATGTACTAAATCTTGCAACTCTTTACAATCAATACCTACTGCCAGAGCATCAACCTTAGACTTTAATTGTGAAAGGAGATAGTTTTGGTATTTTAACATGTGAAACTGGCAATTCAAAGCCCTCATAGCAAGAGTGAAAGAAGTATAAACTTTCTTTCCTAGTTTTGGTATTTTAACATGTGAAACTGGCAATTCAAAGCCCTCATAGCAAGAGTGAAAGAAGTATAAACTTTCTTTCCCCATCTATCCAAGGCCCTAGCCTCTTTGTCTGCAGGAACCGGATTCTTAACAACAGAAGCCTTAACACCTTTAGGCCCCTGGCTAACAGTTTCTGGGTCTGCCCTAGGACTCTTAAAAAGATACTTATGAGCTTCAGGCACCCTGTAATACCTATCCGGCTTAACAGGAGCAGGAGGCAAAGTATCAGGATTAAGAGAAGCCTCTGTAAAAACATCTTCCACTACATCCAAAACAGGAGGTATAGCCAAAGGCCTATGCTGGGGTAAAAACAAAAATTCCCTAAGCCTTTTCCTGGAATCAGAGAAGTCCTGACCTTCCCACTTAAAATGCTCCCTCATGGAATGAAGAGTTTCTGAAAAAGAAAAATCCTCAGGAGGAGAAGCAGAAGGAGTAGAATCATCCCCATCAGAATCAGAATAAGGAGAGTACTCCTGCAAGTCTTCAGCTGAAGACTCTGACACATCTGAAGCCTGCTCAAAGCCCCCCAGCTCAGGCTCCACCCTAGGCCTCTTATCAGGAGGGGGCATAGAACCCCTAATCAAAGTAATCAAATCTTCTGCCATTTTAAGCATATGCTTCTTGGGCACAGTACCTGAAGAGCTAGGGGTAACACCAACTGAAGCTAAACCTGGCCTGCCCCTGGGAGAAGCCTTAGAAACAGAAGGAGAGGGCCTAGCCACCCTAGGAAGGGAGGGGAGTATAGTAACCTGAGAAGCCCCCTCAGCTTGACTTGCCTCCTGAGAGGCCACATCTTGCAATACTAAAGTCTCACCCTGGGAACACAAAGAAACCTCCGGTGGAGCCACCGCTCCACCGACACCTCTAAAGAACCGGCGTCCGTACAGACGGTTCTTCCAGCCTAGGCTTAACTGCTTTGTCCTTGCGCTTCGAAGAAGCGGCCGGAGCATCCGACGGCATTTTATAATTGCACCGCTTCCCAAAGACTAACCTTGCACAATCCAACCTCCTCTTTATAGTGCGTTTATTAAATCTAGCACAAGAGCGACAGCCAACAACGCCATGCTCAGGCCCTAAGCAAGGAATACACAAAGTATGATAATCTCTATGCGTATCTGTTTCCCACAAGAAATGCAATTATTGACTTTTTCTGACATCCGTAAATCACTGAGGCAAGAAAAACTAAAATATTCCCCAACGGGTACTTAGCCAACTTTGAACTCGGTCTGAAACTTCGAAATCGAAAAATCTCAGAACGCCAACCGGCACTTGCAATGCTGCTTCTGCATCGGACCATGCGGCAAAAAAGACTGAGGATATGACGTCGGTCATGCGCATTTGTACCCTGACGTCCTGATGTCAGTCAAATGCGCCTTGACCGACGTCAGCCTTATACTTTGATATTCGGGCCGACCGAGGACAGCGGACTACCCAAGTGTAAGGACTGCAGCAATGTGAGATGAAGAACATCCAGCAGCCAGAATCATTTGGGGTGGTGCCAAGCCTGGAAATGACAGGGTCACAGGTGGCAGCGCCAAAGTAGTAATCAATTTCACCTTCTTATGAGTAGACTCCCTACGACCTCCAGAGGGAGAGGGGAGCGACTTCGATGATGAAGAGGAAGAACGCCTCTTATGGGGTTTAACAGGAAGGAGGTGAGCCCTCCGACCCAGAAATAGCCTCAGAGAAAAGAGACTTGATAAGACCTTTCAAAATTAACTTATTCTTCCTCTCGTTAAGAGTCCTGGTAGAAAAATGTTTACAACTCCCACACAGGGGATCCACAGTAAGGTGGGAGACAGTCAGACAGTACACAGACAAGTCATGGCCATCGGAAAGCGATAACTTACGGCCGCAATCCTTATACTGCTTGAAACTAATGCTACTTTTCTTATCTGACATAATGATGTGGAGAAAAAGAAATACCAAAAGGAAGAGGAAAGGCTATTAAAAAGGGTAAGAAGAGAAAAGGAAGGATTACCAACGATGGTAATGAAGAATTACCTCAAAAGTAAGAAAAAGGGGAATAAAGGTAAAAGACTAAAGGGAGAGAGTCTAAAGTATACGATAGGGTAGAAAAATTAGTAGTAAACCATTTGAAAATATTTAAAGTGCAAGCAAAAAGTACCAACAAACGCTTACAGGTCTTCTATGGCCAAACAACAATATGAAGAAAAAAACTCCAGATGACAACCACAACTGTAAAATTAATTTAATGTAGACAAACGAGTTCACGTAGAACACCTATGCTTTTTCAAGTCCTTAATACAATACAATACAGCAAACACTCACTCATTTTATATTCAAATTTCAACAATCAATCAATAAAGACAATTAAAAACACAATTAAATTATTTAACTAATAGTTTAACATTTGATTTATTTAAAAGGGCGAGCATCAAGCGCTGGCTTGATTCACACAGTTATTCAACCCTGGATATATATATGCCTGTAATTTTAAAATCCACTTTAATTCAATGCATTCTACTTGATTATTATGATTGCCACCCCTCTTGTCACAGAAAACCATTTGTAAAACGCTAAAACAAAAGTTATGTGCAAGAAATTCCATTATGTGCCTACCTAAAGCATTTAACTTATTTCTTATTCTTTACATCATACATATGTTGATAACCCTATCCCCTCAAATGTTTGAGTTTTGCCTACATAAAAACATCTGCAGCCCTTGCACTCTGCTAAATAAACTAAATTCATAGTATTGCAAGTGGCATAAAATCTAGGCTCAAAAGTAAAGGACAAAATTGGATGTTTAAACACCTGTGTATTACAAATATATTCACAAGCTTTACATTTTTTACATGGAAAAGTCCCTAATGTATGTGTAGGTACTAATGTCCTTTGTCGATCATTACATAACAAGAAGTTATGTACTCACCGTAACGTTCGATGTATGCAGTCCATCTCGCCTCACATTCTTATCCGTGGGTTCGGAGCTGAATATCTGCTCCGACTCGGCCATACTTTTAGCTCAAAGTCTTTCTATTGGCTGGGCTAAGATGGTATCCCATGCTGCACTGCTCTCTATCCCCAGATCTAGTTTGCTGCGAGCACCAGCACTCATTCTCCATGCATACCACCACCTAAGAAAGGAAGAACAAACCAAGAATGAAGGGAACTCTGAAACCAGGCCTAACCTCCAGATCCTCCAGGACGGGGGAAGGTGGGCGGGGGGGTAAGTAAGAATGTGAGGCGAGATGGACTACATACATTGAACGTTATGGTGAGTACATAACTTCTTGATGTTATGTAGTCCAATCTCGCCTACATTCTTACCAGTGGGACAGCGTCCCCAGCACCTAAATCCTGGGAGGCTCAGTGGAAAATACTCCCGAGCACTGTGGAACCAAAGGAAGACCTGCCTCTAGATACCACATCTAACTTGTAATGAGTAACAATGGTGTGAGGAGATGCCCAAGTAGCCGCAGCACAAATATCATCCATAGACAATCTGGACGGAAAAGCTGTAGATGTAGATATAGAACAGGTAGAGTGAGCCTTCACTCGGAACGGTAAAACTCTTCCCCCTGAAGTATAAATGATAGAAATACTATTGGAAATCCACCTGGACAACGTGACTTTGGAAACAGTGACTTTGGAAACAGGAGACCCAATTCTGTTTTCCGAAAATGAAACAAACAACTGATCAGATTTTCTGAGGTGATTCGTTCTATGCAAATAAAATCGTAATTGTCTGTGCACATCCAACCGATGCAATTTGAATTCTGCCTTATTTGAAAACTGAGGAAAGAACACTGGCAATTCAAGAGATTGGTTAAGGTTACTAACTGACACTTCTTTGGGAAGAAAGGAAGGATTCGGTCTGAGAGAAACCCTGTCCTTATGAAAAATCAAATAAGGGGGTTTGATTGATAAAGCTTGAAGCTCCGAAATGCATCTGGCTGACGTGATGGCTACCAAAAAGACAGTCTTCCAAGTTAAGAATTTTAAATCACAAGTGGCTGCAGGCTCAAAGGGGGGTGAAGTAAGACCCTGTAGAACAAAGTTTAAGTCCCAAGGCATAACAGGTTCCAAGACAGGAGGACGAAGCAACAAAGTGCCCTTCAGAAAAGTCTTACAGAGTCTATGTTCCATTAGGCTAGGTTAGTCTGCGACATGAAAAGAAGAAATCGCTGCCAACTGGACTTTAATGGTTGCGGCAGCTGAACCCTGGTTGAAAAGCATAGAAAGGAACACCAATACTGACTAGATTGGAGTTGCGCAAGGGTCAGTCTTTTTGACATGTGCCCACATGGAAAACCTCTTCCATTTGCTGTAATAAATCTTCCTGGTCGAAGGTTTATGAGAGGAAGATAGAATATGAACCACCTCCGGCGAAAATTGGTGAAGCCGAACTAATGACGTTAGTGGAGTAGCCAGGCTGTCAACCGGAGGGTCCGAAGAGAGGGATGGATCTGCCCTGACATGCGAGTCAGTAAGTCTGGTTGTGAGTCCAGAATCCAAGGAGCGTCCATGAGATAGGGATGGAGAAAGGGGAACCAAATTTGACGAGGCTAGTGTGGAGCAATCAGAATCATTTTGCTTCCCAAGGATGGCGCTTTTTGAATAACATTTGACAGCAAGGGAACCGGAGGGAAGGTATATAGTAGATCAGAGGGCCAATCACGGACTACAGCGTCCCTAGGTGACTCCCCCTGATGGGGAATAAAGGTGAGGTAGCTGATGCATTTGGCATTCAGGGAGCTTGCAAAAAGGTCGCAGCAAGGCTGACCCCACCTGCGGAGGATCTGCTCCGCAACTTGACAGTTCAGGGACCACTCGTGAGGAATCAGAATAGCTCTGCTTAGCCTGTCTGCGATCACATTGGACTTCCCCGGAATGTGCATTGCTACCAGAAAACGTTGGGAAGACACTGCCCACTGCCACACTCACATGGCCTCTATGCAAAGGGGATATGACTTGGTTCCTCAGTGTTTGTTCAGATACCATACCATTGACATATTGTCTGAGTGGATTGCAAGAGTCCGGAGAGGAAGAAAGCTCTGAAGTGCTTGCAACGCTAGTAGCACTGCTCTCATCTCCAGGACATTGATATGCAGATGCATCTCGTGCTCTTGCTACGTGCTTTGGACTGTCCTGCCTAGATAATGCCCCCTTACCCCATCTAGGAGGCATTCGTGGTCACCATGGCAACCGGAGGCGAAGGAACGAAGGGCTTTCCCGCACTGAGGTTGACTGTGTGAAGCCACCAACTGAGATCCTGTTTGCACCTGTCTGAGTAGAATAGGGTGAGAAAGTGGAAAGAGACCACTGGGCGAAGAGTAGCCACTGAAGGAGCCTCATATGTAACCTTGCCAGGGAGACTAACATAATCAGACCAGCCATCGTCCCCAAGAATTGGAGGACCAATCTTTCCTTCACTCTTCTCAGAGGGAGCAAGGCATAAACCTGTTGTTGTAGGACTCAGATTCTTTCCTGTGGTAGAAAAGCCCACATGAGGATGGTGTCCAATTCGGCGCCTATAAAAGTGACACGCTGCGAGGGCAACAAGGCAGATTTTTCCCAGTTCAAGGTGATGCCCAACTGTTGACAAAGGCTGATAGTAGCGTCTCTGGTCTGAAGTAGCAGATGCCTGATGGTGGCAGTAAGGAGCCAGTTGTCCAGGTATGGTAACACTTGGAATCCCTGACGTCTCAAGTGAGCAGTCACCACTGCCATGCATTTGGTAAACACCCTGGGGGCTGTGGTGAGCCCAAAGGGCAGGGCTCGAAACTGAAAGTGACCGACTCCCAGCCGGAAGCGTAGGTGACTTCTGTATGCCCTGTCCATCTTTATGTGGTAGTAAGCATCCTTGAGGTCGATGGAGCACATCCACACTTTTCCCAACAATGGAAGAATAGACTGCAACGTGACCATTCGGAACTTGGACTTTAGCACATAGATGTTCAATCTGCCAAGATCCAAAATGGGTCTCAGGTCCCCTGTCCTTTTCGGCACCAAAAAGAATATGGAGTAAGTCCCTAATCCGATCTGGTCTAAGGGGACATGTTGGATGGCTCCTTTTTCTAGCAGCTTTGAAACTTCTGAAGCTGCGGAATCCCTTTGACTGGGTGGAACATCTGGGATTTTCTTGATTGGAGGGGGGTTTGACGAGAAGGGAATGACATTATCCTCCGGAAATTATTCGTAAAACCCACTGGTCCTGGGTGATATCTTGCCAGGCCTCCAGGTATAATGAGATTCGACCCCCGACTGGCTCCGGAAAAAACGCACAGTTGGGCCTCCCAACAGGAGTGGCGGTAGGGAGAACCACGAAAGGAATCGCGGTCTCCCGAGTTGCAAGGGCCTCCTCTGCCCCTAGGCCGGTGTCTTACCTGAATAACCACCCCCTCCCCTGCCTCTGGAGGGGGGCTCACCTTGTGCACCGGAAAAAAACCTCTGTGATTTCTTGAACCACATCTTTCCACCCCTCTGGGCCTTGGGATAAGGCCTAGAGGGAAGGGAACAGACACAGTTTTTCCTTCTTGCTCCCACCTAGCGAGAGTGTCTTTCATCTTGGTTCCAAACAAAGAGGAACCATCAAACAGGGCATCGGTGAATGAAGACTTGAAGGCCTCCGTGAAATGACAAAGGCACATCCAGGCCTGCCTCCTAAGAGCAATTCCTGAACTTTCTGCCCTACTCACTCCCTCGGCTGCATGGGAGATCAGTCTCATGGAGGAGTTCACAATAGAATTGAGGGTAGACATCTGAGCGTTGACCACCTGAGCCACCACCTCAGAAACATTACCCACTAGATATCTCCAAGCTTCTTTAGATCTCTCTGGAGCCATGTAAAGTGTGTAAGTAATTCAGTGACCGCAAAGTAAAGGCCGCTGAATAAAACGTATGCTTCCCGTACTGGTCCATAGTCCTAGACTCCTTGTTAGGGGGATGGACAGTGGAAGAAAACTCAGCTAATTCCTTCTGGCTGGCCGCTGCCACCACCATGGCATCCACAGGGACTCCCTTGGATAGAAATTCCTTATCAGGAGGGGCAGACAAAAATATATTGGGTCTCCTGGGGACTGGTTCCACAGAGTCAGGGTTTTCCCACACCCTTCGACAAACCAGATCCAGAAGCTCGAAGGGTGGAGACACCCAGGAGGCGGAGGAATGAGCACCAAAGGCCTTCAGGAAAATTGACTCCTCTTCCGAGGGGGCTTTGGAGGGCCAGTCACCCCTTTGCTTCAAAATCTCTAGGATGTCAGAGAAAGAAACCTCCTCAGAGGATGACTTAGGGGACCCCTCAGATTCCTCGAGGACGTGAGAGACTCATCCTGGGAATCTATGTGCTTCCTCTTGCACGTTTTCTTTCAGGGTGGCTCCTTAGGCAAAAACTCTGAGGGGCCCTCAGAAATATTGGGACCACTTGTGGGGGTACCCTGAGGCCTTGGGGCTCCGCTGTCCAGAGATAGATGGCAACCAGAGACCTGCACCGGTGCTATAGGGGACAGAGTGACCGAACCATATGATGCCGCTGACGCCCTGGCCAGCGCGCTCCGCATGGCCTTGAAAGGTGGTCCTCCCGGATCCAAAGATCGACCAGCCTCCGAAGCAGAGACAGGAGTCAGGCTTCCCCACACGGAAGCACTGCGAGGGAGACTAGGAGCAGAGAGGTGTCCCGAAGCCTCTCCCTTGGGTCCGACCAATAAATCCTGAGTCCGGAACCCCATGGATGGCGCCGACAGGGTCGGAGCGGATGTCGGAACTGATAAGCCAGGAGGGGCTGTCGGAACCCATCTAGGGACATCACACAGAGCCGAGCACTCCGGCTCTGAAAGCTGAGATGCGCTCGGAGGAAGTATTGATGTAGGTTGAGGCACCAGCTCCGGAGCTGACTGGGTCGGAGCCGAAAATGTTGCCAGTACCAGTGACCGAAGAAGTCTCTGCACCACTCTATCGACATCCACATCCGATAAGGTCCTGGAGGATTTGGAGGATAGGGAAGGAGATAGAGACCTCCTCTCTGAAGGAGACCTGCGAGGAGGAGGCCTGATGCTAGGCGACCGGCTCCAAACAGGCTCCAAGAAAATTGGAGCCGAAGCAGGTTCCATTACCACTGACGCTTCCTGTGGCCCCGAGGACAATGGAGCCGAGGATGTCGTTGAAGATTTTGCTATTTTCTCCGGCGGCTCCGAGGATACTAATGGAGCCGGGATCAATTTTCAGCCTTGGAAGATTTAGCTTTTGCTGGAGAAGCCTTAAAGCTGGAAGCACTCTCCAAACCCTCCTCGTAGGAGGGTTTCAGAAGTTCCTTCAAAATCAATTTGTTCTTCCTTTCCTGAAGAACAGACGGGCTAAAGGCATGACAAAAACTACACGATTCCTGAAGGTGAATCGCTCCCAGACAGTACACACAAACAGAGTGTCCATCAGTGATGGACATCTTATAATTGCACTTGGAGCACTTCTTAAAGCCAGAGGGCTTATGCTTCTTAGTATCTTTAGACATAGTTACCGCAAACACCAAGTAACTAACTCAAAACTAGACCAACGGTCAAAACAACCACAAGCGCGGGAACAAGACAAAAATAGTACACCACAAAGACCTCTAACTAAAACAGTCCTTAGATACAAGAACAGGGGGGAGGACTAATTCCTCTAATTTAAACGGTTTCAGCCCAAGGGAAAAAGTTAGCACGCAAGGAAAGAAAGGGGACAGACTATGTCCTCTAACTGAAACATGCCTAGCCCATTGGAAACAGCTAGTGGGATACCACAAGAACACGCTATAAGAGAAAAACACAATTTTTCCACAATACAGTCAAGAACACACACAAATAGCTATGAAAATAGCTTTTTTGCAAAAAACTTCTCTGTTATAAAGAAGAAAAGGTACTTAGCCACAGCCAAGAGCGAGACCACATCCGAGCTACATGAGCGGCAAACGAGATCTGGGGATAGAGAGCAGTGCAGCATGGGATACCATCTTAGCCCAGCCAATAGAAAGACTTCGAGCTAAAAGTATGGCAGAGTCGGAGCCGACATTCGGCTCTGAACTCATGGGTAAGAATGTAGGCGAGGCTGGACTACATAACATCAATAGTTTTAAATTACAATTATTCTTATAGTTAAAACTGGGTATCTCCCCTATACTATTTATTGTCTCTGTCACCAGTCAAAAAATGCCAATTTCGCAATTATAATTAGCAAACTTTGTGACAAAGCGTACTTTGTTCCTTTTTGTAGCCATCTTTCCTTAGAAACTATCTCTACAGGGCCAGCATAACCATTACCCTGAAAGGCTTTATTCTTAATAGTACAAAAAGGGGATTCTTTATAGCCCCTTTCTATAAATAGTTGCTGTAAATAATCTACTTTTTAACATCAGTAACTGTACTGCAAATATTTTTGACTCTATTCAACTTGTCCTTTAATAATATTTGGAAAAATATGCCTAGGATGCATACTGCTGTAATCCAAAAGATTATTCTTCCAACATAATTTCCAAAACAGTTTAGTATTAATAACCCCTACTTTATCCTTGTGTATTGAAACATCCAGAAAGTCAATAAATTCAAGTGAACACGGTGCTGTAAACTTCAAAAAATATGTAGTGGATTCTAAATATTTAATAAAATCAAACAGGAGAGATGGCCATCCATCCCACAACAGAAAGGTATCATCAACAAAGCGTCTATATAGTCTTATATGTGCGCTGAATGCATTGCAGATATTTCTTTTCCCAATAGTAGACCATGAAATTTACATCCGAATTTGCACAGGGGTGCCCATGGCGACACTCCACTTTTGTAAATAAATTGTATCTTCAGGGAATGATGATTTTATGTATGCCAACGTATGGGGAAACTCATCCAGAGTTACTGAAACATATATATCCTCCTCTTTTTCTTTCCTTCCAGCCTATACTGCATATTATTTTCTTGGATTCTATTTAAAGACCCTCTTTCAACCTATTCCACTTCTCAAAATTCATATCTACTAGTCCTCCCATAACCAACCCCTGAATCCCTCTCTTTTAAGTATGTGACATTAAAACCTCCTATGTTAATGCTTCAGACTGTTCAGTGTACACCTAATTGTCACAGTTATCTATGCATGGCTTAAAAGACTACTGGTCCAACCTCCACTCATTTAAACAGTCTTTGATTTCATGACAAAGATCATCTATTCTAGACAAGTTTTGCTACTTAGGCTGTAATAAGTGTAACTTGGATTAACCCTGCTGCCTTAATTTGCCTCGTACATCTATCACTTCTAGACTCTTCAAAAGTACTCTAGCGCCTTTTTCAGCTCCGATTCCACCTTGCAATCTACCTCTTGACACCATTTGGGCCATGAACGATCAAGTTTCCTACCCTCCACATAACTGTATAACCTTGAGCATGGCCATCTTTCACAAACCTCATCATTGTTTCTAGAGAAACATATAAAGATACTGCTATAATTTTAAGCCCACCACAGATACCTTTCCATCCTGCCATACAACCATCTTCCCTTTATAGCATCCCTACCTCTTTCATCCCTAATGACCTCTCTGAGCATTAATGCTCCACTTCTCCTAGCCCCTTCACAGTTCACTTGACTATTCCTTCTAATCACTTTAACTTCACTTCATGCATGGGATAATTTCCTAGGCTCTTCCCTACTTTAAAGGGTCTCTTTTAGGGCTGTTTCCCTTTCTTTCTTTACTCAGTATCACAAATACCCTCTCTTTTTAGTGGATTTCTCAGTACATGAACACTACAGCTTAATACTCTCATCTCAACCATCTGTTACTCTTTGGTTACCTCCTCTGCCTTTGCACTTTTCTCTCCTCTTTACTCATTTTACTTTTACTCCACTCAACCTTACTCACGGCTAATTGATCATCCTTCTCCATACGTATACACATTATTATCTATTACTTTGACCTCAGTTGCTTCCCACACTTCACTGGTACACGTTGCCCAAAAAACATAATAACCAAACCATCATTATCGATTAACTGTATAATACAAAGGTTTCCTCTTCCAAGATGCCTTTATTTGGCTTGCAAACCCATAGTCTCCTTCCCCTCAAATTGGAAGGAAGTAAAACAGCTACTAGTTGACACCATATCCACTTCGCCACTACTTTAATCATGCCTCCAGAATTGTGTCTCAACTTCCCCTTCATCAGTCCTTTACTATTTTTTCTCTCTCCTGTCATCCTAGTCCAGCAGACTTCTCCATCAAAAGGTCTTAGCTAATCCTACTGCAATATCGCTATTTTCCTCCCTCACCCCCGTACCCAAAACTGCCATCTTAACTTCCCCCTCTTAAATTCCTCTGGAGCCCTCTGAACAATTAATTATACATCCCACACACCAGTACTAGGCTAGGCACTATCGTAATACCCTAACATTTTCCCCCCATCATACTATCATATAAACCCTAAACCTTTCTAATTCATTTGCTCTCCTGCTCTCTCTCTCTCTCCACAAGGCGATTTTGTTAACTCATTAACATCTATCTACCAATCATGCTCTTGGCCAATATCTGCCTAGTCCCAGCCTTTTAAAGTCATTCTCTTAACTCTCATCATAACTCTACCATCACAGGAACTTACTTTTGCTTTCCTAGCCACATTTTACCCCAACCTACAATTAATATGCATCTGCTTTGTCTTACCCCCCTTCCCACCCCTATTTTCAGTCTCTCTCCGCTCTCTTTCCTCCCCCTCCCTTATCCTCTTCTAATACTTCCATACTTAAACTGTCACACAAACATGCCCAATGTGGTCTGTTGCTCTCCAATTAAACAATAGAATTTGAAGTAAATAACATGGCACTACTACTCTTTCTCAATTCCCAGACACTACAGTTACTTATAGTAGTTCTACCATCATCCCTCAGAAGTATTAAATATATATAGTTTCTCAAACAATTCCACAGGTTTCCTAGAGACCTTCTTCCTCCTAATGGCACAAAGTTTCAACCAACCATACTTGCTCTAGTACGAGTTTTAGATGCCATTCTTTTAATCCATACAGTCAGATGTACCTTCAGCCCCACATAAGTATTGGGTAATATAATCAGAAAATATATATTTGGAACCACATCTTATTAGTCTTATCTTGATATGGTACAGAATCTGTACTATGCACATAGTCTAGGGATAGTGAATAAAACAATGGGAAAAGAAAAAAATGACAAACCATGTTGAAATTTCCATAATGCTATTAATGTACACTTCTTCAATCCACCTTCATTATTTAAGTTTTATAATTACCATGTGAAACCACCTATAGTCATTAACTATATAGAAGACAATTAAAATGGCTTCCATGGATAGATTCATATCAGCAAAGCTAACTGGATGGCGCAGTGGTGCAGCTGTAGCATTGTCGCCTCACAGGAAGAGGTTTGCCAGTTCGATTCTCGGTTGGAATGCCTTCTATGCGGAGTCTGCATGTCCTCCCTGCATTCATGTGGGTTTCCTCAGTGTGCTCCGGTTTCCTCCCACATTCAAAGACATGCATCTGGAGCGTTTTTCCATGGGACTCCAATGAAAATTGGCTTGGTTTCATTCCAAGTCTGACTTTCCCAGTTAACAAATGTTAAATAATATATAATAAAATAAATAACTGTTATATAATTACTAAATGATGTACTAGTTTCTTTATTACGAAACAGCATGTAACTGACTAAAAGTACAGTTGTGAAAGATCTTACCATAACAGTAGATGCCCTTTCCTTCACTGTTGCAGTATTCCTAACATATAGGATTCCCTGCCATGGGTAGCCTAACGTCTGCCAGTACACAAAGCCTCCTGCTGCTTTAAGGTACATTGAACATCACATGTATTCACCTCGCACAGCGTAGGGCATAACGGTGATGTCTGGACGTACCATCCTCAAATTGCCCCAGTCTAAAGAAACCCAGGAAGTAACCACTACATCCAGGAAGGAAAAGGACTAGGGAGAAGGAGGGAGGAAGAGAAAACTGTAACAGTGAAGGAAAGGACATCTTTTATAGTAAGATTTTACACAACTGTATGATGTCCTTGCATTCACTGCTGCAGTATTACGAACAGATAGGAGAGTGTCAAAGCTCAAGAAGAAACTTGACAGGAGGAAAGAGCAGTAGAGCCCTCTAAGAAGCCATGCCAGCTCTAGCTCTGGAGATACCATCCAACTTGCAGTGCTGGGTAACAGGATGCAGAGATGTCCAGGTACCTGCTTCAAGAACAGAATTCATATGTAAGCCCTTGAAAAAAGCCAAAGCTCTAGTAGAATGAGCCTTAACAGAAGAAGGAATGCTCTTACCATGAAAGTATAACAAAAAGAAATCCAGTAAGAAATAGTTTGCTTGGATACTGCTAATCCTAAGGACCTAGGATGAAAAGAAACACTTGGTTCTTGGTTAGTCTAATCCAAATACAACCTCAGTTGTCTATGCAAGTCCAAAGTATACAGCACCCTCTCACTGTCAGATTGCAGAGAGGGGAAAAATAGGCAAATGAATACATTAAGTGAGAACTCAAACACCTTAGACATAAAGGAAGGATTAGTACACAAGGACATCCTGTCCTTATGAAATATCAAAAAAGGATGACGAGCAATGAAGGCTTGAAGCTCAGACACCCATCTGGCAGAAGTAAGGACGAACAAAAGAACAGTCTTCAGAGAACAATGCTGCAGGGAATCTGAACAGTGGGCTCAAAAGGAGCCTAACTCAACTTCTCCAAAACAAAATTAAGATCAGAGAGAGGAGAAACATGCTTTTTGGGAGTTATCATATCACTGAATTGATTAATCTCAAATCTAGTAGCCAAAGGAGGAGATAAAGGCAAAGAAGAGACAGCTGGTAAGTGGGCCTTAACAGAAGAACAGGCCAAACCAACATTCAGCAACTCAAACAAATAAGAGAAAACCAGAGGAACATCCACAGTAATTGGATCCGGGTTACAAAAGGGACACCAAACAGAAAACCTCTTCCATTTGGATATGTAGGCTTTCCTAGTAGTGGGCTTCCTGGACTCCTGCAGGACCCTCAGCACATTCTCAGAAAAAAAGTGTCTATGTAGAATCAAAATTCTATCACTCGGGGTGTCAGTTTAAGAGTGGACACATGGGGATGGATGAGAGATCCTTGTCTTGTGTGAGTAGGTCCACCCTGTGAGGTAATTTGTGATGATTCCCTTGGCAAAATCCAGAAGACGAGGGAACCAAGGCTCTCTCAGCCAACACAGAATCACCAACAAGATTTTGGGAGCATCCTGTTGAATTCTGAACAGGACTTTTAGAATGAGAGGAAGGGGATGAAATTCTTAAAGAAACATTCCCTTTTAAGAAAGGGAGAGGGCTTCCAGCTTCCACACCACATGACCTGGGAGTCTGGCACGAAATACAGGCAACTGTTCAGATGGGAGGCAAACAGATCTACTTGAGGAGTACCGGACTGGAGGACAATGTCCGGAAACACATCCCCGTGAAGCATCCATTCATAAGGAGCTGCTTAGATTGTCTGCCACAATGTTTTGACCTGAACGGATGTAAATTAAAGGAACAGTCATCACTTGACATTTGATAGCAAGATCCCATAATGGGAAAGCCAACCGAGGTGAGATCTTGTTCCTCCCTGTTTGTTTATATGCTACATCACTGTAGTACTGTCTGTGAATGCCTGGAGACATCCTAGACAGAAAACAGGATGAAAAGCCTGAAGAGCCAGAGTAAGAGCTTATTTCTGACACTAATGTGCTTCTTCTGCAGAAGAGACCACATACCCTGAACCAAAAGCTGCTCCCCATCCCACATCTGAAGTGCCTGTGCACAATTCCTGATAAGGAAGCGGGGGATGAAAGGGAAGCCCTGTAATTAGAAACAACTGCTACATCCACCGGTGAAGTTCCTTCTTAAGACAAGGAAGGAGGGGATCTACAAAGTCTAGAGGATGTGCATGTTGAAGCCAAACTGACTTCACAAAACACTGAAACTTTCTCATGTGGAGTTTGGCCACAGGAAGCATATGAATGATGGATGTCATGAAATCCAGAGCTCTCGGAACCTCACTGGTTATGAGGAAGACGACTGAGAGGAGGAAATCAGAGTCAAGGCATTTGGAAGAGGAAGAGACTGAAAGAAGGAAATGACAGTTAAGACCTTTGGAGGAGGCAGGGATGCCAGCACAGGCACTGACTGAATCCTGCAACCCAGAAAGACATGATCCTGAGAAGGAGTCAAAGGAGATTTTTTTTTAAATTTACTGTGAACCCAAGGCTCTGAAGACAGGAGATGGCAAAATGAAAATTTTGAAAAAGAATCTCTGGGGAAGATGCCTGAATCAACAAGTTGTCCAGGTAAGGAAAAATTTTAATCTCTTGAAGCCTGCAAAAAGCAATCACAAGAGTGAAGCATTTGGTGAACACCCTTAGGGCAGTGGAAAGGGCAAAGCAATGAAAAGAAAAGGCCAGGAAGCAGAAAAATGCAAGCACTTCCTGAAAACAGATGGATCGGAATATGGAGATAAGCTTCCTTGAGATCCAGAGACACCATATAGGCTGGAGAGAGTAAAAGAGCAAACAGACTCCAAAGAACTACTCATGCCAGAACACAAATGCACCAAGATACCTCGATTTTATCAATGCAAATGCTTTGGAACAGCTAGTTGATACGCCCACTAGAGGTGATAATATCTTGGACTTGGTATTAACTAGCACGAGTAACCACTGCAGCATTCCTGCAGTATCAACCTCCCTGGTAAGATCCAACCATAAAGCAGTCACTTTAGAAGTCACCAGAGATCACTGAGGTTCCTCACCAGCAGAATCCAGGGCCTCAAAAATCTACCATACACAGAAAGGCTAAAAGCCCTATCCCTCTACTCAGTTTCATACAGACTCCTCAGAAGTGACCTCTGTCTGGCATACAAGGCGATCTTGGACCTCGCCTTGATGGGACTTGCTGCATATCCGCAAGTCGAGTGCCACTCGAGAAACCCACACACGCAGCCTCAACCTGGTCTGTGACATGAATAGGACTTGTTGGGACAGATTTGTGTCCCAGAAACTCCCCCATCTGTGGAATGGACTTCCTCTCCACATCAAGCAGAGTACATTTTTAGCCCTTTTTAAGCACACCTGGACAACTGGATGGGAAACAAAAAATACATCCCTGGGATTCCAAACCTGTCCCTGCTGGATAGGGGCATTGGGCTCTGATTTGTTTAAACATGGGCTAAACTCTTGGCAAGGCTTATAAGGGCCTCAAGGCCAAAAGCCTAGTAACTTCCTATGATCCTATAAGGGACAACATCCAAAATGTGGGCACCTTCAGAAAAGTGTTTAGATGACAGAAGCCTAGAACTGGTCTCCAAGTACCTTCTTTTCTGGGCATTAGACAAATTCTTGGGTAAAACCCCCTCCCTCTTTGGGAAACAGGTACTGCCTGAATAGTACCCAGAGTCAAAATGTCTCAAAAGAATCTCTGGAGAAAAAAGGAAATTGTTCCTAAGGAGGCTGAGGAATGTCCATAAAAGGGGGGGGGGGGACAGGATTTCCACACCATGAAATACCTCTGACAAATGGACAGAAAGTACAGTTGTCTACACTTACCATAAATGTAGATGTTCGAATTTATTCACTGTTGCAGTCATTACATTTGGGTTATCTGCTTGCAGGTAGCCCTCAGTCGGCCTGATTAACAAAGTCTTGGGTCCTGCGTCAGTTACTGTCCCTTCTTCCATGACGTCAGGGGTATAAAACATGCAGGCAACACCATTACATCAGTTTTTCATGCCCCAGATGTCAGATGCTCCCCAATGGGAAGCAATTAAATATAAAAGTATAATGATATACCTCCAACAAAAAAGCAAATACACCAAAAACTTTTAAGCATAGTAAAGGAAAGAAGAGGTATAAACAAAAGAAGATAGGGGGGCTGGAGGGAGGATAACAAGGACTGCCACAGTGAATACACTTGAACATCTAGATTTATGGTAAGTGTTCACAACTGTACTATGTTCTTGGTGTTTCACTGTTGCAGTCATTACATTTGGGTAGATTCCCAAAGTTATGGTTGGGAGGTGGAATTTAAATAGCATTAGGACCAGCTATAAGGACCTGCAAGACTGCAGTGGCAAAGCCAGCTCTGGATTTAGAGAAAATTGGCAAATGATAATGCTTGGTGAAAGTATGTACAGAACTCCAGGTAGCAGCTTCTAGGATGTCCCTGGTAGGGACGCCTCTGAGAAAGGCTGTAGAAGTAGATGCAGCCCTGGTGAAGTGAGGTCTGATTCGCTGGGGGATAGGTTTTCCATGGTGCTTATAGCAGAAAGGAATGCAATGGCCTATCCATTTAGAAATGGTTTGCTTTGAAATAGCTTTCCCCTTTGCCCTTGCAGCAAATGCCACCAGCAGTTGTTCAGATTTCCTTTGAGGTTTAGTCCTGTCCAAGAAGAATCTAAGTTATCTGTGCACATCTAGCGAATGCAGTATATGTTCCCCTTTGTTCTGCGGATTGGGAAAGAAGGTTGGCAAATGAATGGACAGGTTAAGAGCCACACTGGATACCACCTTGGGCATGAAGGATGAGTTGGTTCTGAGGGACACCCTGTCCGCATGAAAGATGATGAAAGGCTCCACAGCCATAAGGGCCTGTAATACAGATACCCTTCTAGCTGAAGTGATTGCTAAAAGGAAAGCTGTTTTCCAAGAAAGAAATTTTAAGTCTGCGGTAGCAGCTGGCTCGAAAGGAGGCAAAGTGAGTTTCTCCAAAACAAAGTTAAGGTCCCAGGCAGGGGTTGGAGCTCTCCTGGGTGGTCTCAATTTTTTGGCCCCTCTGAGGAACTGCTTGAGCAGAGGATAAGAGAAGAGGGGAGGTTCTGTGTTATAATGAGCTGAAAAGGCTGAGGTATGGATTTTAATGGAGGAAAAAAGCAGGCCCTTGTGAAGCATCTCAGTTAAGTACTGTAAAATCTGAGGTAAATTGGGTGCTGCTGTGCTCATCCCCTGAGATTGGTTCCATTTTTCAGGATAAGATTTTCTAGTACTGGGCCTCCTTGCCTTTAAAATGATATCCATCACAGGTTTACTGAGGGATGGTAAAGGAGAGATTAGGTAATTAGCCAGGCTGCAAGGTTCAGTGTTAGAAGCTGAGGGTGCAGAATTTGGTTCTCCTGCTGGGACAACAGGGAAGGAGTCTGAGGCAGATGCCATGGGGGTAACTGTGACACACTCCACAGGAGGGGGTACCAGTGTTGGTGTGGCCAGTCTGGAGCAATCAAAAATAATCCTTGGTTTGTCCTGTTTGATTTTTAGTAGTACTTTGGAGAGCAGAAGGCACAGACTGATAAGTTTTTTTCCAGCTGAAGGACAGAGCATCCACTTTCCAGGCTTGTTTGTGGGGAGTCCTTGTGCAAAATTTGTCCAATTGGTAGCTCTGGGGAGAGGCAAATAGGTCTACATCTGGGCTCCCCCACTTGCTTGTCAACGTGTTGAAAATCCTTGGTTCCAGTTTCCACTCGTGTGGGTCCATGAAGTTTCTGCTTAGTCCGTCTGCCAGTGTATTTAATTTTCCTGGCAGGAACTGAGCTTGTAGGTGCACTTGGTAGCTCAAGGCTGTGTTCCACAATGCCATGGCTAGTCTGCAGAGGGGGTAAGAATGTGTACCCCCCTGCTTATGTACCACATAACAGTGGTGTTGTCCGTCTACCATTAGTTGTCCTGGAAGAACGTGGTCCTTGAAGGCTATCAGAGCATTCTGTACAGCTAACATTTCTTTTTAATTGATATGCAGGTGCATTTGACTTGGGTTCCATTTGCCAAGAATGCACTTCCCTGCCAGGTAAACCCCCCCATGCATAGTCTGATGAGTCTGTTGTTAGGGTTTGGGCAGCAGGGGTGGTGTGAAAGGTAGTCCCTTGTTTAGGTGGCAGGCCTCTGCCCACCAAAGGAACTGTAGGCGTAGGCAAGGTATGATAGGAATCATTGCTTCTAGATCCTGGGAATGTTGACACCACAGGCTTTTAGATACCACTGTAGTTTCCTCATACACAGTCTTGCATATGGAATTAGAAGAAAGCAGGAGGCCATGAACCCTAAGGCTTGCAGTATTTGGCTTGCAGATAGCACGGTTTTTGTGGCCACTTGTTAGAAGTAGGTTGTCAAATTAATTTGTTTCTCCAGCGTGAGATAAGCCATCTGGGAAATTGTATTCAAGCTTGCTCCCAGGAATATAATTTGTTGACAGGGTACCAGGTGAGATTTCTTTTCGTTTATGGTGTACCCCCAGACAGGTTAGAACCCTTTGTACAAAGGCCAGATGATTCAAAAGTATGTCCTGGCTTTCTGCCTGAATTAGACAATCGTCCAGGAATGGGTATATTTGAATATTTCTTTGCCTGCAAAATGCAATAACTGGAGCTAGGCACTTTGTGAATACCCTGGGCGCAGTAGATAAGCCAAAGGGCAGTGCAGAGAACTGATCATTTGTGTAGCCTGCTTTGAAGCAACGGTATCTTCTGCAAGATTCCCTGACTGGGATGTGCAGGTATGCTTCTTTTAAATCTAGTGTTGCCAACCAGGCATCTTTGCCTAGCATAGGAAGCAACTGGTGAAGAGTCAGCATCTTGAATTTAGGAATCTCCAAAAAGGTGTTTAGAGTAGACCGGTCCAGGATAGGACGCCATGAATTGTCTTTTCTGGGTACCAGGAAAAGTCTCGAGTAGGGACCTTGTCCCTTTTCCTCTTCTGGTACCAACTGAATAGCCTCCATGCTTAAGAGACAAAATACTTGTTTTTGGGCCTCTGGCCACTGATTTGGGGGTATGTCCGGCCAACCGTTTGGCGATGGCAACGTGTGGAATTGAAATCTGTATCCCTGGGACACTATATTTAAAACCCATTTGTCCTGGTTAATGAGCTCCCAGTTCTTTGCATGAAGAGCAATCTTTCCCCCCAAAGGGGTAGTCAGTTGATAAGTGCTTGGAAATTTTAAAAGAAAGTCATTGTGACAGTTTACCATAGGGGGGAGTCTTATTACTCCCAGATTTGGAAGTGGAGGCCCCCCACTGCTTAGTCCTGTGTGTCCCCTGGGACTGAAACTTGGGGTTTCTGCTGTCTGGGTTTGGCTTGAGAAGACCTGGAAGGGGCTGGAAAGGACCATTTTTTAGAGGGCCAGTGCCTACTAAATCTAGGAAGCTGAACTTGCAAGAAATCTTTAACAGTTTGCACAGATTTAGCTTCATCTTCCATCTTTTTAAGAACTTCCTCAGCCTTGTGACCAAACAGGCGGTCCTAATTTAAGGGAGCATCCAACAATTTAGCTTTAACATAAGGTAAGGATTGCTCCTTAAGCCAAGCATGCAGTCTGAGCACAGACCCAGTAAGAGCAGCCCTGCAAGAGGCCTCTAAAGAATCAAAACTACACTGCAAAGTATGTTTTCCAACCTTTTCAGCAGAATGCAGTAAATCCTGTAATTCTTTATTTTCCAAACAATCAGGAATCAACATAATATTCTCTTTAAGCAATCCAATAACATGTTGCTGATACTTTAACATATGAAACTGGAAGATTAAAGCCCTAATGGCCAAGGTTGCAGAAGTGTAAACCTTCTTACCCCATCTATCCAGCGCCCTGGAGTCTATCAGAAGGGGTAGGATTTTTACCAGTAGAAGCCTTAATGCCCTTGGGCCCCTGAGAAATGGTCTCTGGATCCGCAATAGGATTTTTAAAAAGGAACTTGTGTGACTCGGGGACCCTGTAGTATCTGTCAGGTTTTTTGGCAGCAGGAGGCAAGGAATCAGGGGCCAAACTAGATTCCAAAAAAGCATCATCAACAATGTCTATTACAGGAGGAATAGCTAAAGGCCTATGCTAAGGCAGGAGTAAGAAATCCCTGAGCCTCTTTTTGACTCAGAAAATTCCTGGCTTTCCCAGTGGAAATGCTCCCTTAGAGTATGTAAGGTTTCACCAAAAGAAAAATCCTCTGGAGGGGAAGCAGAGGGAATAGAGTCCTCTGCATCAGAATCCTCATAAGTAGATAAAGGCAAATCCAGATCATCAGAAGAATAAAAAAAAAACAGAATCCTGGTCAGAAGACTCAAACAAATTCAGTCCTAGGCCTCTTAGAAGGGGGGGGTTGGCTACCCCTGATTAGAGTTATTAGACATTCAGCCATTCTTATTTGTTTTTTAGGCATAGAGGCTTGAGCATGTGGCCTGGGCGTCGGTTTTTTAGGCATGGTTCGAGATTTTGGCCTAAGTGAAAAAGGAGGTGTCTCTTTAATATGCAAGTCCATAGGCTTGAATACACTTTCAGAAGCCGGTGCCTGCACAGCGGCTCCGGACCCATCCAAGGTAGAGACATCCGCACGTTCCATAGTTGAAGCATCTTGCGGCATACCGGACTCTGAATGGGTCTCAGTGGAGGCCTGCGAATCAGAAGTAGCGGGTATCAGGGGCTGCAAAAGCACCTCACAGAATATCGGCGAACTGGCGACTGGCTTAGGAGAAGCGTCGTCGGCAGTTTTGGACCTCGGCTGCCTGTCTCTGCATATTTTTGCATTTTTTCGGAATCCCGGTAGTCGGATGGCTAACTTACGACATTTCAGGATAATTAAACCGAAAACCGAAATATTTAGAGGTAAAAATATACCGACAGATAGTGTGCTGATTAAATAAAGCACAAAACCGACAGCAAGATATGTCATGATCAGGGCCTAGGCAAGGAATACAGTACGAATGAAAATCTTTATGAGGTATTTGCTTTCCACAAGTAATGCAATTATTAACTTTTACTGACATCGGTGAGGAGCAAGAAAAAGTTTCCCCAACGGGGTACTTCGCTTTAGTTGAAGACTTCAGTTCTGAAACTCAAAAATGAAAATATCAGGAGTCGGCCAACCGGCACTTGCAAACTGTTTCTGCTTCGGGCACCGCACGGCAAGAAAGACTGATATAATGGTGTCAGCTGCAAGTTTTATACCCCTGACGACCTGACGTCATGGAAGAAGGGACCAGTAACTGACACAGGACCCAAGACTGTTAATCAGGCCGACTGATGGCTACCTGCAAGCAGATAACACAAATGTAATGACTGCAACAGTGAAACACGAAGAACATCCCAAGAATCCTGAGTAATCTGAAGCTAAAGAGATGAAAAAGGCAAAGAGAAAAGACCAATGTGACTGGAAAGATATGGATAGTCATAAAACACCCTGTTTATCAGGAAAGAAAGGCTTCAGAGTCCCTGAAGTCTCAGTAGCCTTAGCAGGAGGAGCCATCTTGCCACTCTTTTTGTCCTTAGGAGGGTGAAATTGCCTGAAAACAAAGGCTGGCTTACTGGAATAATTTCTCTGAAATTTAGGCACAGGAGAGACAAACACAGGTTTGGGTTCCTGTAAGGCCATCCCCTTATTCTGAAGGGACCTAAACCAGCCACTACTTCCCCAAACAAAAGTTTATTATCAAGAGGAGCAGCCATCAACTTAGCCTTGATATCATCTGGTAAGGATTGAAACCTAAGCCAAGAATACCTCCTCATCACTGAGCCAAAAGCAGCAGCCCTAGAAGAGCCATCTGCTGCATCATAACTACACTTGATAGAATGACGGACCACTTGAGAGGAAGTCCCTAACAAGGAAAAGTTAGAAGTTCTACCTTCAGTGTCTGAGAGATCAGAAATAAACTTACAAGCCTGAGAAAGAAGAGCCAACACATACCTGGACATGTGTCCGATAATTAATAGCCCTAAAAGCCACAGCAGCTGAGGCATAAACCTTCTTACCTAGCTTTTCCATGCTTGTGATTGTGTCCCCAAATGAAATTTCTTCAAAATGGAGCATCAGGACTATTAGATTCCACTTCCTCTGACCCACAGCCGAAAGGAGAAGTCATTTGGGATGAGTAATCAAGGCATTCCTCATCAGAATAATCCTATTCCCTGGGCCTTAAGGGTGTAGAGGACCAAGGGGGTGCTGGAACAGAAACCCCCTGAGCAGGTTTTAATGCCATCAAATCATTAAACAAACCGAGTAAAGGCCTGCCACTCACTCTGTGGATCCCTAAGAGCAGGAAAAACATATTTATTTTTTTGTTTCTTCTTTAAAGGAATGTCTGCCTTATAAAATTTAAAAGGCTCTGACCCAGGATCGTATTCAATAACTGTAGCAGGAATGTCTTCCTTAACTAAAGTCCGAGAAACACCCCTAGTCCCCTCAGAAATAATCAATCATGGTTCTCCCTGAACATCTGAAACGGGCACCTGCAAAGCCTCATCCGATGTGCAGCAAGCCGGATCCTGGCTGGCTTCCAGCTTGGTCACAGCTGACCCTCACGGCGGGAAGCTCCTTCCACTGTATATTTAGTGAGAAACTTAAGGTGCTGGTTCTCAAGATACAAAGAAAGGGAAGAAAGCCTACAACAAAGGGCTTTTGGTTTGAAAGGCTGACAAAATGAACAGGTTCCATGGTTGTGAGAAGCTCCTATGCAAAAAAAGATACTTATCGTGGTGGTCTTTATGGGGAATCTGTCTCCCACATTGGCATTTAACCTTCCTGGATGACATTAACCTCCTGGAGCAACAAAAAAGCTAAGAAAATCAAAACTCCAACAGGGCATTATCTGCAAAGACTCTGTACTAGCAAGATGACATAGGCATTGAGACCGTCAAATGAAAGAGGCATTCAAACTGGCAGAACTTACATAGGCGTAGAGACCAACAATCTAGAGATGTGTTCAGACTGGTGGCAAAGAAGTTCAGAGGATGGTATGTCCAGATATCACCTCCGCCCTATGCTATGCGAGGAGGATATGTGTGATGTCTGGCGTACCTTAAAGCAATAGTAGGCTTCGGTATAATGGCTATCGAGCTACCCCACAGAAGGGAATCCCATAGGTTAGGAATAGTGCAACAGTGAATATAAGAACATCAGCTGTTCCAGTCTAGGGAGAAGCAGTATGAACCAAAAAAGGTGGGTTATTTCCCAGCTTAATGTCATTACTAATGAATAACGAGACCACTCTACTTCAAGTCTTCACATGTAGTCCCCAAGAGCAGTCTACCAATGTCCTCTTGGTCCAACCTCTGTACTGCTCAAGGCCCTTCCTCCTTTCCTGCTGCGACAATTACAATCTGTCCAGCCTCGCTCTTGCTGCATTATATTTTTAAGCAAAGGGCATAAGCTCCTTGAGTAAGAGTCTTCTGATCTCAAAACTCATTGTTCATTTGTTGTCATATCCATGGTCTCAGCAGCTTAACTATTCCAAGACTCCACTGCTTCGTTATTTCTAAAAACTCTGTTGTCTCCTCTGCTACCTAAATGATTTGGCACTCTGTAGAAAATACCTTCAATATTGCTGGATACACAAGTTATACTTTAATAATTTTAATTTCCAGAACCTTTTGGCTGGGATGAATATGTCTTACTGTCAACAGCTTTGAGCAGAGTAGTCCTACTCTATCAGTATGTAGATGTTTCTATACGTTAACTGCAGCCCCAGTGCCTTGACCTCTGCAAATATTTTCTCTTTATGATTATTTGCCTGGTGGCCACTAGATTATAACATTATTTTTTTCAGCTACTGCTTTTTTTTTCTCTGATAACATTTCTACCACTTACACTTGGTTCTTAATTTCTCTTTATTTTTATTTATTTTATTTTATTTTACATTTGTTAACCGGGCTAGTCTAACTGGATGTATTTCCATTTTCAGTAGAGGCCCGGGGAGAAAAGCTCCACATAGAGATAAACACAGTTACATGATATACAAAAATTTAGCTGTGGTAAAAAGGAGAAGGAGGTGGGGATATGCAAATATGCAGAAACACATCATAGGATTCAATACTAACATAACATAAAAGGATTCATCATTCTCACACAATAAAATTAAAAAATGACACTTATTTCACATTATTTTATAGGAAGGTTATAGAAGGAGAGTAAGAGAGAAAAGAGAAATATTCAAAATGAAAAAAAAGTGAGTAGATCCGAAAAATCTATGCTTTCAGTAAAAAGAAATGCACCTAAAGGAGGAGAAGGATATTAGAGAGTTAGCACTTATAAAGTGATGGAAGTAAGGCTTGTAGAAGAAAAAGGATGAAGGAGAGGGAGAGGGAGGAGTGGAGGGATAGTAGGGAGATCTAGTCGGGGTTACAGCAGGGACATAACCATTGCTTTTTCAGGTAAGTTCTGAGTTTTTGTTTGAACAGAACAGGAGTTGGAATAGAAGTAAGTTCAGTAGGAAGTTGATTCCAGTGCTTACCAAGGGCATTAGAGAAAAGGGAGTCACCAGCAAGGTTGTTGGATTTAGTTAAAGTTACTAGTAGTTTACTGTAGGAACTAAGTGAGTTCAGGTTAGAGTAGGGGTCAGAAGTTTGGAAAGTGCAGGAGTGTTATTAGGTTGATAGAAAGCTCTATGGACAAAGGAAAGTTGGGAAAGAAGCAACATATTTTCTAATTCTAGCCAGTGAAGTTGCTGAAGGTTCAGGCAGTGGTGGGTTCTAAATTGATTGCCAGTCACAAATCTAGCAATACTATTATATGTGTTAGCCAATTTTGAGAGATTGTTTTTCTTCAGGTTAGTGTAAATTGGTGAGGCATAGAGAAGAGTTGAAATAAGGTGAGAGTGGGCAAGAGTAGCTTTGGCTACCAGGGTTAAGAATGTTCTAATTCTGTAGAGGGAGCCCAGTTTTCTGTTTACAGTTTTAATGGTATTATTGATGTGACAATCATAGGTAAGGTTGTTGTCAATCATGACTCCTAGCAGTTTGGTAGTGGAGTCAGCTGATATTAGGGTGCCATTAATAGATGAGATGGAGAAATCTAAAGTGGGGGACCTAGTAGTAGGTTTAAAGAGGAGGAGTTTTGTTTTTAGCATTTAAAAGTAGGCAGCGTTTTAAGAACTATGCTTCTACTGTGTGGAATACATTTTGAGTAATAGTTTGTAGCTCTGAAACGTTTTTAGCTGAGCAAATAAGAGTGGAGTCATCGGCATATTGTATACATGTAGCTTGTGGAATAGCTGCTTGTAGGTCATTTATAAAAAGGGAGAAAAGAAGAGGTCCAAGAATAGAGCCTTGTGGGACACCAAGAGAAACTGGAAGGAGAGAGGAGAGTTGGTTATCCCAGAGGACTGCCTGTTTCCTGTTAGTGAGATAGGAAGTAAACCAGAGGATAGCCTTAGGTTCTAAAGCAAGAGATTCTAGGATTTTTATGAGGAGGGGGTGGTTAACCATGTCAAAGGCTTTGGACAGGTCAATAAAGAGTGCAGAAGAAAGAATGTTATTATTGCGGTTTGTGTTTATGAAGTCAGTAAAGGAAAGAAGAGCAGTGGTAGTACTGTGAAAAGGCCTGAAGCCGTGTTGACAGGGAGTTAGAATGTTATTTTTAGTTAAGTAGTTCATTAGCTGGTAGTGAACACATTTTTCCATGATTTTTGCTAGGGGAGACAGGAGTGCTATAGGCCTGTAATTAGAGTATTCATTGGAGTTACTTCCTTTATGTAGGGGTATAATGTGAGATTTTCCAGATGTCAGGTATGGTACCTTCATTGATAGTTCTATTAATAAGGATGGATATGGGACAGGCTATAACCTTAGCTGCTTTTTGGAGGTATTCAGATGGAAGTTGGTCAGCCGATGGGGTACATGGTTTAAGTTTTTGGATACATTTTTGGATGAAGGTGGTGGAGATAGGTTGTAGAGTGAAGGTAGGTTGAATAGAAGCTGCTTGAGCAGGGATGCTAGAATTGTCAAAGGAAAGGTGGGAGGCCAGAGAATTGATGGTATTGGTGAAGGAGGAGTTGAAAGCATTGGCAGTTTCATGGGAAGAATTGTTTTCGGATCCAGAGGAGGGAGAGAGGTGGGTAGTTTGACTGGGGTGAAGAAGTCTATTCAAGGTTGACCAGAATCTTTGGGGATTATTATGATTAACTTGTTGGAGGTTACTATAGTAGTTTTTTTTGTCTGAAATAATAGCGTTTTTAGTACTATTTCTTAAGTATCTGAAGGTCTGTTGATCAGAGGGAGATTTACTAGTTCTCCATTTTATCCAGGATTTGTTTCTGAGTAGCATTTTGTGCCTTGTTTCCTTAGATAGCCAGGGGGCGGGTTTAGTTTTGACTCTGATAGTTCTTTTTGGCGCATGATTATCTAGGATTGATAGGAATGTGGTGTTAAAATATTGAACTGCTTCTTCTAGAGGAAGAGTTTTTAGAGGTATCCATTTGCAGGCATTTAGTTCAGTGCTAAATAGGGTGGGGTTAAAGTTTTTATTACTACGAGAGGTTGGGATGGTAGGGGCATTAGTAGCAATGTTCTTCTTTCTTATGATATAGGTTAAGTTGTGGTCGCTAATGTCATCTGGCAAAGTGCCGGTTTGATATTGTAGCTGTGATTTATTAACAAGAATCCAATCTAGTATACTTTCTTTGTTGTTAGGTTTATTAATTCTAGTGGAGGTATTTATTGTCTGAACCAAAAGGTGGGTTATTTCCAGCTTAATGTCATTACTAATGAATAAAGAGACCACTCTACTTCAGTCTTCACATGTAGTCCCCAAGAGCAGTCTACCAATGTCCTCTTGGTCCAACCTCTGTACTGCTCAAGGCCCTTCCTCCTTTCCTGCTGCGACAATTACAATCTGTCCAGCCTCGCTCTTGCTGCATTATATTTTTTAAGCAAAGGGCATAAGCTCCTTGAGTAAGAGTCTTCTGATCTCAAAACTCATTGTTCATTTGTTGTCATATCCATGGTCTCAGCAGCTTAACTATTCCAAGACTCCACTGTAGTTATTTCTAAAACTCTGTTGTCTCCTCTGCTACCTAAATGATTTGGCACTCTGTAGAAAATACCTTCAATATTGCTGGATACACAAGTTATACTTTAATAATTTTAATTTCCAGAACCTTTTGGCTGGGATGAATATGTCTTACTGTCAACAGCTTTGAGCAGAGTAGTCCTACTCTATCAGTATGTAGATGTTTCTATACGTTAACTGCAGTCCCAGTGTCTTGACCTCTGCAAATAGTTTCTCTTTATGATTATTTGCCTGGTGGCCACTAGATTCTAACATTTTTTTTTTCAGCTACTGCTTTTTTTTTCTCTGATAACATTTCTACCACTTACACTTGGTTCTTAATTTCTCTTTAGTTCCATTAGCAGTGAAGTGGACTATTATCAGTCTTACCATTCTTTGTGATGTACAAAAGATCCAAGCTATTTGATGCCCCCTTTCAACTTTGCCAGCTGTTTGGTGATAAAGTCCTTGCAGTCTCTGCCTTCCACATTCCCTGGTACACCACTAATCCAGACATTTGCACACTGCAATCAATCTAACTCAATCAAGGTCACTTCCATCTATTCTATTTCATTTTGGCATCTACTGCTGCATGTTTGGTGTTTAGTAGCTTACTTTGCTGGATTGCACTTTGCAAATAAGTCAGAATGGTTATTCACTACCTCTGCTACCACATGGATGGCTTTACCGGCATCCTGATGTGTTGTCTGAGCCTCACATTAATTTTTTTAACCTCCACAAAGACATCTCCAAGTCTGACTTCTCTCTCCTTTTCAGAATCTCACTTGCTGCTGGATACTGTATTGGTAGCCATACTCACTGTGCACTTTGAATGGGGAAGGTGATGTTGCAACTGAACTAATTGTACACTTTTTTTTTTTTTTTTTTTTTAAACATTTTCATTGGTCATTAAACAGACTGATCTCCTCTTAAATTCCTTATCTGCACTAATTTCCAGTGCACATACTGAAACACTGGACACAGTGCTGTTTATGCTGTTAGCACCAAACTGCAAATCAGAACTGTATTGGCTTTACTAACTTAAATAACTTTTTACACAGAACTTCATAGACTATCAATGCATTAATAAACATGAGGAAATTTCACTTGAATAACTGCCAATTTGACTGTATATGCATCATTTTTTTCTGCTACTTATCTTGATGGAATCAATGGAATTGAAAGAATGAATACAGATAGCCTAGTAACCTCCTACGATCCTATCAACCCCAGAGGCCATTTCAAGCCTAGTCGTTTCATCGCAATATAACACCATAAATACTCTAGTCAATACCCAGGATTGTATTTAATAATGACTGCTCATGTCCAGGAGGGCTGTGGGCGCTATTCCTGGTAAGAACTGAAGGTGCCCCATCCACTCGTCCAGGTTCCTTTTGAACAGTGTCATAGAGGTGCTCTGTTTCACAAATGGGCAGCCTACTCCAAAGACAAGGCAGTTGCTGGGAGACAAACCTGTCTCCCCAGAATGTCCTATTCAAGTTGCAGGCCATATTTAGGTCCCTGGACCAGGTAGCTCTAGCCCAGTTTGATTTACGAATGTGTAGCAGATTCATTAGGTTTGGGTTGGAGACTGCTCTGTAAGCCAGGCATAAATCCCTCCTAAGAAGTCTATACAATACAGAGTATAGTGACAGGCCTTTAGTTGTTCTGTATAAGGCACGTGCTGGAGTCCCTTGATAATCTTTGTTAGAAACCTCTGAGGTCTCTCCAATTGCTGCAGGTGCTTTGTACAGTACATGCCAAAAGGGGCGTTATACTCAATAATGGGCCTGATTAGTGACAAGGATGGAGGGGTTAAAATCTTCTTTGCTCTACAGGTGATGCCTTTGCTAGTGAACTGTGCTATGTAAAAGGCTGTGTCCTTACTACAGTAGACACATGGTCAAAGTTAAGGTTGCAGTCTACTTGTGATCCCAGACTCCTTACCACTTTATTGGTACATAAGGTATTGTTGCTAATTTGATAGTGTGAAGGGACATTGTTTTTACCAAAGGGAATGATGATGCATTTCTTTGCATTCAGTTTGAGACTGTGACTAAGACACCAGTCATTGGTCTGCGTAAGACTCTTCTGAAGTACACGACATCATTTGAGGATTCAGCAACTGCACCCAGTTTGCAGTCGTTAGCAAACTTGGTCAGCCACAGCCCCTTATTTTGACCTGAACTTCTGAGAAGTATATACCACATAGTAGGGGGCCCTTTGTGGCACTCTGCTGGTGACAGGTCTGCTGTTTGATGTGGAGCCACCCACCTTGATCATGCATGACCAGTTTGTGAGCAAGTCAGCAACCCATCTTACAACAAAGAGGTTTACATTCAGTTTGCCAAGTTTATCAGTAATGCCCAAGTGTGGGACTGTGCTGAAGGGCTTTGCCAAGTCGAGGTATGCGGTGTGTACAGAATTGCTCTCAATGGCCCTGGTCACATTTTTGAAGAAATCTACTAGGTTTAACAGGCAGGATCTGCCCTTGATGAAGCCAAACTGGATCAGATCCAGGGTTTCAAGGTCGCCTATGTTTTATTTATAAGGTCCATGATGATACCTTCCATGGCCTTACAGATGAGGCTGGTCAGACTTATGGGTCTATAATTCCCCAGGTCTGCTGCTAAGACACCTTTGTGGAGGGGAGTAACTGTTCTCCATTCCACAGGAACAAAGCCTGTGGATAGGCTATGATAGAATAAGGTACTGGTGATGCTAGTTCATGTTTTAGATTGCTTAGAATTCAGCTCAGGATGCTGTCTGGTCCCACAGAGGCTGTTTTTTTTTTTTTTAGACAAGGCTTTAATGACCTGCTCTTCGGATATGTAGGGTGGGGTGGGAGGGGGGGGGGGGAGTTGAGGGCAAGGTTTGTGATAAGTTTTGAGGGGATAGAGGAGTGAAATTTTCACCAAATCTGTCCGCTAGCAGGTTTACTATCTCTACAGGATCAGTGTGTGTAATACCATTAGTCACCAGTTCTCTACAAGCTTGGGTCCTACCTTTTAGGCTACGTGCATAGCTGTAAAAGGCCTTATGGTTATCCTTTGATTTGATTGATGGGTTTTTCTCAAAGTTACCCTTAGAAGAGTTGACATGTTGTCTTATTTGCCTGCTGAGGAGGGTGCTTTGTCATTGTTGGGGCCTCACCTTAGTCTTCTTAGACAGCAACATTTTGTGTTTTTGTAAAGGTTCTTGATGCTGGATGTCTACCAGGGTGGCTCGTTTTTACTTGAGTCTATACACTTATACAAGTGATTGTACAGGGTTTCAGTGTAAGCCCTTAGTGAGTTATGATGTTGTGCCAGTTCGAAGGTGACTGATTTGTGGTCAGATTTAACTAACGAGGGTCAGACAGTTGCAGTAGTGCTTCTGTTTGTCATGTTAGTGAAGACCAGATCTAGCATATTTGTTCTTCCTGCTGGGGTTTAAACAATTTGTTCCAGAGCATTTCAGTTAGCAAAGTCAAGGAACATTTGCGCATGTGAGTTATGACTACAGTAGGTTTTCCAGTTGATGGTGGGATAATTGAAATCCCCCATGACCAGAGTGTTCGGCAATATTTGGATTGACTCTAGTTTATTCAAGGAGGCCTTGTGTGCATCATGATTCATGGAGGGAGATCTACAACAAGCTATGACTTGAATGGGGGTCTTAGCCACAGTAATCTGAACTTGGAGTAACTCCATGGAGTTGTCCAGTCTAACTAGTCAGGAGGTGAATTTATCTATAACATAGACAGAGACACCGCCTCCTTTAGTTCTCACACATTTATCTTGCGGTTTGAAGGTGTTGAAGGCATTGTAGCCTTGCAAGGCCGGAGTGGGTACTCTCTGAAGCCTTGAATCAGGTTTCCATGACTGCACAAACATCTACATCTTCTAGTGATAGAAGTGCTTCCAGGGTATGCAGTTTTTGGTTTAAGATCCGAGCATTTAGCAGCATAACCCTTAATTTATGACTGGAAATTTTCACATCAGCAATTTTGTTTTTGAGACTTTGCCTAAAAAAGGCACTATGGGGGAGGCAAGAGCCCTTGCCAGCAGCTGAAAGCCTAGTGGTGCCACATGCAAACTGTCTCTGACAAAGCAGGAAGGATTGTCAACCAAGTCATCCCAAGTTGAAAGAAACTAGACCCCCTTTGAATGACACCAAAAACTTAACCAATTATTGAAATCAATAATTCTTTTGTTTACACTGTGGCATCATTCTGCCTGCGGTGGTGGTGCTGCGGTAGCGTTGTCGCCTCACAGTAAGACGCTGTCCAGTTAGATTCTCAGCTACAGCGTCTTCTGCGTGCAGACATGCGTGAATGGGCGTACCTTCATTGAAGGTTGTGCATCAGGCCTGGCATGCCAGTGGTAAAAATCAACTGCCAATCATTAGCGGACCGGAGTTCCGCTGTGGCGACCCCTAACCGGGAAAAGCCGAAAGACACAAACTGTGGCATCATTCTAGGTGAGGGTAATATTCTGCTCAAGGCTAGGGATATATACTTGTCTGGGACACATACTCAGAGTTCAATCATGCCAGTCTTCATATAGTCCAGTGAGGTACATCTCAGAATGTTCACTCTAACATGAACTATGACAGAGTCATTATGGTAGTTGTTGCCGAGAGGCCTAACTGCATGTGTAATCTGATGAATCCTGACACCGGACAGGCAGTTGACTGTGACTTTCTCCTTATCTAACCTGGTGAGTGGGACACCCGTGCGTCTCACTATGGGGTGTCCAATGATAAGAAAATTTGCTTTTTGAGTGTTACGCCTCAAGGACTTAGTAGGTAAGACACTGGTGCTGCTATGTGCCTTGGATGCTGTGGGAATGGTGTTAGCTGAAGCAGTCTTGTGTTTTGGAGGTCTCTGGTGTTTCAGTAGAGAACTCCCACATATATAGACTTATGTGCTGGATGCATACTATGTGTAGTGGTACTATGTTTCCAAGTAGTGGTGGGTAAGTTGACAACCTCTTCTATGCTATTTTGAATGCGAGAGAGCATGGGTTTAAAGATTCTTGTTGTAGATACATCTCTCACACTCTGTACTGGAGTGCATTATTAGTAGAGGGTTGTCAGTGTACATGACGCAGTTGCTACACTGCCTCAGGAAATCCAAGTCGAACAGGCTGACAGGAGAAAAAGTACAGTTTTGTACCTACCATAAATGTAGATGTCCGAGAGGAATGCATCTGCAGTCTTTACAAATGGGTTGTCCTGTCGTCAGGCAGCCCTTCGGTCGGCCGGATTCCAAAGTCTGGGTCTGGCTTCGGCTGGAGTCGCACTTCACCAGACGTCATCGCGGCAGTTATTCGGGTATAAAGGCATCAGCCGACACCATTTTCCTCAGTGTTTCTTGCCCCAGATGCCAGGTGCCCTCTTTGGAGCTAAATTTGTAGGCACCCCTGGAATGGTTTCTGCCTCTAAAGCGCCTATTCCTGCCTCTTTGTGCCTTAGAGGATTCCGGAAAGGACCAATTCTTGGAGGGCCAGTTCCTGCTAAACCTTGGAGGTTGAACTTGTAAGAAATCTTTCACTGTTTGCACAGATTTTGCTTTCTCTTCCATCTTTTTTAGTACCTGCTGTGCAGGGGAACCAAATAAATTGACCTTGTCCATTGGTGCATCCAAAAGCTTAGATTTGACATGGTCTGGTAGTGCCTGTTCTTTCAACCATGCATGCCTCCTGATAACTGTGCCAGTCATGGCTGATCTAAAGGAAGCCTCCAGTGCATCATAGCCACATTTTAAAGAATGGTTACTAACCTGCTGTATGTTATGCACCATTTCTTGAACATACTTTTTATCTAAAGATTCTTCAGAGGACAGCTTTTTAGTCAACTGGTCAAGCATAAACTCTTGATATTGAATCATATGATCTTTACTCCTCTAACCCCCAGTTGGCTGCTGTGCATTCCCTGGCTCTTGGCGTTTATCCTAAAGCTTGTGATAGCCATCCTGCCTACCCTACTGAATTTTGAATTCCTAAAATTACATACAGAAGCTCAACTGGACTTTCTTTCAAGTAAGGAACTACCTTCGTTTCAGCAAGGAACATCCTGGAACATGATCCAACCCACATCCTGCTCTACCCTACTGAATTTTGTGATCCCTTTGATCCTATAAATTTTGACAGAAGCCTCTCCAACTAAGGACTTTCTTTCAAGTAAAAAAACTTCATTTCCAACCAGCAAGGAACTTGTCCTGGAACATGATCCAGCATCCTGCGCTCTACCCTACTGGTGCCAGTCCCTACCGAAGGCCACAATGCCCAGAAGCAACAACTAAGGACTTTCTTTCAGTTTTAAACTACCTTTCCCTCCCAGCAAGGAACATCCTGGAACTTGTGATCCAGCCATCCTGCTCTACCTAGCTGGTTTTGATCCCTACTGAGGCCACAATACAGAAGCCTCAACTACAGGACTTTCTTTCCAAAAAACTAAACTACCTTCGTTTCCCAGCAAGGAACTTGTCCTGGAAGTATATGTTACTCCTAACGCGTAATACTTCAGGTAGTAGATACCTATTGGTAGTCGCAGTGTGCCTCCTGCCAGGTGCAGCTGCAGCCAATACTCCCCTACCAGCCCCTTTGGTGTCCTGTGAACAACCCTCCCCTCCCTATGTTTCTATGCCCCATCTATCTGTCACTATCTCTTCCTCCTTGTGCAGTACTAAGACTGTGTTTCATTCCTAGATACTTTCCCTCCTTTTCCTCTCCTCTTACTGATACTACGACTGTTGCTTTTCCTAACTGCCCACTGGCTGGCATACAATCTTCCTCTACTGTGGCTCTCCCCGCCCTCCTCCTCGTCTCCCTTGCTCCCCTGCCTGTGCAACCCTCTCATCTGCTATCTCTCATTTGACTGCCTATCCATTTTGTCTTCCACTTAGCTTCTTACCCATCAATCCTTCACATCTCTTCTATCTATAACACTGTAATCCTTCCATATCCCATACCCATAACTACACTTCTGTAACTTTCTTTCCACCTACATCTCAGTAAACTTACCTTCTGTTGACTTCTCTTTTCTGATTGTTTTCCACCACTCTCCTTCTGCTCTCTCTCTTTCTTTCACCTCACCCATTCCCTTCCTCAGACTCCTCTCTCCTTGTCTGATTCCTGGTTCCTAACTCCTTCCTTATTCACTACATTCTGTACCTCTTCCTGTTACCTTGCCTCTCCACAAGCCTTTCCTCTGGCACCACTCAGTCTGTAATCCTTTCTCAGTCTCCTGCCACCTTTTCCCCCTTGCCTGCACTTCACTTCTCTATACCATACCTCAGCCCCCAGTGGCGCCCCCTTCTCTGGTGAATTTGTCTTTGCCTCTAACCCCGAAATGTAAAGTTTGTTTTCACCTCCTGCTGTTATTTAAGGCATCTCAGTGCATGTGTGTAGTGCATATGTTTATGCTGTCAGGCAGTGCAGAATGCTGTTATGTTTTTCCCAGCCTCGCTCTTGTTTCTGGATGCTCTAATCTTGAACTTATAGCCATTAGAATATAGCTTAGTGTTACTTTTATTGTTAAACCGTCTTGATAATGGACTTTAATCTCAGCAGTACTGTATTGTAGTGTGCTTTTGGTGTGTGTGGTTGTATGTTTCAGATGCTCTAAGTGCGGCGCCTATCTGCAACAAGCGAGCCTCTTAGTGACTATCTCACAGCTGTTTTTTACATTTTACTTTTCGTTTTGCCTGATCTTACTCACGTATAGATGCGCGCGTAGCATAGAGTGCTCTGCTTGGAGTTAACTGCATAGCCTTTAGTTGCTTTTCTTATGTTTATTTCATGTTGTCTTGATAAGCTTTTGCTGTATTGATCTGGGTTCTGCGGTTTGACTACAAATGCAGCTGTATGAATAAGCTAGTATTGCTTTCGTTAAAGAAGCATTTGGTTGCTAGTTTCCTGCCTTCATTACCGTTACTAGTTATTGTGAATTACTTTGTTGCCTGTATAACATGTGTCGCTGAAATATTTAAAGTTAGGTGGATATTTATTTGCCATTTGCAAAAAGCAGCTCACCAGCTACTGACTGAGCAGAGAAGGCATAGTCATTATGGGGTCATATTTATGATTTTGGAACTGTCTTTTCTTACCTCTCTACCTGGTTGTATCATTGCCTAAAGCTTATTTTTGTATAAGTATGTGTTTGCTACTGTAATGCGAGCTGGATTTAAGAAGCGTTCTGCAGTGGAACCTTCAGCTTAGCAATTGGAAGGTGTCTGACTTAGCAAAAGCTTTTAGCTGTATCATTAAAAGCCAATAGATTTTATCTACTAGTCTCTTACCAAGAAGGTTCTGAGAAGTGCTGAAAATCAGTTTCAATGCTACAGTAACCAATTGGTTTGTTCAGATATTATGAGCAAGGTTTAGGTTCTGCCTTGTCTGTGTAAACTGCTCTGTAGAGGCTTTTATTTTCCTAGGTCCTGTTTTACAACCCACATAGACCCTACCCGTCTAAAGTGCTACTATATCTAACTGCTTAGCAAACCTGTGCAACCCTAAAGTATACTTTGGATGTTAACTGTGGATAACCTGTTTTGTGATGCATTTGAACTTGGTAGGTTTTGTCTTAGGCTCACTATGTCCACTTATCCTAACTTATTAATTGCTTTCCTGTGATATCACTAGTTTAATATCATGTTGCTACTAAAAACCTCTTTGGATGTATATCATATTGATATAATCTAACATGTGCATTTCTCTGCTTTAGGTTTATATATCATCCTAGTACTATTATTTTTGTAAGCTAATGCATATCTTGTCTGCCTTGTACATAAGGCTCACTATACTGCATTATCCTGTTTTACTCTCCTTTGCATAAGTTTATCACTGATCCATAATCTCCTGCTCTACCCTACTAGTTTCTATCCCTGCCGAATCTATGCTAATCTAACGCCTCAACAGGACTTTCTTTCACCTTTTAAAACACCTTCGTTTCCCAGCAAGGAACTTGTTACATAAGTATGTGTTACTCCTAACTTTGTAATACTTCAGGTAGTAAGTACCTATTAGTTTGTGTTCTCCCTACTGAATTTTGTTAGCCTGCGGAAGGCCAGCCCTACCCCTCTTTGGTGTCCTGAACAACCTCCTCCTATCTATTTCTATACTTCACTATCACTTGTCCTGAGTTTCTTATTACTGTTACTAAGACTGTGTTTCATTCTAGATAACTGTGTCCCTTTGTATGTGTTACTACTGATACTTTCAATACTTGTTGCTTTTTCCCTAACTGCCCTGGTGCACACTCCACAATCCTCCCTGTCTCTTTGCTCCGCCTTCTCTCCTCCTCTGTCAACCTACTCCTCTCATTGCACCTCTAGACTCCACCTCTCCCCACTATCTCATTTGACTGCCTATCCACCTTTTTATCCCACTTAGCTTCTTGCCATCTCAATCCTTCACCTGTAACCCTATCCTATCCAACTGCTTAATCCCTCCATATCATGTTGCTTCCTGTCTTCCACTCCTTTCTCTTCCCTACAACTCTCTGCACCTCTTCTGCTTCTGCTCTCTCTCTTTCGTGATTGTTTTTTCACCACTCTTTCTGTCTTCCTGGAGAAACCTTCCCGCTCAATTTAGCCTCTTAGACTCCTCCATTCCCCTACCCTGCCCCAATTCCCACCCCGCCATACTTCACCCTACCTACTTTTTTATCCAACTGTAATCCCTCCATATCCATACCCGCACCTACCCAATCAGGTGCTTTCCTTTCTTTACCAACCCCACATCTCTTATCATACCACACCCAACTTTCTCTCCGCCTCCTCCACACTACCTCTTAAAGTCTCTTCTTTAGTGGTTCTTCTTCCTTCTATTTTCCTTTACACACCCTACCCAGCTAACCTACATCCCCCCCACATTATCTCTCCCAATATACTTTCAAATAACTATCTATTTTCATGCCTCCTCTTGTGATTACTCATCTCCCTAACCTCCTATGAACACTTCCCTCTACTCTTGTGCTTCCCTCTAAGCACCTCTTCTACACTAACCTCATTAAATCTTCCTACCATACCTTCCTACATATTTCCTTTCTCCCTCCTTCTTGCTTACCTAGCTAAGTAAACAAAAGAAATAAAAATATATTGACATCCTGCATAAATCTTCCCTACCATACCTATTCTTATATCTTTCAATCACTATTAACTGGGGACATTCACTCCCCCTGGCCCAAATAGCACAAACACTAATAGTTATAATGCGCTAGAATAACATTCCTATATCATCAAACATATCACACTCTCACCGCAGCTCATACCCTAACCGTAGCATTTGTAAGATCTCTTCACCACCCATGCACAGATGTTCACCAAAAGATATCAAATGTTTATCAACAACTATACTAACACCTACCATTAAGGATAATCTTATTACCCCTCCTGGGTATAATATCTTTAAGACTGGACCGTAAAACACCAAGGGAGGTAGGCGTAGATATCTGTAAACTTTATTACAAAAAGACAAAGATAAATCTTAACCTTATAGGAATTACCAACAGAAGTAATCAGCTCTTTCTTGGGAAATCAACCCTAATAAAAAGCTATTAACATAATCCATGTATCTCCCCAGAAATAACATTAACACTCTAGATCTTATCCTGAGCTTGCTAATAAACCGCTAAGTAAGAAACTCAAGTAGTTCTAGGTAGCTTTCTTGGTTGAGGTTGTTTTAATATTATAAGCCTACATCCCTAATAAACCTATGTAAGCCTCTCAGCTCGATAACTGTCAACAACCTTGATAAATCCAACCATGAATCTGCTTCTGGAGCTGGATTCTCAAATTAAATAGTATAAACAACAAACCTACCAGTCTAGTACGCCAGATCTCTCCAAGTGACGTGCACAACATGTCATTAGACACAATCCAACAACCACCTTACCTGCCACATGAAGACACACAGTACAAAAAGACTTTAACTCAAGAACATTTTTCTAGCTGATCTAAAATGTTGTGGTCCTCATTGAAATCATCTTCCCCTTAATGGCGACAGTAGATTTACCACCACCTACATTAAGATCAAATTCTAGACCAACATGCTTTAACTTCATTACCATCAGAACCAAATCAAAGTAGCACCCTGGCCAACTAATAATACTAGGCCCTTATGTGCCATTAAATCATAGTCAAAATATTTTCACTAAAAATAAAACAACATGCACAAAATTTGAAACTTGAAACAGCACTAAAGAGAGCTATCCTGACCGACACTAAAACTATGCCTTCAGCTGCGGTTAAACTAATAAGGAACCTAAAAATTCTGGGCCACTATTAATAATCTTCTGTATCAGGTCACTCCATTACACCTACAACCAGGAAGCCAACCCGAAAACCTAAAAAAACAGCAAATGACTTCAACTCATTCTTCACACTAATAATCAACACAATACTAGTCATCTATCTCCTGATAATCAAAATCAAAATCATCATTAAATCCACCTCCTACACTCAAACCTGAAAAAGAGCTTATCACATCATTGCTAAAAAGCCATTCTTCACCACCCTCCTCTGCAGGCAAGCTGCCTGCCGAATTCTTACACATAGGTGCCAAAGCCTTGGCCTACCCTAATCCACTCACAGTCAATGAATCTATAAAGAGGAATCTTCCCTCTATCTGGAGAAATATCTCCTTATCAAACACCACAATAAAGGGAGGAAACTCTAATGATTTTCTTAACTTTCGTCCAATAGCTCTTCTCTCACCAATACGCAAAATCTTGGAAAATCCCATTCACAACAGTATCTAATCACCTTCTCATAACAACACTTTCTAACTCCCAACATGCATTCAGACTCTCCACACAGGTACCACTACTGCTTTACTCTCATACTAACTCCATGCTAACCCTAACAATAACTATCTATCTTCCTCTGTCTTCATCGACCCTATCCAAAGCTTTTGATATGGTAAATTCTAAACTTTACTACATATCCAGACCCTCATGGCTCTTGATCATCTTCCTTTGGAAACTCTGCATCTTACCCACTAAATACGTGTAATAGCAATACTTTGAAAACTCACTTTCCTAATCCTTCTATCTCCTTAGATATGGTGAAAAGCTCTATCCTAGGCATATCCTACAATTTTCTATCTTTATTAATCTTGCCTTGTCTGCTATCATATACCTGTATACAATGTCACGGGCGACTCAACTATAATCTGCTCTATTCAACTCTCATAGAACTCCAGTCTCTTACTCAAAACCTATTCCAGACTCACAGACAATGGTTTCTCTTACATTCCTACTCCTCAACCCTTCAAGAAAACAAAACTATTACTTTTTGTCACCAATATAAATCTACTCCACATACTTTAATCTTACATCCACTGGCCGGAACCACATCTCTCCTGGCTTACATTTCGAAACTATTCAGTGCTATTAACTATTGATAATAACCTCAACTGACTCTATAATAACAACTTGCAAAATTAGTTAATAAAAAAAATAGGATCCCTTTACAGAATACTCCTTTCCTAACACACAGCAAGGTCCACCATTGCTAGATCTCACCTAATCTCCACTCTTCTCTATAGCTTCCCCCCCAAACACACTAATCTTTCCAAGAAACAACATGAAGAAACTAGAAACATCCTATTTAGTTTTAGCTCGATTATCTGGATCTCCTTTTTTGAACTCATCACTGCTTGAACCTAAAGAACTACACCATTGCTGAACACAACCACATCTCTCAACAGATCTTAATTGTATAAGATTCACTAATCTTTCCAAAAACAACAGCACTTAGAATATTTCCATACAACAACCTGCAAGCACTACATTCCTCAAATAAACTTCTAAACTCATCCTGCTTGAACCACAATAATGCAGCGTCAGTTTAAGACTCTTCTCTGTTGGAAAAACATAGAATAAACTACCCTCTGATATCACTTCTTTAACCTCTTTCAACTTTCCTTATTTCAACTAAGATTTACTGCAATAACCCTGACAACTAACCTGCACTAATCCTGACTAATGCCAACTCTTCTCTCTTCCATTACCCTTGTTAAAAAAAAAAAAAAAAAAAAAAAAAAAAAAAAACTTTATTTTTTATATTATCTGGTTAACCTGCTATGATGTCATGTGAACTTTTATGCCAATGTATTTTTATCTGATTATATTTTTTATTTCCTATCTTTCTTATGTAACCATTTATGCCTTTTTGTAAAAGTGTACAACTGATGGAGCTTTTCTCCCCGGGCCTCTACTGAAAACGGACATATATCCAGTTGGACTAGCCCGGTCAACAAATGTAAAATAAATAAAATAAATATGAAATTGGCAGTTCAAAGCTCTAGCTGACAAAGTAGCAGAGGTGTAAACTTTTTTACCCCATCTCTCTAAGGACCTGGATTCCCTTTCAGAGGGGAGGGGTTTTTTAGAAGAAGTAGCGGCTACAGCTTTAGGACCCTGGGAGATAGTCTCTGGATCTGCAAAAGGAGCCTTATATAAGTGGTGATGAGTGTCCGGGACCCTGTAGTACCTATTGGGCTTAGCAGGAGCCGGAGGTAAAGAAGCAGGAGCAGTGCAAGCATCATTAAATGCATCATCAACAACAGAAAGAACTGGGGGTATAGCTAAAGGCCTGTGCTGTGAGAAATGTAGAAAGGTCCTAAGCCTTTTTCTAGAGTCTGAGAAATCTTGGCCCTGCCACTGAAAATGTTCCCTCATAGCATGCAAGGTTTCCCCAAAGGAAAATTCCTCAGGAGGAGAGGCTGAAGGGATGGACTCCTCAGCATCAGAATCTTCGTAAGGAGAATAAGAAGCCTCAGGAGGGTCTGTATGTTCTGAGTCATCAGAGGAATCATCTGTGGATACTGGCTCAGGGGACTCTGCTCTAGGCCTCTTTTCTGGAGGAGGGAGAGAGGCCCTGTCTGGATGAGGCTGGGCTAGAGATGAGATCCTCAGCCAAAGAAAGCATGTGGGAGCTGGAGCTGGGCCTGTGAGAGGGGGGCTTGGCAGGCACAGGTTTTGATGCTTTGGCTGCTTTAGCCCTGGCAAAGGCCTTAATAGACATAGCTGGAGGAGGCCTAGCAGCTCCACGTGCAGGGGTTGAAACATCCAGGGGAATGGTGTCTGATAAATCCTGTGAAACCGCAACAGAAGGTTGGATTTCAGAAGCCGTTTCTACCAGGTTAGAAGAGGCCTCGGTAGAAGGCAAGATATCGGCTGAAGAAAGAACCGCTTGCTCGGTTTCGGCCGAAACCGAGACACTCGTGGTTTGCTTAACCGCGGTTTCGGCCGAAACCGCGGACCGCGAGTGTCGGTCCTTTTCTTTGCGTTTTTGGTAATTTGCGTAGTCGAGGATCCGGCGGCATAATATAGGCAAAATCAGAGCCGAAAATCTGTTCAGCAAAGTCCGACCGACGTCTAAGCGTCCGTCGGTTAAAAGAAGCATAGGCTAGACAAGCTGCTACGTCGTGGTCTGGGCCTAAACAATGTATACAATAGGAGTGGAAATCTTTATGAGGTATTTGTTTCCCACAAGATAAACAGTTATTAACTTTCTCTGACATTGGCTGAGGCAAGAAAGAGTCCCCAACGGGGTACTTAGCTTTATAGAAGTCTTCGAAGTAGTATTCGGTAGTAGTAATCTCTGGATCTGACCGACCGGCACTTGCGAACAGCTTCTGCTTCGGGCGCCACGCGGCAAGAAAGACTGAGGAAAATGGCGTCGGCTGATGCCTTTATACCCGAATAACTGCCGCGATGACATCAGGTGAAGTGCGACTCCAGCCGAAGCCAGACCCAGACTTTGGAATCCGGCTGACCGAAGGGCTGCCTGACGACAGGACAACCCATTTGTAAAGACTGCAGATGCATCCTTGAAGGACATCAGCAGTAAACCAACTGTTCAGAATGCTATGTTTGAAGAACTATCACAAATGAGGGTGGCTTTTAGGACTGATCTAGGAGGTGCTCTGCAGTTGGATACTTCTGGGGGGTTTGGCTATTGGTTTAATAGGTCACAGCTCACTATCATACTTCTTAGATCAGAAATGTACTAAAGATGAGGACTACATTCATGTACTATGGCTGTATCTAAGGGAACATTTGTTGAAATTATCTGTCAGACTGTAAAACCGATGAGGGTGCTTACTCCAAGTCCTAGACCAATCACAGTTTACCAGACAGGTTCCAATCAGCACACTTCTTTCACAAGGGTGCAGAAGGGACCCTTCCAATCAAAGATGGCTTGGAAAATGTGCTCAGAATACAACAGCCACTACAAACATATCCAGATGCAGTAAACCTGTATCTGGACTATGCTACAGCTATCAGCTACACTAATCTAGGTGGAAAACACATTTTTTTTTTCAACAGCAGTGGGACACAAAGTTTTAAACAGCTAAAAACAGCATGGAAATACTAAATAATGTTTTAAACGGCAAACAAATCAGCTATTTAAAAACACTGCTTGCTGGGAAAACAGAACAGGCCAGATGCTTTGCAAACAGTGAAAAGTGGCAACAATTGCTTTGCAAACAGTGACACGGATAAGTACAATGCTATCTGTCCTTGCAGGTCATTTTAAGCCTATCCAATTTTCCTTTTTGTGCTCAAAATAATCTATCCCATTTGGTTATAGAATGGCCACACCCATACCATGGTTAATAATAATATATGCCCCCCAAAAGACAACTGGAATCATACCATAGATAAATTGAGGGTATCCATATGATAGATAAATTGAGGGTATCCATATGCAAGGGATGAAGCATTTAGGAGTTGCATCTCTCCATTAGTAGTACAGGGAGCAGTCCTGTGCTACATTTTCAGTTTTCCATCCACAGACATAAGTTGTGCTTGAAAATAGATAAGGATGAACACTGTTTTATGTGGAGTCTGTTCCATAGCAGCAAATCATGCATACAGTGCACTTTGTTGTTTTTCTAAATAAGCATTTTCTTAATTCTTAAGCTGTTTGTAAGGACACTGTCAGAATTTGCTGAACTTCATACAAACATGTCCTTACCTAAAGGACCTTCTGATTCTTCGAGTGCTCTTTGGTCCATGATATGTCTGTACATTGGTAATAAAAATGCAATAGTTTTTCCGCTTCCAGTTTTGGCAATACCAATTAAGTCTCGTCCACTCATGATAGCAGGTATAGCCTGCGCTTGGATTGGAGTGGGTTTCTCATACCCATGCCTAGAAAATGCAAAGAAAGTCATTTGATTAAAGACTACCAATAAATTATTTACACAGTGCTTACAGTAACAAAGACACACATGACAAACTCAAACTTTTCTTATTCATATTCAATACTTAACTACCACCACAGATTCTAGGCAACCAGCTAAGAATCCTGACATATAAATAATGGTTAAGCTAATAACAGACTTATTCTGTACATCTCCAAATTCTTCAAGAAGACTGAAACAAATACATTCTTCCTATATAAAATGATACATAAATGGAAACCCCTCAACAGGTACAAGCCAGAGTCATCTTTTCTTGTGCTCCAATTCAGCATTTGCTTCACTAAAACTCCTGCACTTGAGGGTACTGTATACCACAATGTCAAGCTTCACACTACAGGAGCACACACCCTTTTCAACCTGCCAATTAATCCCAAAATTTGAGTGAACAGTTTTCCTGAAGAAGAAGAAAAAAAACTTTGCACCTAAGCTGTTTACAAATGCTATAAATGTGTGTTTGCATGTTTATACAGTAGAGAGTCGATTATCTGAACATCGATCATCAGAAATGTCAATTATCTGAACACATCCTTCCAAAGTTTGTGGGTAAAAACAAAATGAAAACTCCAGCAAAGCTAGTAAAACGATGAAACAAGTCATGGGCAATTCAGTTTCGCCAATAGCTGAAACACCTGATGTTCATAAGGATCATTTGCATATATCCCATGTGCCTCTGATACAAGAGGTTTGGGAGGTCACTCAGTGGAACCTCTAGCTTTGCTGGAGTTTTCATTTTGTTTTTATTGATTGGTTTTTCAGTGACCTTCTCACTCATTGTTAAGTGTTTTGGTTAGGAAAAAATCAAAGTCTGAATATGTAAGTGTTATACATATTTGCTTGTGGGTGTTTTTTTAAGCTTATAGCCCACTCGTGTGTGAAACATATTCTTAAATGGCTGAAAAGCATGCAGAAAAATAAGATTTTTGCAGCTTTTTATCTGGTTCAATGTGTATTTGATGAACCGAACAGTCTGAATATCTAAACTACCCTAGGTCCCAATTAGTTTGGATAATAGACTTCTCCACTGTACTATGTGTACAGACGCACACATACATTGTGACACACAAAATCAGCAGACCTGTCACAAAATTAAATGATCGATAGGTGGAGCTAAAAAGAGTTGGAAGATCTTTTACATAAAGAGATGGTCTATAGCTGGAACATAAACAACCCAAGGAAGGGAAGTACTGCTCCAAAAAGAAAACAGAAGCTGGAAACAGAGATATTAGCCTCTCAACGTATAGCGGTTATGGAGGAATGGGGGATCTCATCCAAAAGACATGGGCTTTAGCCTCCCTCCTTAGGGTGAGAATGTTCTGAATTTTTGCACCCATAGATAATTTTTACACTTGCATGCTCTCTAGCTTAACTGAACATATGGAGCCTGAGGTAGGTGTGCAAAATCTTTAGTATACTGTCCAGATGTTAAATATCCTTGGTATGGTGCATTCCATATAACTTTAAGCCACTGTTGTGGTACGTTTACTTACACAACTGCACATTCTCAGCTCCTTGAGGAGCATAACATTTGGCAATGGTCTTCCTGGCTATCAGCTGATGCCACTACACGAGTTACCCTTCTAGTCAGAAAGCCTGTCTAGTAGGCGTTATTTTGCAACAGTTTGAGTATTTTAAAAGGAGTTTTGTACAAGACTCAGAGATGTGAGACCAGCTTTTCATCAAAAGGGAAGAATGTTTTTTATTTAAATGTTGCTTAAATATTTTAACTTATACTTATCTGTGTTGTACTTCTCTGGTTTTTGTTCATTTACCTGATTACATTTTATTAGTTTGTTCTGGGACCGTAGTCTTGCAGTTTCATCTGTAGTTGTGTGTTGTTGTTTATACATTATACAGCACTTCTATTTCCATACATAGGATTACATTTAACAGATAGCTGTATATGCATGACTAAAGTTGCATTACAGTGCCTTTCTCTTTACCTTGCTACTGCCCTTACTTGGTACGTACAACCTTGTTACTTGCTTACTGTTTTTTCCTTTGTTCTTTGATTCTGCTCCATCCCAGACTGAGGTATTAAGAAAGAAGTTACCTACTTAACATAACGTTCCATCTGTGTTGTCCATTTTCATTCTTCTTCAACTAATGGGTTTGGAGATCCAATCCTCAGATCCAACTCGGCCATTACTAAACCTTGTGGTAAACCAAGAACTCTCAAGCTTCTCCCTTACCCATAATGCACCAACCCCCAAGTTACCTCACATCTTGTTTGCTGAAGTCTAGCTAAAAGGAAATGTTTAATATGCATAAATATAGGAGATGTAAAACTGCATATGTTCAATACAGAAATAAACTACATATGGGGCTCAATATCAAGGACAATGCTGTCCCTCTAACAGCTTATTCTTCCAAAAGCTTGTGAACAGAAAGGATGGGGGTTGGTGGGCGGGGAGGTGAGGAAGAATGAAAACAGACAACACAGATGGAACGTTATGGTAAGTACATAACTTCTTTATAATAATTTACCAAGTAAGATACTTAAGATCACATTTAGCTGCTGGTTCAAAGGGGGAATGTATTACAGCTTGCAATACCAGACTGAGATCTCATGGGCGAGTAGAGTCCTTAAATGGAGTTTTCAAAAGTAGAGTGCCTCACAAGAAAGCTCTAGACAATTTGTGAGAGGTTACTGAAGAACCTTCGAATCCAATATGAAAATTTGATACTGCTGATAACTGAACTTTAATGGTTGAGGAACAAGCTCCTTTAGAAATTAAGGCTAAAAACTTGTGTACGTTATGTATAGGAGCTGAAAATAGTTCAACATAATTTTGCTGTGCCCAGTAAACAAATCTTTTCCATTTACTTGTATGAAGTTTTCTTGTTGAAAGTTTATGGTAAGATATAAGAATATGTCAGATGGGAAGACAGCATCAGTTGTCTGGCTATAAACTGAATTGGAAAAACCAGGCCATCAGCCTGAGATTTGAAACGAGATGGATCACACCCATTGGGTGAGACAGGAGATCTGGAGTCGGATCCAAGGTTGATGGAAGTAAGTGAGGCCACAGGAAAGGAAACCAAATCTGTAGAGGCCAGTACGGTGCAATAAGAGTATGACTTAGCTCTTCAACCGGATGGCTTTCTGTAGAAATTTTGGAATTACTGGGATTGGTGGGTAGGCATAAAGTAGACTGGGTGGCCAATCTTGAAATAGAGCATCCCTTGGTGAATTCCCCTGTGGGTGATTAGGGGAAAGTAGCTGCTGCAGTTGTTTAGGGGGGGAGAAAAAAGATCACAGCAAGGCTGGCCCCAACAAAGAAAAAACATTTTCATCATGTTCCTAATGAGAGAGTACTTGTGAGGTACAAAAATGCACCTGCTCAGTTTGCCTGATATCACACTGGACTTCCCCAGAATGTGCATTACTATGAGAAAGTGGTTGGATGAGACTGCACACTGCCACACACTCACAGCTTCTTGACACAAGGGGTATGATCCGGTCATTCATGTTTGCTGATGTACCAAACTACTGACATACTGTCCATTTGAATTGCAATTGTTCCCAAAGGGAGAGCATTTTGGAAGGTCTGTAATACTAAAAGCACTGCTCTCATCTTTAGGACATTGATATACTAACTAGGCCTCTTCAGGGGATTAACTGCCTTGGACCGATTTCCCCAGAAAATGCTGCCCCACCCCAACCATGAAGTGTACATAGTCACTATGGCCCTTGTGCTGAGGGGAAACAAATAGACGGATTTGTAGAACATGATCTGATTGAATCCACCACCCAAAATATCTCTTGCATATCTGGGTGATTCATATCAGAGTTGACATGGGTTGGTAAAATACTGACCACTGTGTTGCTAACATCCACTGGAGAATCCTCATGTAAAATATGGCTAAAGGTACTAGGTGTTATCACCACTAACACAGATCCTAGTCCTTGAACGACCAAGTGGGCTGAAATTGTGGCACTGGAGATTATTTGTCTGACCTTATAGTGTGAACTCTTGAGGGAGGCAGTGAAGCTATCATTGACTTTGTGATGAAAATTGCTCCTATGAATTCTAAATTTTGGGTTGGTTCCAGTTGAAACTTGTCGTAGTTTCTGGTTATTCTCAGATGAGAGCAATGAAAAACCTGATCTCTTGCCCACAACAACAGGCGGTAATGAAACGGTTGTCTACATATGGAAATACCCAGAATCCCTACAGTCTCAAGTAAGGTGCTACTACTGCCATACATTTAGTGAAGACCCTGGGAGCTGTGATAAGACCAAAGGGCGAACTCTGAAATGATAATGGCTGGCTCCCAGCCGGAAGCGTAAGTACCTTCTGGATCATCTGTTCATCTTTATGTCATAGTATGCATCCTGAAGGTCTATTGAGCACATCCAGTTGTCCTTGCCCAGAAAACGAAGAATGGACTGAACCACGAGCATCAAAAACTTGATGTGTCGAACTTGACTTGTTCAAGTTGAAATTCAAAATTGGTCACCAGTCCCATTTTTTTGGGCACTAAAAAGAACCTTTAGTAAGTTCCAGATTCTGTCTGGTCTGGTGGGACCTCTTGGATGACTCCTTTTTCTAGCAGCTTTTGTATTAGAACTGCTGCTTTTTCTCTCTGATTGGGTGGAGCATTGGGAATTTTCCTTGAGATTGGAGGTGGAAGAGAAAAGGGTATTATACAGAATCTGGAAATAATCCTCTACACCCAAGTATCTTTTGCTATTTCTAGCCAGGCTCTCTGGTGTAGGGGTAATCGACCCCCAACTGCCTCAACAGATGGACAATCGGACCTCCTTTCAGAAGCGCTGGTAGGCTGACCTATGGACCCCTGGTTTTGCAGGCCTCCTCGGCCATGGGGACAGCATCAATCATTGGAGATCCCCCCCCTTCTGACTCTGGGGAAACTTTCTCCATGTGTGTCCTGGAAAGGACCCTGGGATTACCTAAACCACAGATTTTGACCACCTCGTTAATTTGCTGAAAACTATCTCTGAGGGGTCGAAAAACATATGCCCACTGCAGACAGGATCTTTCCATCCTTCTCACACCTGGATTATGTATCTTTCACTTTGGGGCCAAACAAAGATGTGCCGTTAAAAGGAGCACTGGTGAACAAAGACTTAAAGGGCTCTGCAAAATTACATAAGTGCATCCAGGTTTGTCTCCTGATAGAAATGCCTGAACCTGCTGCCACTGAGGTTCCTTCAGCTACATGCAAAATGAGCCTTATGGATGAATTCGAAATAGATTGCAGGGTAGCCAACTGTGAAGACACACATGTTCAGAACTCTAGAGAAATGGATCCTGAGAGGGTATTTGTCAATTCCTTTAACAAATCCCTCTGCAGCCTTGTAAAACGTGCCAAATAATTCAGAGACCTTAATGTGAAAGTTGCTGAATCATACACATGCTTCCGAAACCTGTCCATCACCCTAGACTCACTGTTAGAAGAATGAAGGGTGGAACTCTCTTCAGCAAGTTCCTTTTTGGTGGTGCTGCCATGACCATGGCATTAACGGGCACGCTTTACCCCAAAACTGCTTATCCGGAGGTGGTGCCATAATCTTGTCCAGTGTCCTGGGTATGGGTTTAACTATATCAGGTTCTTTCTACAGCCAGTGAGAGACCAAATCTCTAAGTTCATCGGTGGGCAGAGTAACCCTGGAGGTAGACGAGCCAGTATCGAAAGCCTCAAGGAATACAGACTCCCCGGATGAGGTACTACTGAGTATCCAAGCACCTCTCTGTTTTAAGACTTCAAGGATGTCTCCAAATGCGACATTTCAGGAGGAGACCGTGGGGACCAGTCACCTTCCTCGAAGTCCGTATCCTCTGTGACTAACTCTTGGAGAGTCCAAGTATTTCCTCTTGCACTTCTTCTAATGAACCTCCTCATGAGGATGCTCTGTGGAACTATCGGAATAAACAATACTGTGATGGGAAGCCTGGGGTTCTCAGACTGGCTGCTCCTGTGGTAAACAGTGATGAAGCACAAACAGCAAAGACACTGAGGCAGTACTTTGAAGATCTAAGAGGGTTGGATCTGTCCGTTCTGCTGGGGCAGAAAAAACCCTCTTCACAGCCTTGAAGGCAAGACTGCTCAGGAGAAAGAGAAGACCTCGGCTCTGAAAAGACAAACTTTTGGACTGCTGTCCTCCCCAGCTCCAAAATCAACTCCCAGAAGTGGGAGCCAGAGTTCAGCTATCCAATACTAAGGATCTGATGCACAGAGATGGCACCAACAACTTCGGAGTGGACTCCCAACACCTCGGATCAGACAGGGAAGCTTTGGCTTCAATAGCCCTTTGGCTCCAACTGAACCAGAACACTCAGAATAAACTTCGGATCCGAAGATACTGCTATCTTTGGATCCAAGACAGACAGAGCCGGAAGCCTCAGACTCAGGGACTCAAACATATGAAGGAATCAGAGGAGGAACTTGTACGTGGGATGTAATCGAAGAATGGACCTCCTGACATGAAGGGGTATGAGGTGATAAGGCACCCGTCTAACTCTGCGCAGAGAGGATCTTCCACACCACTTTCCACATCTTTCTCCATCAAACGTCTGGAAGAACGAATGGAAACAATAGAGGAGGACCTGAGTCGGTGATGATCTAAAAAGGGTGAGGGCACCCTTGAAGGCACTGAATCCATGGAAGGTGAGCATCTTGTCCTGGGTAGATATATATATATATATATATATATACACAGTTTGAGACTGTCAGATCCGAGGTGGTCAGGTCCATAACTTTCTTCTTTTTTGGATCCAGGGGTGAGGAACTCTTGAATCTGACCAGATCTAACTTGTGCCTTTTCTTTGATAGCTCCTAAGCTGGGAGGATGAGGTAAAATGGTTTTGTAGATGAAGGTTTTGACACACAGCTTCTGCGGGGATTCAGTCCCAGATATTGCCTCTCTGAAAGCAGATGGTAATAAGCCTTTCAGTATAAATTTATTCATTCTTTCTACCAAAGCCCTGGGATTGAAGCCATGGCAGACTGAACAATCTTCTTGGAGATGTAAAGGCCAAAGGCAGTAAACAGTGTAGGCATCAGGCATTGGTAGTCTGTGCCCGCACTTGACACATTTTTTAAACCCAGCGGGCCTTTTCCCACCATAATACCAAGCTATATAGAAAGGACATTTAAGTAAGAACTTTTTATTTTTTTTGAAGAAACAAAGAGAGAAGGAAAAATTACCAGTGATGGTAGAAAGACAGCTAGACATAGTGTAGAAAGGAAATTACTAAGCATAGTAATGTAAGTTGTACACTAAGTACGAAAGGCAAGAAAAGGAAATAGAAGGTTATGTCTTACCATAAGTTGGCATCTATGCTCTCTTTCTTCATTCCTCCTCATGATAGGGTCTTAGATCCGGCTCGGCCACATTCCACAAACTTGGATCCGACTCCCAGCCTCCTCCTAGCCACAATGCCCTACATCCACCCAAATATCTCAGACCGAGTTTGCTGATTTCATACATCCATCCCCATACAAGGAATGGCAGAAGAGGCTCAGACATGGCACATAGAAGTCTCTTCATAATCCAGGTTCCTCTAGAACAAAAGAGGCAAGGGATGGTTAGGTGGGAAAGTGAGGAGGAATGAAGGAAGAAAACAAAGATGCCATGTTATGGTGAGATATAATCTTTTAATCTGATGTTGTCTTCTTCATTCCTCATTCATGACAGGGTCAGAGTCCCCAGATACATAGATCCCAGGTGGACATCATGGAAGGATATGCCGGGGCACCATCGAACCAAAAGAGGCCCTGCTCCTGGATACAATATCCAACTTGTAGTGCAATACAAAGGTGCGACTGTTGGACCATGTCGCTGCTGCGCAGATATCACCAATGGAAGTTCTAGCATAGAAAGCCGAAGAAGTAGAGATAGCCCTGCTGGAATGTGCCTTGGGAGGTTCAGGTAATTCCAGCCCTTTAGATGAGTAAATGTATGAAATGCAGCCAGATATCCATTTTGCAAAGGTAATTTTAGACACAGCTTGTTCAAGTCTCTTAGACGAGACTCAACAATAATGCACACTGATATCCCACTCACTAGGTTGAATAGGGAGAAAGTAACAGTCAGCTGCCTGTCAGGTGCCAGGATCCACCACATAAAGCACGCACTCAGGTCCCTCAACAACAGGTACAAATATGACTCTGTCATTGTACATGTGGGTGGGAATGACCTGAGCTGTACCTCCCTGGACTATAGAAAAAAAGAAATGGAGGAGCTCTTGGATTATGTAGCCCAGGTGGGTATGACCCTAGCCCTGAGCAGCATCCTACCATCACCAAGAATGATACTACAGTACAAGCAGAAAATGATTGATTTCAACAACTGGCTAAGTTTCTGGTGTCATTCTAAGGGGATTCAGTATCTGTCTGCCTGGGAAGACATGACTGACGGACCTTGATGCTTTGCCAGAGATGGCCTGCATCCGTCACCCCTGGGCTTCTGGATACGGGCCAAGGCTCTTGCCACCCCTATAGTGCCTTTTTTTAGGCAATGTTCCAAAGACCAAATTACCACAGTAACAACTACAAACAAATGCAATCTGAGGGTCATGCTGCTCAATGCTAGAAGTCTAAATATCAAAATGCACTCGCTCGAAGCACTCCTTAAAATGGACAGCATCGACATTTGAGCTGTAACAGAGACCTGGTTCAAGGCAGCAGACAGCACCCCTGCACTACCAGGCTAAAACTCATTCCACACCTTTCAGCCCCAGAACCCAGATCGAAGCGCCAAAGCCGGTGGTGTTTCCATATTCATAAAGGATGTGCACACCTCCACACTGGTAGCCCAACATAATGCATCAGAGATACTTCAGGTGCAGCTAACACTGGGTAAGACAGCGATTCAGGTCGTAGCCTGCTTTAGGTCCCCAACCATGTCACAAGACTCGCACTCCATGTTCCTAAGCATCCTGGAGAATATTAGGGTCCAACCTAACACTCTCATACTGGGCGACGTCAACTACCCCTCCATTAACTGAGAAAAAGTACAGTTTTGTACCTACCATAAATGTAGATGTTCGAAGATCCACATTGCTGAAGTCCTTACATATGGGTAGTCCGCTGTCCTCGGTCGGCCCGAATACCAAAGTATTAGGCTGACGTCGGTCAAGGCGCTTAAAACTGACATCAGGACGTCAGGGTACAAAAGCGCATGACCGACGTCATTTCCTCAGTCTTTTCTTGCCCCAGATGTCAGAAGGCCCTAACAAAACAGGCCAAAGCCAAAAACCAGCAAAACCCAACCAACCACCCGTGCACTAACCATATTTACAATATGTACAACACAAACCACACCACCACCTTCAACAACAGAGGGAAGGAGGGAGGTAATGGACTGCAGCAATGTGGATCTTGAACATCTACATTTATGGTAGGTACAAAACTGTACTATGTTCTTCATCTCACATTGCTGCAGTCCTTACATATGGGTAGAATCCCAAAGCAGAGGAAAGGGAGGATGGCAAAACTATAAAGCATTAGGAGCTGCCAACATGCCTTGTAAAATTGCAGTTGCAAATCCAGCCCTAGATTTAGAGTAAAGTGGAAGGTGGTAATGCTTAGAGAAAGTATGCACTGAACTCCAAGTAGCTGCTTCCAAAATATCTTTAGTAGCCACCCCCCTTAAGAAAGCTGTAGAAGTGGCAGTAGCCCTAGTGGAATGAGGCCTAATCCCAGCTGGAATCTCCTTACCATGATGGGAATAACAGAAAGCAATACAAAAACCAATCCACTTAGAAATAGTTTGTTTTGAAACAGGTCTGCCCTGAGAACCCAAAGCAAAAGAAACAAACAACTGCTGAGACTGCCTGAACCCTTTAGTTCTGCTCAAATAATATCGCAACTGTCTGTGTATATCCAAAGTGTGCAAAATCTTTTCCCCTTTATTTTGGGGGTTTGCATAAAAAGTAGGCAAATGAATAGTTTGGTTTAAAGCCACACTAGAAACCACTTTAGGCATAAAAGAAGGGTTAGTATGCAAAGACACCCTATCCTTGTGGAAAATTAAGAAAGGCTCAACTGCCATAAGGGCCTGTAATTCAGAAACCCTTCTCACAGAGGTAATGGCCAACAAAAAAGCAGTCTTCCAAGATAAATATTTCAACTCTGCCGATGCTGCAGGCTCAAAAGGTTGTAGAGTGATGTTTCTCCAACACAAAATTGAGATCCCAAGCAGGAGTAGGAGCTCTACGTGGGGGTCTTATATTCTTTGCCCCTCTAAGGAATTGCTTAAACAAAGGCTGAGAAAATAATGGTGGGTCACAGTCATAGTGAGCAGAGATAGCTGCAGCATGAACCTTTATAGAGGAGAAGGACAAACCTTTGTCCAATAACTCAGTAAGGTATTGAAGCGCCACACTTAAATTAGGTTTAGAAACATCAAAGTCCTTTGCTGTACTCCAAAATAAAAATCTCCTCCATTTATCTGCGTAAACTTTCCTTGTACTAGGCCTTCTGGCCTCCAAAATAACATTCAAAACTTGTTGTGGAAGCTGAGACCCTCCAGGGTTTAAACCAGAATATGCCAGGCTGTCAGATGAAGAGAATGAAGTTTGACACTGAGTAAATGACCGTTCTCCTGAGACAGCAGGTGAGGAATCGAAGGCAAAGGCCATGGAGGCTCCTGTACCAGACTTCTCAGTAATGGGTACCAGTGCTGTCGAGGCCAATCTGGAGCTATTAAAATCATGTTTGGCTTGTCCTGTCTGACCTTCAGCAGTACCTTTGGGAGGAGAGGCAGAGGTGGAAAGGCATACACGTGAAGATTGCTCCAATTGAATGAGAGAGCATCCACTTTCCAAGCTGAGGGATGAAACCTTTTGTGCAAAACTTTGGCAGCTGGTAATTTAGTGGAGAAGCGAACAGATCTATGTCTGGAGTTCCCCATAACACTGTCAACCTCTGGAATACATGAGGATCCAATTTCCACTCGTGGGGATCCATAATTTGTCTGCTCAACACATCTGCTAAGGAGTTCTGTGCTCCTGGCAGAAACCTTGCCTGAAGATTTAGCTGTAAACTGAGAGCAGTCTCCCACAAAATCATTGCTTGTCTGCATAGAGGATAAGAATCGTTCCCCTTGCTTGTTGATGTACCACATGACAGTTGTGTTGTCTGTTTGAATCAACACCTGCCCTGGAAGAAGTAAATCCTTGAAAGCTATCAATGCCAATTGGACTGCTAACATCTCCTTCAAGTTGATATGTAGATGTTGAAGTCTGGCAGGCCACGTGTCTTGTATCCATTTTCCATTTAGATGAGCTCCCCAAGCTTTGTCTGAGGCATCTGTCGTTAATCTGTCTCGCCTCTGGCGGATCACAGAGAGTCCCTTGTTTAGGTGACATTCCTGAGCCCACCACAAAAATTCCTTTTGAATGCAAGGTATTATTTGAATGACAGTGTCCAAATCTTGGCAGTGCTGTGTCTATACATTCTTGAGATACCATTGTAGCTTCCTCATATGCAGTTTGGCATTGGGAAGTACCAGAATACAAGATGCCATGAACCCCAAGGCTTGAAGGACTGTCCTTGCAGTCAGCCTGGACTGATGAGACAACTGGTGGAAGTAAAGAGAAAGATTCTTTTGTTTGTCCAGGGTCAAAAAGGCCATCTGGGATGCTGTATTCAGTCTCACACCCAGAAAGCACATGTCCTGAGAGGGTACTAGACTGGACTTTATTTCGTTCACAGAATACCCCAGGCATCTTAACACTGCCATCACATACTGTAAATGAAGAAGAAGTTTGTCCTTTTCTTGGGCCAGTATCAGGCAATCGTCCAAATAAGGATAGATCTGTATTCCTCTTAGCCTGAAGAAAGCTACCACTGGAGCCAGAACCTTCGTGAACACTCTGGGCGCAGTAGATAAGCCAAAGGGCAATGCAGAGAACTGATAATGTGAAGTCCCAGCCAGCAGATACTTCCTGCAACTGGGCCTGATAGGAACATGAAGGTAAGCCTCTTTGAGATCCAGAGTCACCATCCAATGATCTTTGCCCGGCAGAGGTAAAAGCTGTTGTAACGTTAACATTTTGAACTTGGGAATGTCCAGATATGTGTTGAGGATGGATAAATCCAAAATTGGTCTCCACGTGTTTCCTTTCTTTGGTACTAGCAACAGGCGAGAATAAAATCCTAGGCCCACTTCTGGCAGAGGAACCGTTTGTATGGCCCCTATTTGAAGTAGTAGAGAAATTTGTTTGCGAGCCTCTAGTCTTTGCCGAGGAGGAACGTCCGGCATGCCTTTGAAAGGAGGCAAGGTATGGAAATAAAACTTGTAACCCTGGTGTATGATATCCAATACCCATTTGTCTTGGGTAATCAACATCCAATTTTCCTTGAAGAGTGCTAACCTTCCTCCCAAAGGTGCTGCCAGGCAAGAAGGATCTGGCAGCTGAAAGAGTAGGTCATTGGGCCTGTTTACGAAAGGACTGGCCCCTGCCCTCACCGAAGATTGTGCAGGTGAACTCCTGTTCTAGGCCTGAAAGAACTCTGAGCTCTGCCCCTACCACGTCTAGATCTACCCCTAGACTGAGAATCATAAGAAGGATCGTCCACCCCTTAGCAGGCCAATTCCTACTAAACTTGGAGGCTGAACTTGCAAAAATCTTTAACAGCCTGCATAGACTTAGCCTTGTCTTCCATTTTCTTCAAGACTGATTCCACAGGTGAACCAAACAACACATCAGACTGCAAAGGAGCATCCAAAATCCTTGTCTTAACATGGTCAGATAAATTCTGATCCTTTAACCAGGTGTGCCTCATGAAGAACTGGGCCAGTGGCAGCCACCCTAGGCGAGGCCTGCACAGCATCAAAACCACACTGTAATGAATGCTTACCCACTTGTTCAGAGACATGCACCAAATCTTGCAACTCTTTACACTCAATGCCTTCCGCCAGAGCATCCACCTTAGACTTCAATTGAGAAAGAAGAAAGTTTTGATATTTCAACATATGAAACTGGCAATTCAAAGCCCTCATAGCTAAGGTAGAAGATGTATAGACCTTCTTTCCCCATCTATCCAAAGCTCTGGCTTCTTTATCTAGAGGAACGGAATTTTTTACAACAGAGGCCTTGACACCCTTAGGTCCCTGACTAATAGTTTCTGGGTCTGCCCTAGGACTCTTATAAAGATATTTATGGGCCTCAGGCACCCTGTAATACCTATCCGGTTTAACAGGAGCAGGAGGCAGAGAATCAGGATTAAGTGAAGCCTCTGCAAACACATCTTCCACAACATCCAGAACAGGGGGTATAGCCAAGGGCCTATGCTGGGGTAACAGCAAAAACTCCCTAAGCCTTTTCCTAGAATCAGAGAAGTCCTGACCTTCCCACTTAAAATGTTCCCTCATAGAATGAAGTGTCTCTGAAAAAGAAAAATCCTCTGGAGGAGAAGCAGAAGGCGTGGAATCATCTGCATCAGAATCAGAATAAGGAGAATACTCCTGCAAGTCTTCAGCTGAAGACTCTGAAATATCCGAAGCCTGCTCAAAACTTCCCAACTCTGGCTCCACCCTAGGCCTCTTATCAGGAGGGCATAGAACCTCTAATCAGAGTAATTAAATCTTCTGCCATTTTAAGCATGTGCTTCTTAGGCACAGACCCTGCTGAACTAGGAGTGACACCAACAGAAGCTGAAACTGGCCTGCCTCTGGGAGAAGCCTTGGAAACTGAAGGAGAAGGCCTAACCACCCTAGGAAGGGAGGGGAGTACAGTAACTTGGGAAGCCCCTTCAGCCTGACCTGCCTCCTGAGAGACCACCTCCTGCAAAATCAAAGTCTCCCCCTGAGACTCCAGAGAAGCCTCCGTCGGAACCACCGGTTCCACTGAAGCCTCTAAAGAACCGGCGTCCGGAACGGACGACTCATCTTGCCTGTCCCAAAGACCAGCCTAGCACAATCCAACCTTCGCTTAATAGTGCGCTTATTGAACCTAGCACAAAAGTGACACCCAACAACGTCGTGCTCAGGCCCCAAACAAGGAATACACAAAGAATGATAATCCCTATGCGGTATCTGTTTCCCACAAGAAATACAGTTATTCACTTTTTCTGACATCCGGTAAAACAATGAGGCAAGAAAAAACCAAAATAATCCCCAACGGGGTACTTAGCCAACTTGGATTCGGTCTGAAACTCCGAACTCGAAAAATTTCAGAACGCCGAACGGCACTTGCAACGCTGCTTCTGCATCGGACCATGCGGCAAAAAAGACTGAGGAAATGACGTCGGTCATGCGCTTTTGTACCCTGACGTCCTGATGTCAGTTTTAAGCGCCTTGACCGACGTCAGCCTAATACTTTGGTATTCGGGCCGACCGAGGACAGCGGACTACCCATAAGTAAGGACTGCAGCAATGTGAGATGAAGAACATCTACTCATGTACCAATACACTTGCCCAACGTTTCCTGGAGTTCATTAATTCCAATGCCCTGGACCAGCTCATTATTACCCCCACTACAGGTAGTAACATCCTTGACCTGGTCATTACTAACATGGGCGACTGTTGCTTTACACCAATAGTCAACTTCTCCCTGGTTAGATCCAACCACAAACGAATCACCTTGGAAATCCCCACCCCTGCAAAGGTAACCATCATGAAAAACTTCTCCAAAGCTAACTTTGGGCTCCTAAAAACAGAGGTGGCTAACTTCACGGGACCCATGCAAATGGACAATAGTTGCATGACTGCTGAATCACACACCAGTGCATGGATCTTGCCATACCCAATAGAATTGAAGACGCTCTCCTCCAAAAAAATGAAGCCAATCTGGTGGTCCCCTGCCATAAACAAACTCTACAACAGGAAGAGGAAAAGTACAGTTTTGTACCTACCATAAATGTAGATGTCCGATAGGTATGCATCTGCAGTCATCACATATGGGTTTGTCCTGCCTCAGGCAGCCCTTCGGTCGGCCGGATCCCAAAGTCTGGGTCCGGCGTCGGCTGATGTCGCTCCTTCCCCGACGTCACAACACCTGGGGTATAAAAGCGTCAGTCGACGCCATGTTCCTCAGTTTTTCTTGCCCCAGATGCCAGGTGCCCTCTAGGAAGGCTAAATTTGGAAAAATGCAGTAAAAAATCCAAACATTTGCAAAAAAAAAAAAAATATATATATATATATATATATATATATATATATATATATATATATATATATATATATATATATATGTATAAACAAATACACCATAATAGATCCGCCAGCTAGCTAATAGAGAGGTAAGCACCCTAGGAGTACCACAGAGGGGAAGGAGGGAGGGTAAACCTGACTGCAGATGCATACCTATCGGACATCTACATTTATGGTAGGTACAAAACTGTACTATGTCCTTCAAGGATGCATCTGCAGTCATCACATATGGGTAGAATACCATAGCCAATCTGGGGGTGGAGGTACTAGGAAAGGGATGGTGTAGCTAAGATACCCTGCAGGACAGCCGAAGCAAAGCCTGCTCTGGATCTGGAATATAAAGGTAAATTGTAATGCTTGGCAAATGTATGCACGGAGCTCCATGTGGCAGCTTCTAAAATGTCTTTTGTAGCCACCCCTCTTAAGAAGGCTGTGGAGGTGGCTGTGGCTCTCGTAGAATGAGGTCTAATGTTAGCTGGTACAGTCTTTTCCATGAAATGAGTAACAAAAGCGGATGCAATTTCCTATCCATTTTGAAATTGTCTGTTTGGAAATTGCTTTTTGTTGAGTATCAGCAGCATATGCTACCAGCAGCTGGTCAGTTTTTCTGAAACCTTTAGTTCTGTCCAAGTAGTAGCGCAACTGTCTGTGAATGTCCAGGGTGTGCAGCAGTTTCTCCCCTTTGTTTTGTGGATTTGGGAAGAAGGTAGGCAAGTGAACAGCTTGATTCAATGAAACCCTGGATACCACCTTTGGCATAAAAGTAGGATTAGTTCTTAATGAAACTCTATCCTGATGGAAAACAATAAAAGGCTGAACTGCCATCAGGGCCTGCAATTCCGAAACTCTTCTTGCTGAGGTTATTGCCAGGAGGAAAGCAGTCTTCCATGAGAGGTACTGTAGATCTGCAGATGCTGCTGGCTCAAATGGAGGCAGTGTTAGTTTTTCCAACACATAGTTAAGGTCCCAAGCAGGTAGAGGAGGTTTCCTAGGAGGTTTGATGTTTTTGATTCCCCTTAGAAACTGTCTTAGGAGAGGATGAGAAAAGACAGGAGGATCAGTATTGTACTCTGCTGAAATTGCTGAAGCATGAATCTTAATAGAAGAGTAAGACAGTCCATTGTGGAACATTTCTGCCAAATATTCCAGGATATGTGCCATGCTCATCTTTGCCGCATCTAGGCCCTTTGTGGTGTTCCAGATGAGAAATCTTTTCCATTTTGCTGAATATGCCTTCCTTGTGGAAGGCGTGAGCTTCCAGAATAATATTCTTTACTCTCTGGGATAGCTTATCCTGAAGAGGAGTCAAGGTATTCTCCAGGCTGTTAGTTGCAATGTTTTCAGGTTGGAATGTAGAGTTTTGTAGCTGTGCTGTGTCAGTAGAAGTGGCCATAGAAGTAGGGGCCATGGCTTCGTACGTGACAAGCTCCTTAGCAGTGGGTACCAGTGCTGTCTTGGCCAGTCCGGAGCTATCAGGATCACTAATGGTTGCTCTGCCCTGATCTTCAGTAACACCTTGGTCATTAATGGAATAGGAGGAAATGCATACACTGTCAGATTTCTCCAGCTGAAAGAGAGAGCGTCCACTTTCCACGCTTGTGGGTGGTATGTCCTTGAGCAGAATTTCTTTAGCTGATTGTGGGGGGATGCAAATAGATCTATGTCCGGGCTCCCCCAAAATTGTGTTATCTGTTGAAAAATGTCTGGGTGCAGCATCCATTCGTGTGCATCCATGATATTTCTGCTTAAGCTGTCCGCCAGTATATTGTCCTTCCCTGGCACAAACTGAGCTTGTAGCTGTATATTGAGTTTCAAGGAAAGATCCTATAGATTCATTGCCAGCCTGCACAGAGGGTAAGAATGGGTACCTCCTTGCTTGTTTATGTACCACATAACTGTGGTGTTGTCTGTCCTTATTAATAGATGGCCTTGATGCAGAAAGAGTTTGAAGGCCTCGATTGCATGTATCACTGCTAGCATTTCTTTTTGATTTATGTGCATGTGCAGCTCCTTTTGTGACCACTGTCCTTGGATACCTCTGCCCTCCATGTGTGCTCCCCAACCTAGGTCTGACGCGTCTGTTGTAATAGTTTGGGAGGTTTTTGGCTTTGTGAAGGGCAGCCCTCTGTTGGACTGGCTGGCCTGAGCCCACCACAGAATTTCCTTGTGAAGGCATGGGATGAGTGGGATTAAAGTTTCCAAACTGTGACTGTGCTGAGTCCATAAACTCCTTAGGTACCACTGTAGCTTTCTCATATGTAGCCTTGCTTGTGGAATCAAGAGAATACAGGATGCCATGTAACCCAGGGCCTGCAGGATTTTCCTTGCAGTCAGCTGAGTTTGTCTTGTCAGATTCTTGAAGTAATCCAGTAGATGACTGTTTTTCTTCTGTGAGGTAAGCCATTTGGGTGGTTGTATCTAGATCCGCACCCAGAAAGGTTATTCTTTGGGATGGTACAAGTCTTGATTTGTGCATGCTGACTGTATATCCCAATGCCTGTAAAAGATTGATGGCATAATTTAAGTCCCTTATCAGAGTTTGTTGGTTGTCCGCTTGTATAAGGCAGTCGTCCAGATATGGGTAGATTTGAATCCCCTGGAGTCTGCAGTGTGCTATTACTGATGCCAGGCATTTCGTGAATACTCTGGGCGCAGTAGATAAGCCAAAGGGCAATGCTGAGAATTGATAATGCTCTGACCCTGCAAGAAATCTGAGGTATCTTCTGCAACTTTGTCTGATAGGGACATGCAGGTATGCCTCCTTGAGGTCTAGAGTAACCAGCCAAGACCCCTTGCCCAGCATGGGAAGGAGTTGCTGTAGAGTCAGAATTTTGGCACAATGAGATAAGTATTCAGTACGGAGAAGTCGAGAATAGGTCTCCATTGATGCTCTTTTCTTGGAACAAGGAATAGTCTGGAGTAAAATCCTTGGCCTTGTTCTGAAATAGGAACTCTTTCTATGGCTTTCATTTGAAGTAAGTTTGAGATTTGTTTCAAAGCCTCTGTCCTTTGGTTTGGTGGCAGGCCTGGTACGCCTTTTCTTTTTGGCAATGTGTGGAAATGGAACCTGTATCCGTTGTCTATCATTTGGAGTGTCCATTTGTCTCTTGTAATGTTGTGCCAATTTCTTGAGAATAAAGAAAGCTTTCCGCCCAAAGGTGCTTCTAATTGAGCCCTGGTTGGTGGAGTCAAAGCAGAGTCACTGAGTTTGTCCTTGTGCAGCAGTTGCAGATCCTGAACTGCCTGTCTGGATTGGAGGTTGCCATTGACGGCCTCTGTAGGAGCCCCTAGCTTGGCCTCTACCTCTGGCACGCCTGTTTCTGCCCCTCCGAAATCTTTCTGTGTCCAGAAAGGACCAATTCTTGGAAGGCCAGTTTCTGCTAAATCTAGGTGGTTGAACTTGAAGAAAATCTTTAACTGTTTGTACAGATTTTGCCTTTTCCTCAAATTTCTTTAGAACGTCTTGAGCAGTGGAACCAAATAACTTTTGCTTTTCCAGTGGAGCATCCAAAAGCTTAGCTTTAACATGTTCTGGCAGAGATTGTTCCTTCAGCCAAGCATGCCTGCGTATGACAACACCTGTCATTGCTGACCTACATGAAGCTTCCAATGCATCATAACCACACTGCAAGAAATGGTTGCTAACCTGCTGGGAATTATGTACCAGATCCTGAAGGGATTTACGGTCAAGGGGTTCAGAAGAAGACAATTTCTTATGCATTTCTTCTAACAAATACTCATGATACTGTACCATGTGAAATTGACAATTTAATGCCCTCATAGCAAGAGTGGCAGAAGTATACACTTTTTTACCCCATCTCTCTAATGCCCTGGACTCCTTTGCAGAAGGGAGTGGGTTCTTAGTAGAAACAGCTGCAACCCCTTTAGGGCCCTGTGAAACAGTTTCAGGGTCAGCAGAGTGGGCCTTATAAAGAAAATTATGTGTGTCCGGGACCCTGTAATACCTATTGGGCTTAACAGGAGCCAGAGGCAGAGTGTCAGGGGTCATACTAGAGTCAGAATATACATCATCAATCACATTTAAAACAGGAGGAATAGCCAAAGGTCTATGCTGAGGTAAATGAAGAAAAGTTCTTAGTCTTTTCCTGGAATCAGAATATTCCTGGCCCTGCCATTTGAAATGCTCTCTCATAGTGTGAAGGGTCTCCCCAAAGGAAAGCTCTTCAGGAGGGGAGGCTGAGGGAATAGATTCCTCTGCATCCGAATCCTCGTAGGCTGAGTAAGCCTCCTCCTGGTAGTCTGAGTGATCCAAGCCAACAGAGGCCTCCTCTGAGGAAAGGGGATCAGGGGGATCCATCCTGGGCCTTTTGTCTAGAGGGGGTTGGGAGCCCCTGTCCGGATGAGGTTGAGTGCCCCTAATTAAGGAGATCAGGTCCTCTGCCAAAGTTAAAATTTGTAAACTAGAAGAAGGTCCCTGAGGAATAACTCTGGGAGGCATGGTTTTAGTGTGTTTTGCAGCTTTAGCTCTGGTGAAGGCCTTAATAGACATGGATGCAGGAGGCCTGGCTGCACCACGTGCTGGTGTAGCTTTATCTAAAGGTATGGTGTCGGAAGATTCCAGTACACCAGTTTTGGAAGGCAATTCTGTAACCGACTCGGTAGGAGCCTCCGGGACCAAGGCTGTCGGTTGTATTATTTCAAGGTTCAGAAGTTCGAAGGACTCGGTATCAGCCAAAACCAAGACACTCGCGGTAGGCCTAGCCGCGGTTTCAGCCGAAAACGTGGATCACGTGTGTCGGTCCTTGTCTTTCCGTTTCTTAATTAAATGCGATGTCGGGGTTTCCGATGGCATTTTGTAAGCAAAACTATCCCCAAAAAACTCTTCTGCGAACTCCGACCGACGTCTAAGAGTGCGTCGGTTGAAAGAAGCGCAGGCAGAGCAGGCCGAGACGTCGTGATCTGGGCCTAAGCAAAGAAAACAATAAGAGTGGAAATCCTTATGAGGTATTTGTTTCCCACAAGTTAAACAATTATTAACTTTTTCTGACATCGGCTGAGGCAAGAAAGAGTCCCCAACGGGGTACTTAGCTTTTGAAGTCTTCGGATAGCGAAATTACAGGAGCTGGCTGACCGGCACTTGCGAACTGCTTCTGCTTCGGGCACCACACGGCAAGAAAGACTGAGGAACATGGCGTCGGCTGACGCTTTTATACCCCAGGCGTTGTGACGTCGGGGAAGGAGCGACATCAGCCGACGCTGGACCCAGACTTTGGAATCCGGCCGACAGAAGGGCTGCCTGAGGCAGGACAACCCATATGTGATGACTGCAGATGCATCCTTGAAGGACATCTGATGTGGAATAAGGTGAAGTCCCAAGACTGGAAAAAATTCCCTTATCAGCCTCAACAAAAAGTTGTGATCCCTCATCAAATCCTCTAAAGCTAGCTATGAAAACAGAATTGCAGCTGATAGTAAAAGACACCCACAAGGCCTTCTACAGTTATGTACAGAATCTCCAAGGCAGTACCCAAATTTGATCTGAGCTACTGCACAATGACACTTCCTATACCAAGCAAACAGATACTGACAATATACTGGCCGATAGATTCACTGCAAACCTTACCCCTCCCCACCAAAGGACCATTCACAATACCAGCAGATTGCCAGACGTCCAGTATTACTGCTGCACAGGTTAAAACAGCACTGTCAAAGGCCAAGAATACAGCTTCTATGGGACCTGACAATATCCCTGGCTGTGTTCTACATGAACTACAGAGTGAACTGGCATCTCACCTGTGTGTCCTGTTCAATAACAGCCTCACCTCAGGCTTTGTCCCGAACGAATGGTGCACTGCTACAGTCATCCCTCTCCACAAAGGAGGAGCGACTACAGACCCTAGGAACTATTGCCCCATTAGCCTGACAAGTCTGATATGCCAATTTATGGAGTGCATCATCATGGACTTAATAAACAAGGACATACAGAATCTCCCGACTCTGGATTCCACACAGTTTGGTTTTATGAAGATTAGATCATGCCTGCTCAACTTGGTCGACTTCTTTGAGTCAGTCACCAGAGTTGTGGATGAAAGCAAGGTGGTTCATACAGCCTACCTTGATCTGGCCAAAGCCTTTGATACCATTCCCCACTCAAGAATCATACAAAAACTCACTACGCTAGGCATCAACTCCTATATCAGGAGGTGGGTTACAAACTGGCTCACAGATAGAACCCACAGTGTGAAAGTTCCTGACTCCAAGTCAGACTGCCGACTAATCACGAGTGGAGTCCCACAGGCTTTGGTCCTGGGTCCTCTCCTGTTTGATATCTACTTCTCTGAAGTCCAAGCCAACACAAAGGGACTCTGGCTGACAAAGTTCGCAGACGATTGCAAGTTGGGAGCTACTATACTCCCCAAGTGATGTTGACATCCTACAGAATGGCCTCACTGAGACCAATGACTGGTGCTAGAAAGTACAGCTGTGTACACAACATAAAAGTAGATGTTCGAGTGTATTCACTGTTGCAGTCTCAGTCGGCCTGATTAACAAAGTCTTGGGTCCTGCATCAGCTGCTGTCCCTTCTTCCATGACGTCAGGGGTATAAAACATGCAGCCGACATCATTACATCAGTTTTTCTTGCCCCAGATGTCAGGTGCCCCCTATTGGGAAGCAATTAAATCTATAAATACAAGGATATACCTCCAACAAAAAAGCAAATACACTAAAAAGCTTTTTGAGCATAGTAAGTGAGAGTAGAGGTATAGCCAAAAGAAGAAAGGGGGCTGGAGGGAGGGTAACCAGGACTGCAAATGTGATTACACTCGAACATCTACATTTATGGTAAGTGTACACAACTGCACTATGTTCTTCATGTTTCACTGTTGCAGTCATTACATTTGGGTAGATTCCCAAAGTTAAGGTTGGGGGGAGGAAGAATTTAAATAGAATTAGGACCAGCTATAAGGCCCTGCAAGACTGCAGTTGGAAAACCAGCTCTGGATTTAGAGAAAATTGGCAAATGATAATACTAGGGAAAGTATGTACAGAACTCCAGGTAGCAGCTTCTAGGATGTCCCTAGTAGGGACGCCCCTGAGAAAGGCTGTAAAGGTAGATGCAGCCCTGGTTGAATGGGGTCTGATGCCCTGTGGGATAGGCTTCCATGATGCTTATAGCAGAAATGAATGCAGTGGCCTATCCATTTTGAAATGTTTTGTTTTGAAATAGCTTTCCCCTCTGTCCCTGCAGAAAATGCCACCAGCAGTTCAGATTTCCTTAGAGGTTTAGTCCTGTCCAAGTAGAATCTAAGCTGTCTGTGCACATCTAAAGAGTGCAGTATCCATTCCCCTTTGTTCTGTGGGTTAGGAAAGGAGGTAGGCAAATGAATGGACTGATTAAGAGCCACACTGGATACCACCTTGGGCATGAAGGAGGGATTGGTTCTGAGGGACACCCTGTCCGCATGAAAGATGATGAAAGGTTCCACTGCCATAACGGCCTGTAATTCAGATATCCTTCTTGCAGAAGTGATTGCTAAAAGGAAAGCTGTTTTCCAGGAAAAACTTTATATCTGCAGTAGCAGCTGGCTCGAAAGTAGGAAGAGTGAGTTTCTCTAAGACAAAGTTAAGATACCAGGCTGGAGTTGGAGCTCTCCTGGGTGGCCTTAAAATTTTGGCCCCTCTCAGGAACTGCTTGAGCAGTGGGTGAGAAAAGAGGGGAGGCTCTGTGCTATATTGAGCTGAAATGGTTGAGGCATGAATTTTGATAGAGGAAAAGGACAAACCCTTAAGAACCATCTCAGTCAAGTATTGTAGAATCTGAGGTAAACTGGGCACTGCTGTGTTCATTCCTTGAGATTGGTTCCAGGCACAAAATATTTTCCATTTTTCAGCATAAGATTTTCTAGTACTAGGCCTCCTTGCCTCTAAAATGATTTCCATCACTGATTTACTGAGAGATGGTAAAATAAATTAGGTAATTAGCCAGGCTGCTAGGTTCAGGGTTTGCTGCTGAGGGTGCAGAATCTGGTTCTCCTGCTGAAACAACAGGGAAGCAGTCTGAGGTAGATGCCATGGAGCCAAGTGTGACACACTGCGCAAGAGTGGGTACCAGTGTTGACGGGGCCAGTCTGGTGCAATTAAAACCGTCCTTGGCTTGTCCGGTTTGATCTTTAGTAGTACCTTGGAGAGCAGAGGCAGAGGGGGAAAGGCATAAATTGATAGTTTTTCCAGCTGACGGATAGAGCATCCACTTTCCAAGCTAGCTTGTGGGGAATCCTTGTGCAAAATTTGTCCAGCTGATGGTCCTGGGGGTGGCAAACAGGTCTATATCTGGGCTCCCCCATTTGCTTGCCAACATGTTGAAAATCCTTGGTTCCAGTTTCCACTTGTGTGGGCCCATGAGGTTTCTGCTTAGTCCGTCTGCCAGTGTATTTAGCTTTCCTGGCAGGAACTGAGCTTGTAGATTAATTTGGTAGCTCAAGGCTGTGTTCCACAATGCCATGGCTAGTCTGCAGAGGGGGTAAGAATGTGTATCCCCCTGCTTATGTACCACATGACAGTGGTGCTGTCCGTCTGTACCATTAGTTGTCCTGGAAGAATGTGGTTCTTGAAGGCTGTCAGATCATTCTGTACAGCTAGCATTTCCTTTTGATTTATGTGCAGGTGCCTTTGACTTGAGTTCCATTTGCCCTGAATGCACTTTCCTGCCAGGTGAGCCCCCCATGCATAGTCTGATGCGTCTTAGATTTGGGTGGCAGGGGGTAATGTGAATGGTAGTCCCCTGTTTTGGTGGCAGGCCTCTGCCCACCAAAGGAACTCTAGGCGTAGGCAAGGTATGACAGGAATCCTTGCTTCTAGATCCTGTGAATGTTGACACCATAGGCTTTTGAGATACCACTGTAGTTTCCTCATATGCAGCCTTGCATATGGAATTAGAAGAATGCAGGAGGCCATGTACACCAAGGCTTGCAGCATTTGCCTTGCAGATAAGCTGGGTTTTTGTCGCCACTTGTTTGAAGTAGGTTGTCAAATTAATCCGTTTCTCTGGCGTGAGGAAAGCCATCTGGGAAAATGTATTCAAGCTTGCTCCCAGAAATATAATTTGTTGCCAGGGTACCAGATGTGATTTCTTTTAATTTATGGTAAACCCCAGACAAGTCAGTACCCTTTGAACAAAGGCCAGATGATGGCCAAAAGAATGTCCAGGCTTTCTGCCTGAATTAGACGATCATCCAAGTATGGGTATATTTGAATATTTCTTTGCCTGCAAAATGCAATGACTGGAGCTAGGCACTTTGTGAATACCCTTGGCGCAGCAGATAAGCCAAAGCGCAGTGCAGAGAACTGATAGTGGCATGTAGCCTGCTTTGAAGCTTAGGTATCTTCTGCAAGACTCCCTGATAGGGATGTGCAGGTATGCTTCTTTTAAGTCTAGTGTTGCCAACCATGCATCTTTGTCTAGCATAGGAAGCAGCTGGTGAAGAGTCAGCATTTTGACTTTTGGGATCACCAGAAAGGTGTTTAAAGTAGAAAGGTCCAGGATAGAACACCATGTATTGCCTTTTCTGGGTACCAGGAAAAGTCACGAATAGAAACATTGACCCTTTTAGCCAGAACCAACAAGGTAGACAAGGAAAAATGGGGACCGTCAAATGTGGGGCTTGTTCCCAGTGTCCACATATATACAATGAATCCTCCATAGAAATAGAAAGTAGGAATAGGAAAATTATGAGCAACTGTTTTTCCAATTGCAATACAAGTAGTGTGGTTTACTTGGCTACTTGTCAGTTTTGTAACTCATTTTATGTAGGGAAGACAGAAAGAAAATTAAACCTGAGAATTTATGAACACCTTTATGAAATTCGGAAAGAAAATATGAATAATGCTTTTTTCCGTCACAAGGTGGTATGTGATTAGGCATCTTTTTCATTTTTTTGTATTGGAAGTTGTGCCCAAAGAGATTAGAGGGGGCATGTGGGAGGCTAAATTGGAATATTGTGAGTTATACTGGCAGATCATTTTAGAAGCTATGTCCTGGTCTGAATGACATGCTCTCTATTCTTCCAGTTCTTAAGTTAAGAGCTGCCAAATTGTAATTTTCCATAAAGCTACTAGATGGTAGTTTTACCCCTTTTTTATGTATCCATGGATTTAACAGTTAATAGTATTTATTTATTTACACATTTACATATTCATTATTTATTGTTTTCAATGTTTTGATAGGAGATACTACACAGCATATGTATTTTAAATACATTTTTTATGCAGTTATTTATTAAGGTGATTTTAACTGTGATGTATAAAGAATATTTATGAGTTTCTTTTTAAATAATGAATTTGATTGGTTTCAATCAACCAATAGTTCTAAGCAGTGACTGGTCTGTGATTTATAGCCACACATATAAGAACTCAGCCTAGTATGGGGTATTTGCATCTGATGAAGGTGTACGAAAACGTACTATTATTTGACAGCGTTCATGTACTTTGGTGTTTTCTATTACGCATTATCAGTTTTTCCGGCTTGGTTTGTGGCATTAAACGTCTTTATTTTACTTCGGACTCGGGCCCATATTTGGTACTCATCAGCAAATCTTGGATTTTGGTTTCAGCTCTGTTACACGTTCGCTTCCATCTCATTTTTTGGTTACCAGGAAAAGTCTCCAATAGAAACCTTGTCCCTTTTCCTCTTCTGGTACCAACTGAATAGCCCCCATGTTTAAGAGAGAGAGTACTTGATTTTGGGCTTCTGCCCACTGATTTGGGGGTAGATCTGGCCACCCCCTTAGTGTTGTAACATGTGGAAGTGAAATCTGTATCCTTGGGACACTATATTTAAAACCCATTTGTCCTGGGTAAAGAGTTCCCAGTTTTTGGCCTGCAGACCAATCCTTCCACCTAAAGGAGCATTCAGTTGGGAAGTGCTTGGAAGTTTTAAAAGTAAGTCACTGTGACAGTTTTCCATAGGGGGGAGTCTTATTACTGCCAGATTTGAGTGTGGAAACCCCCCACTGGTTAGTCTTGTGTGTCCCTTGGGACTGAAACCTGGGGGTTTCTGCTGTGTCTGGGTTTGGCTTGAGAAGACCTGGAAAGGGCTGAAAAAGACCAATTTTTAGAGGGCCAGTGCCTACTAAATCTAGGAGGCTGAACTTGTAAGAAATCTTTAACAGTTTGCATAGATTTAGCTTTATCTTCCATCTTTTTAAGAACTTCCTCAGCCTTGTTGCCAAGCAGGCGGTCCTGATTTAAGGGAGCATCCAACAATTTAGCTTTAACATGATCAGGCAAAGATTGCTCCTTAAGCCAAGCATGCCTTCTGAGCACAGACCCAGTAACAGCAGCACTGCAAGAGGCCTCTAATGAATCAAATCCACATTGCAAATTATGTTTTCCAACCTGTTCAGCAGAATGCATTAAATCCTGTAATTCTTTATTTTCAGCACAGTCAAGAATCAACATAATTTTCTGTTTAAGCAATCCAATAACATGTTGTTGATACTTTAACATATGACACTGGCAGTTTAAAGCCCTAATAGAAAAGGTTGCAGAAATGCAAACCTTCTTACCCCATCTATCCAGCACTCTGGAGTCTCTATCAGAGGGGGTATGATTTTTAGCAGTAGAAGCCTTAATGCCCTTGGGCCCCTGTTAAATGGTCTCTGGATCCGCAATAGGATTTTTAAAAAGGAACTTGTGTGAATCAGGAACCCTGTAATATTTGTCAGGTATTCTGGGAGCAAGAGGCAAAAAATCAGGGGCCAAACTAGATTCTGAAAAGGCATCATCAACAATGTCTAGTAGAGGAGGTATAGCCAAAGGCCTATGCTGAGGCAGGAGTAAGAAATCCCTAAGCCTCTTTTTTGAAACAGAAAAATCCTGGCTTTCCCAGTGGAAATGCTCCTTTAGAGCATGTAAGGTCTCACCAAAAGAAAAATCCTCTGGAGGGGAAGCAGAGGGAATACAGTCCTCTGCATCAGAATCCTCATAAGTAGATAAGGGCAAATCCAGATCATCAGAAGAATCAGAAAAATCAGAATCCTGGTCAGAAGATTCATAAACAACTTCAGTCCTAGGTCTCTTAGAAGGGGGAGGTTGGCTTCCCCTGATTAGAGTTGCAAGATCTTCAGCCATTCTTATCCTTTGTTTTTTAGGCATAGAGGCCTGAGCATGTGGCCTGGACGTTGGTTTCTTAGGCACGGTTCGAGATTTTGGCCTAAAAGAAGGAGGCGTTAGTTTAATATGCAAGCCCGTAGGCCTGAATACACCCTTATAAGCCGGTGCCTGCACAGTGCCTCCGGACCCATCCAAGGTACAGACATCAGCAGGTTCCACAGTTGAAGCATCTCTCAGCATACCAGACTCCGAATGGGTCTCAGTAGAGGCCTGTGAGTCAGATGTAGCGGGTATCAGGGGCTGCGAAAGTGCCTCACTGAGTACCGGCGAACTGGCGACTGGCTTATGAAAAGCCTCGTCGGCAGCTTTGGACCTCGGCGGCCTCTCTCTGTCTTTATCTTTGCGTTTTTTTTGAATACCGGTAGTCGGATGGCTAACAGACGACATTTCTGGATAATTAAACTGAGAACCGAAATATTTAGCGGCGAAAATATAATGACGATGGACAGTGCACTGACTAAATAAAGCACAAAACCGACAGCAAGGTACGTCATGGTCAGGGCCCTAAGCAAGGAATACAGTACGAATGAAAATCTTTGTGAGATTTGCTTTCCACAAGTAATGCAATTATTAACTTTTACTAACATCAGTAAGGAGCAAGAAAAAGCTTCCCCAACAGGGTACTTAGCTTTAGTTGAAGACTTCGGTTCTGAAACACGAAAACAAAAATTTCAGGAGTCGGCCAACCGGCACTTGAACTGCTTCTGCTTCGGGCACCGCACGGCAAGAAAGACTGATGTAATGGCTTTGGCTGCATGTTTTATACCCCTGATGACCTGTCGTCATGGAAGGGACAGCAACCTAGGCAGGACCCAAGACTTTGTTCATCAGGCCGACTGAGGGCTACTGCAAGCAGATAACCCAAATGCAATGACTGCAACAGTGAAACATGAAGAACATCCATGGCCTTAAGCTTAATACCAAAAAATGTGTCATCTCCTTTGGGAAAAACCTGGCTCCCATGAATTACAACATCGATGGTAGTCCACTGAATACAGAAGGTGTTATAAGAGATCTGGGAACACAGGTTGACAGCAACCTCTCTTTTGATCATCACATTGCCACTGTGGTCAGAAAGTCCTTCTACATGGCACATCTCATTACTAAGGATTTTGCATCCAGTAATAGAGAGGTCACTGTCTCCCTCTACTCTTCCCTCAGGTCAATCATAGAGTACAATGCCCCATTTGGCATGTACCTCACTAGACACCTGCAACAACTGGCGAGGCCGCAAAAGTACCTCATGAAGAGGATCCTAGGCCTTAAACACTTGTCCTATACGGACAGGCTCAGAAAGCTCCAACTATTCTCCGTCTCATATCGCCTACTTAGAGGTAATCTCTGCTCGACTTACAAAGCCATGTCTGACCCACCTCTGTTAGAAAAGCTACAAACAAAAAGAAATCCCAATCCCTCCACACCACATGCCCCAGAGACCTCAACCTCATTACCACACTCAACAGAATGTACTGGAGGGGACAGGTTCATAACCCAGAGACTGCCTATGCTATGGAATAGACTTCCCATACATGTCAAGCAGAGCACCTCGCTGACCCTCTTCAAGAGAAATCTTGATGAGTGGATGGGAAATAGAAAATTCACCTCAGGGATAACTCCAGTGGCTCTACTCGACAGAGGCACTGGGAACTAAGGTCGGGTGTCTCAATGCCAGGGTAATCCCATGGCTAGGCTTGTAAAGGCCCCAGGGCCATCAGCCTAGTACACACCTATAAACCTATGAGAAAGTGACAGAGCTGATCAGACTTCCTATGTTGTTTGGATTTGTGCAGGTAATAACGGAGTTGTCTGTGAACATCTAGAAGATGAAGGACATACTCCTCTTTATTACAGAAATTTGGAAAGAAGGCTGGCAATTAGATGAATTGACTGGTACTGTTCTTGGTGGCTACTTTGGGCAGAAAGGAAGGGCTGGTGCATAAAGACACACTGTCTTTATGAAAAACTATGTAAGGAGGCTTGGAGGATAAGGCTTTTAAGTTCAGAAATCCTCTCATCAAAAGCTATAGCCACCAAAAAGACCATCTTCCATGACAAAAGCTTCATGTCACAACTTGCTGCTGGTTCGAAGGGTTCCTGGGTCAAAGCCTGCAGCATGAGTGAGGTCCCAAGGAGGGGATGGGTACTTGACTGGAGGCCTTAAGAAAATGGCTTTCATAAAAGATTTGCATAGCCCAAAAGTGAACAGAGAACGGGACTGACTTACAACATGAAAACTGGAAATAGCAGCTAACTGAAGCTTGATAGTCGAGAAGCTAGCACCTTCCACGAACAGAGTACTAAGAAATAACAAAACATCTGAAACCGGTCCTGAGAAAGGATCAATGTTTCTGTCCGTGGCCCAGATAACAAATCTCTCCCACTTACTAGTGTAGCCTTTTTTGGTGGACGCCTTTTGCGAGGCTAGAAGAATTTTCTGGACTAGGGATTTAAGCCTGGACTGCCTCACAAGGGTTGGAAGTGGAGAAACTAAACTGTCAGTTTGAGGACACGAAGATTCAGATGCTGCGTCCCTGATGGGTGAGAAAAGAGGTCCTGACTTGGCTCCAGTATCCAAGGAGGACATTTCAGATGAGACCATAAGAAAGGAACCACACTTGACAAGGCCAGAAGGGGACAATGAGGATGACTGAGCTCTTCAACCTGCTTGTCTTCTCAAGAAACTTCGAGATTCACTGAAGAGTAGGGTAAGCATCCAGAAGACCCGGGAGCCAATTATGGACTAGTGCATCCATCGGGACTCCCTGAGAGGAGGGATCAGAGGGAAGAACTTGCTGCATTTGTTGTTGAGAGGAGAGGCAAATAGGTAGCAGCAAAGCTGACCTCAATGATTCAAGATTATGTCTGCCACTGACTGAGCAACAACTCGTGCGGAACCAGGAGTGATCTGCTGAGTCTGTCCGCCAAATCGTTGGGTCTTCCTTGGGATATGTGTTGCAACTAGGAGGAGGTCTGAAGATATCACCCACTCCCACACCCTCATGGCCTCACTGCACAAGGGGTAAGAATGGATTCCTCCTTCTTTATTGATGTATCAGACATGTCATTGGTGTGTACTCCAATAGTCCCTAAGGGGAGATCGTCCTGAAAGGCTTGCAGTCTCTAGGACACTGACAGGCACCCTGGTCTTGGTAGGGGACCACATGCCTTGAACCATCTTCCCATTGTAATGCCCCCCCCACCCGAACTGGGAAGCATCATTGGTCACAGTGGCTATGGGGGGGGGGGGGTTTAAGAATAGTCTGCCCAGAAGGAAAGTGTCTGACTGTATCCACTAGCTGAAGTGATGCTTGCAAATTGTATTCAATCTGAAGAAAAGGGACAGCAGTTGAAAGATGATGGACCATTGTACCGCTAATATCCACTGGAGAACACTCGAAGAATATGGCTAGACGGGGTAACAGGACAGCTGTTGACATGGATCCTAGGGCTTGTAAGCCAATCTGTTCCAGGGGGGCCTGTTTTGACAGCAGTCCCTGTACTTTACTTCTCAGAGTGGTAACTCAGTGTAAGGGAAGAGAAGCTATCTGATTCCTTGTGTTCAGCTGCATCCCTAGAAATTCTAGGTTCTGTACTGGAGTCAGGCTGGATTTGGTCAAGTTTACCATGATGCCCAGAGAATGTGATAACTCGATTAAGTAATCCCTGGCTTGTATTAGCTGATGCCTCATGGAAGTGGTAAAGAGCCAATCATCTAAATATGGAAACACCTAGGATCCGCTGAGCCTCGAGTGAGCTGCTACCACTGCCATGCATTTGGTGAACACCCAGGGGTCTGTGGTGAGCTCAAAGGACAGTTATCTGAAATAGTAATGACTGGCTCCTCGCGGAAGCACAGATATCTCCTGAAGCGCCTGTTTATTTTGATGTGATAGTACACATCCTGGAGATCTATCAAGCACATCCAGTCATCGTGCAACAGTGGCAGAATGGACTGAACCGTGATCATTCGGAACCTTGACTTAGTTACATATCCATTCAACTTCCTTAGACTCAGGATAAATCTGAGGTCCTCGGTCTTTTTTGGCACCAAAAAAAGCAGGAATAGGTTCTGAATCCTTTTTGTTCAGCTGGGACCTCTTGGATGACTTTTTTGCAACAGTTGCTGAATTTCCTGTGCTACCTGCTCCCTTTGATTGGTTGGCATGTCAGGGAGACTTTTAGAGTTTGGGGAAAGAAGAGAAAAGGCAAAGTAATAGCCTCTGGATATTATACTTAGCATCCAGTAGTTTTGAGTCAACTGGGTCCAGGCTTCTGGGTGCAAAGCTAGTCAGCCCCAGATTACCCCCAGAGACTGACAGTTGAGTAGCGCTTATCAGGAACAGATTCCTAAAAGCCCTGCTTCTGCAGACCCCCCTCTGCATCTAGGCCAACGTCTACCATCAAACCCTCTCCCCTCTGCCTCTAGAGGAGGGTTCCTCACGCCGGCCCTGGAAAAGCCCTTGAGATTTGTGAAACCACATTTTCTTGCCTCCACATTGGTTCCTTGAGAAGGTTCTCTGGGGGGTAGAAAATTTGATTCCAACAGCAGAAAGGGTCTTCTAGTGTCTTTTTCTGCGGGTGAGTGCATCTCAAACTGATGGTCCAAACAGAGTGGAGCCATCGTAAGGGGCATTCATGAAGGACACCCTAAAGGGCTCCACAAAATCACATAGCTTTATCTAGGCATGCCTCCTTAGGTAAAGTCCTGAATCAGCTGCTCGTGAGACACCCTCCATGATATGGGAGATCAGCCTCATCGATGAGTTGACGACGAAAGAGTGGTCAGCTTGGGAGAAATTTTCTTAAATTCGTCCTCAAGCAAGGACTCGGAGAAAACCTGAGAGTTCCTTGATCAGATCTCTCTGAAGTCGGGTAAAATGAGCTAAGTATCTCAATGACCTCAGCGTAAAGGTGGCCGAGGATTAAATGCGCTTCCCAAATTTCTCCAAAGCTCTGGAATCCTTGTTAGGTGGATGGACATTAGCAATTTTTTCTGACAGCTCTTTCTTAGTGGCTGCCTCCACCATGCTGGCATCACCTCTATGGCTCTGCTCGACAGTGGCACAGGAAAATAATTTTCTTGGGTGGCAAAAGCCAGGGTACCTTTTTGGCTGGGCTTGTATAGGCCCCGCAGGGCTGATAGCCTAGTACCTACCTATGAACTATGGGACCTTTACTCCAATAATTTCTATCTGCAGGGTGCACCAGAAAACTATCAAGTCATTTGTGTATGGGCTTGATGGTGTCCAGTTCCTTCCATGCCTGGTGGGACACTAAGTCAGCCAGGGTGTCCACCTGGGGGGAGGGTCACCCAGGATGCAGATGGGCCCATCCCAAATACCTTCAAGACAACTGACTCCTCCGAAAAAGGAGGTTGGGCAGACCATCCACCTTTCTGCTTCAGGATTTCTAATATGTCCCCCCCCAAAGAAGAGGTCTTCCAGTGGGGATCGGGAGGATCCTTCTTCCTCACCGAAGTCAGTGTCCTTGGTTAAAGACTCCAATGGGGAGTCAATGTGCCGCCTTTTGCACATCTGCCGAGGGACTTCTTCAGCTGGGTACGCTGGGGAAGTGTCGAAAGACAGTGATCCCTCCTGACCAGGGAGTTCTTACAGGCTGTTCGGGATAGGAAGACTCATGGCAGAATGAATGGGCTCAAGGTCTGGATCTGACAGCTGCACGGGGGTGAACTGAGGGACATGTGTCGGCAGATCTACTCGGGAGAAAACCCTCTACACACTCTGAAAGGCTGAAGGACCAGAAAAAGCCCTTTCTGTCTCTACAGAAGCCAAAACCACTGTGGAAGAACAGCCAGGACTCGCTCCAGATCTGCAACCTCCAGAAGGGATCAGACCCTAACTGTTGAGCATCGAAGAGCCTAGGGGAAGGGATGGCTCCAACAAGGATGGAGCCAACCTCAGTCCCCCAGACCCTACACAGACACCATGGCTCCAAGACCCATTCTGCTCTGAGAAAATTGAAACAGGGCTAGTCAAGGGATTCCTCTGCTTCGAGGCAGGTAGCTTTCCCTGCACCAAACCCAGCACACATGGCAGTCCTGCATCCTGTGACTTGGGAACTGAAGGTTGGATCGAGAAGGAGTTATGCTGGTATGGCCCGGGTAGCTCATGGACTGAATATAGGAGGATTTACTTTTAAAGCCATGCTGCCTGTTCAGGCTGTCTCGTCTGATGCAGGATTGACTTTTAGTGAACAAGATTTCTTCACCTGCAGAGCCACTAAGTAGCAGGAGGATTCATAATTATTTAGAGAGGTAACTGCAGAGCTTGTTCGGTGCAGCCAACCGTTGGCGTGACAAAAGAGTAAGATATGAGGAATCAGAGCCGAAAAGGGATCTAAATTACGTTGTCTAGCCCAAATAGCAAACCTTTTCCATTTACTGGAACACACCTAATTAGTAGATGGCTTTTGAGAGGTCAAAACAGTGATCCTCATGGAGGAAGGAAACCTGGACTGCGAAAGAATTACTGGAACTGGAGAAACCATGCAGTTAAATGAAGAGTCCAGAGATTTGGAAGTGGAAGTCCCCAGGAATGGGAGATGAGATCCGGAATGGGATCCAATATCCAAGGCAGTTACCTCAGATGAGACCATAACAGGGAGAACCAAGCCTGCTGAGGCCAGAAGGGAGCAATGAGGATGAGAGGGGTCTTCAGGTGGCAAGCTTTCTGTAATACACTGGGGAATCAGAAGAGTAGGAGGATAAACATAAAGGAGTCTTGGTGGCCAACTGTGAATCAGAGTGTCCCTGGATGACTCTCCTGCTGGAGGAATCGGAGCAAAGTAATTGCTGCATTTGCAGTTGACTGGGGAGGCAAAGAGCTCGCAGCATGGCTGACCCCAACTGTTGAATATCTGATTTGCTACCAATGGATTCAGGGAACACTCGTGGGGACTCTAGATGGACCTGCTGAGTTTGTTGGCCAGGACCTTGGAACTGCTGGGAATGTGAGTTGCAAGAAAACAGCACCTGGAAAACATCACCCATTCCCACACTCTCATGGCCTTTCTGCACAGGGGATAAAGACTGTGTTCCCCCTTGCTTCTTGATGTACCAGACCACCGCCATGTTGTCTGTTTGCACTGCTATGGTCCCCTAGGAGGCAATCCTGAAAGGATTGCAATGTTACGACTACCCTCATCTCTAGGATGTTTATGTGCAATTTGGTCTCTATGGGGGACTGCATGCCTTGAACCATCCTGCCTTGAAAATGACCCCATCCCAACAGGGAAGCATCCATGATCACTGTGGCCTTCGACTGGCGAAGACAAAAGGGCCTGCCTGAAATTAGATACTGGGTCTGAAATCACCACGCAAGGTGATTCCTGCACACCTGAGAAATCTTGAATGTCATGGATATGGGGTGAATCTGAGTGGACCACTGAACTGCCAGAGTCCGCTGCAGAACTCGCGTGTGATACCTGGCAAGAGGAAATAATTGGATGGCAGCTGCCATTGAATCTAGTGCTTGTAGAATCAGATGGAATGATGAACGCTCTAGAAACATAACACAAGAGACCTGATCCTGAATAAGAACACCTCTGTGTAAGGGCAGTGCTGCGGTCTCTAATATCGTGTCCAAATGCACCCCGATAAACTCCAAACTTTGGCATGGAGAAAGGTTGGACTTCAGCAAACTGACTGATTCCCAGACAGTGAAAAGGATTGCGGGCATAAGAGGTGGCCATTGATAAATGATGCCTCATGGGGGCCATGAAGAGCTGATCATCCAAGTACGGAAAGACCTGGAATCTTGGCAGCCAGAGATGGGCTGCCACCACTGCCATACATTTGGTAAAAACCTGGGAGGGCTGAGGTGAATCCAGAGGTCACAGCTCTGAACTGATGACTGGCCCTCAACTGAAAGCATAGGTGTCTCCTGGAGCACCTGTCGGTTTTGATATAATATGCGTCCTTCAGAAAGTACAGTTGTGTACACTTACCATAAATGTAGATGTTAGAGTGTCTTCACTGTTGCAGTCATGACCGTAGGGTTCTCCCCTGCCGGCAGGCAGTCCTCGGTCGGCCAGAATCCTAAAGTCTGGGTCCGGCGTCGGCTGCTCAGCCATGCTCCCTGACATCAGAGCGCCAGGAGTACAAACCTGACAGCCGAAGCCATGTTCTCCAGTTTTTCTTGCCCCAGATGTCAGGAGTTCCAAAATGAGTAAGATCCCATACCCCTTGCAAAAACACCTCAGAAGAAGGGTGAAGAAGGGAACCACATAAAAGAAAAAATAAGAGGGGACAGGAGGAGGGTAACCCAGACTGCAACAGTGAAGACACTCGAACATCTACATTTATGGTAAGTGTACACAACTGTACTATGTTCATCGTGTTTCACTGTTGCAGTCATGACTGTAGGGTTGAATCCCAAAGCAGAATAAAAGGGAGGTGGTCATAAAGTAGAGGGGGCGGCTAAAAAGCCCTGCAAGACTGCAGAAGCAAAGCCTGCCCTAGACTTAGAGTAGAGATGTAGATTGTAGTGCTTAGAAAAAGTATGCACTGAACTCCAAGTTGCAGCTTCCAAAATGTCTTTGGTAGGAACTCCCCTGAGGAAGGCAGCTGAAGTGGCAGCAGCTCTGGTAGAGTGAGTCCTTATACTCCCTGGGATTTGCTTTCTATGGTGTGAATAGCAAAATCTGATTCCATGAGCAATCCATTTAGAAATGGTCTGTTTTGAAATGGCTTTACCTTGGGAACTTGAAGCATAAGAAACAAACAATTGCTCTGATTTCCTGATGTCCTTGGTTCTGTCCAGGTAAAAACATAGTTGTCTGTGTACATCCAAGGAATGCAAGATCCTTTCCCCCTTATTTTGAGGACTGGGGAAAAAAGTTGGCAAGTGAATAGTTTGATTTAAAGCCACTTTGGAAACCACCTTAGGCATGAAAGTAGGATTAGTCCTTAAAGACACCCTGTCTTGATGAAAAATAACATAAGGTTCCACAGCCATGAGAGCTTGCAACTCCGAAACTCTCATGGCAGAGGTCAGAGCTAACAGGATAGCCGTCTTCCAAGATAAAAACTAGATGTCAGATGTGACAGCAGGTTCAAAAGGAGGTAAGGTGAGTTTTTCCAAAACATAGTTGAGATCCCAAGCAGGAATGGGTGGAGATCTAGGGGGCCTTAAGTTCTTAGCTCCTCTGAGAAACTGTCTCATGAGCTGGTGGGAAAAGATTGGAGGGTCTGTATTATAATGAGCAGAAATAGCAGAGGCATGTATCTTTATGGAAGAGAAAGAGGGACCCTTATGTAAGAGGTCTGTCAGGTAAAGAAAATCAGAGGAATGTTAGGAATAAGAGGATCTGAATCCTGAGCCTGCATCCAGGAGCAAAATCTTTTCCATTTTCCTGCATAAGATTTCCTAGTGCTAGGACGTTTGGCTTCTAACATGACATCCATAACCTGCTTGGGTAGGAGAGAATGAATCATGGACCCTGGATTAACCAGGCCGCCAGGCTGAGAGTTTTGACATGGGAGTGCAGAACCTGACCCTGGTGTTGGGACAGAAGGTTTGGAGTCTGTGGTAATACCCAAGGGGGCTCCAGACAAAGGTTTTTCAGTGTTGGGTACCAAAACTGTCGAGGCCAATTTGGGGCCAGCAAAATTATCATCTTGGGCTTGTCCTGTTTGATCTTTAATAACACCCGTGGAAGAAGAGGTAGAGGCGGGAAGGCATACCCAGAGAGGTTTCTCCAACTGAATGACAGTGCATCCACTTTCCAAGCTAGTTCGTGGAATGTCCTGGTGCAAAAAATCTGTAGTTGATGATTGAGACGGGATGCAAAGAGGTCTATGTGAGGACATCACCAGACTGCTGTAATCATCTAGAATATTTCGGTGTCCAGCATCCATTCGTGTGGGTCCGACAGATTTCTGCTCAGACTGCCAGGAAGTTTTGCTTCCCTGGTAGAAACTGAGCTTGAAGGTCCAGTTTGCAAGCTAGAGCTGTGTCCATAGATTCATGGCTAGTCTGCAAAGGGGATAGGAATGAGATCCCCCTTGCTTGTTTATGTACCACATAACTGTGGTGTTGTCTGTCCATATCAGTAGCTGTCCTGGTTGTAGAAGATTCCTGATAGCCAATAGAGCGTTCTGAACGGCTAACATTTCCTTTAAATTGATATGCAGGTGCTTCTGATCCTTTGTCCAAAGACCCTGCAGACAGTTGCCCTGAAAATGGGCTTCCCATGCATAATCTGAAGCGTCCGTGGTTAGTATCTGAGTGGCTGGAGGCAGACTGAAGGATTTTCCTTTGTTTAGAGTACATGCCTTGGACCACCAAAGGAATTCCTTTTGAAGACAAGGCAGGACGGTGATCTGTATGTCTAAACTGTGGCAATGCTGAGACCATACACTTTTTAGGTACCACTGTATTTTCCTCATATGTAGTCTTGCATATGGTACGAGAAGGATGCAGGAGGCCATGTAACCCAAAGCCTGCAGGAATTTCCTTGCAGATAGCTGAGTTAATGTTGCAAAGGTTTTGAAAGTTGAAGCCAGCTGTAATTGTTTTTCGTATGTCAGAAATGCCATCTGGGTTGTTGTGTGTAGAAGAGCACCCAGAAAAGTTATCTGTTGTGAGGGTGTCAAATTTGACTTTTTTATGTACACAGTGAATCCCAGGAAAGTACAGTTTTGTACCTACCATAAATGTAGATGTCCGATAGATATGCAACTGCAGTCATAACATATGGGTTGTCCTGTCTCAGGCAGCCCTCGGTCGGCCGGATTCCAAAGTCTGGGTCCGACGTCGGCTGATGTCGCATTTCTCTCCGACGTCAGAGCGGCTGGAGTACATAAGCATCAGCCGACGCCATTTTCTTCAGTGTTTCTTGCCCCAGATGCCAGGTGCCCTCCAAGGAAGGCTGTAATCAAATTGGAAGACAAAAACAGGATTCCAGACAAATAAATGAGCAATAAACAGATACACCATAACAGATATCCCCAGCTAAGAGAAACAGGGATAGGAGTGGACCCTAGGCATAGAGGGGTATGGAGGGAGGGAAAATCCGACTGCAGTTGCATATCTATCGGACATCTACATTTATGGTAGGTACAAAACTGTACTATGTCCTTCAAGAATGCAACTGCAGTCATAACATATGGGTAGAATACCATAGCTTAGCTGGAGGAGGAGGAATGCTCTAGGAAAAAGATGGTGTGGCAATCAAATCACAAACACAACGAAAAAAGTAAAGGCAACAGCCTGAAAAACAACGCCAGTTCAAAGAAGAAATTTATTGCAGCTTAGCCATAGCAGCAGCAGCCTTCAATGAGCATAATTACAAACACACACCCACTCCATTATATATCATAATTAATTAAACAATATAATCAATTAACCAATAAAAATGTATATAATATAACATTTAAAAGGTGTGGCAATCAAACCCTGCAGGACTGCCAAAGGAAAGCCTGCACTGGATCTGGAGTACAGAGGGAGATTGTAGTGTTTGGAGAATGTATGCACGGAGCTCCATGTAGCAGCTTCTAGAATGTCCTTAGTAGGCACCCCTCTTAAGAATGCTGTAGAGGTGGCTGTAGCTCTGGTGGAATGTGGTCTGACATTGGCTGGAACAGTCTTTCCATGAAAGGAATAACAGAATCTGATGCAACGTCCAATCCATTTTGAAATAGTCTGTTTTGAAATTGCTTTTCCTTGGACTGCAGGGGCGTAAGCTACAAAAAGTTGTTCAGACTTCCTACTGGTCTTGGTTCTGTCCAGGTAGTATCGAAGTTGTCTGTGAATGTCCAAGGTATGTAACAGTCTTTCCCCCTTATTCTCAGGATTGGGGAAGAAAGCAGGCAGATGAATAGCTTGATTTACAGAAACCCTAGATACCACCTTTGGCATAAAGGTAGGGTTGGTCCTTAATGAGACCCTGTCTCTGTGGAAGATTATGAATGGTGGTATTGCCATTAGGGCCTGTAGTTCCGAAACCCTTCTTGCTGAGGTAATTGCCAACAGGAAAGCTGTCTTCCATGAGAGAAATTGCAAGTCGACTGAAGCTGCTGGCTCAAATGGAGGTAGAGTCAGTTTTTCAAGGACAAAGTTGAGGTCCCAGGCTGGCACTGGAGCCTTTCTTGGTGGCTTAATGTTCTCGATTCCCCTGAGGAATTGCCTTAGCAAAGGATGTGAAAAGACAGGCGGATCAGTGTTATATCTAGCTGAAATAGCTGAAGCATGCATCTTTATGGAAGAATATGAGAGTCCATTCTTTAGCATATCTGCCAAATATTCCAGGATGAGTGGGATGCTCAATAATGATGCATCATGTCCCTTGCTGGTATTCCAAATGCTGAATCTCTTCCATTTTGCTAAGTAAACCTTTCTGGTGGATGGTCTTCGAGCCTCTGTTAATATCCGCTGAACTTCCTTGGAGAGAGATAGGTTGAGGTTATTCATGGGATCTCCCAGGCTGTTAGCTGCAGTGTCTGAAGGTTTGAATGCACTGTTTTGAAGTTGTGTTGAGTCAAAAGTAGGGGCCATTGGGGAAGGGCCCACTTCTTGGTGTGAAATATGCTCCGTAGTAGTGGATACCAGTGTTGTCTTGGCCAGTCCGGAGCTATTAGGATCCCCTTGGGTCTCTGCTTTGATCTTTAGTAATACTGAGGTCATCAGTGGCAGAGGTGGGAATGCATAGATTTTTAGGAAGTTCCAGTTGAATGAGAGAGCTTCTATTTTCCAAGCTTGTGGATGGTATGTCCTTGAGCAGAATTTTTGTAGATGATGGTTGAGGTGAGAGGCAAATAGGTCTACTTCTGGCCTGCCCCATGTCGAAGTGAGTTGTGTGAAGATCTTCGGATGTAACCTCCACTCGTGTGGATCTGTGAAATTCCTGCTTAGGCTGTCCGCCAGCACATTGTCTTTGCCTGGAACAAACTGGGATTGTAACTGTATGTTTAGGCTCAGTGATTTTTCCCAAAGATTCATTGTCAGTCTGCAAAGGGGGTAAGAATGGGTGCCCCTTGCTTGTTTATATACCACATCACAGTGGTGTTGTCTGTCCGTATCAGTAAATGGCCTTGCTGAAGTTGTTGTCGAAAGGCCTCGCTGGCATGCATTACTGCCAGCATTTCCTTTTGGTTTATATGCAGATGTGTTTCCTTTGGAGACCATTGTCCTTGTATACACCTGTCTTCCATGTGCGCCCCCCCATCCAAGGTCTGAGGCGTCTGTGGTCATGGTCTGTGTTATCTGTGGTTTTTTGAATGACATACCTGTGTTTGCCTGGCTTACCGAGGCCCACCATAGGAATTCCTTTTGTAGGCATGGAATGAGCGGTATGTTTGTCTCTAAGTTGTTGCTGTGCTGAGACCATAGGCTTTTTAGGTACCATTGAAGCTTTCTCATGTGTAGTCTTGCTAATGGAACCAGGAGAATGCAGGATGCCATGTAACCCAGGGCCTGTAGGAATCTCCTTGCAGTCATCTGGGTGAGTTTTGCCAAACCTTTGAAATAATGAGTTAACTTCTCTTGCTTGTCTTCTGTCAGGTAAGCCATTTGAGAGGCTGTGTCTAATTTGGCTCCTAAGAAGATTATTTGCTGGGATGGTTGAAGTCTTGACTTTTGGAAGTTGACTGTATCCCAGAGCCTGAAGTAATCGTATGACATAGTCCAAGTTTTTTGTCAACATCAATTTGTCCTCCGCTTGTATGAGGCAGTCGTCCAGGTACGGGTAAATTTGGATCCCCTGGAGCCTGCAATGAGCAATTACTGAAGCCAGGCATTTTGTGAATACTCTGGGCGCAGTAGATAAGCCAAATGGCAATGCTGAGAATTAATAATGCTCTGGCCCTGCAAGAAATGTGAGGTATCTTCTGCAACTGTGTCTGATAGGGACATGCAGGTATGCCTCCTTGAGGTCCAGAGTAATCAGCCAAGACCCCTTGCCCAGCATGGGAAGGAGTTGCTGTAGAGTCAGCATTTTGAACTTTGGTACTATGAGAAAGGTGTTTAATGTGGACAAATCCAGTATTGGTCTCCATTGAGATTCTTTTCTTGGAACAAGGAACAGTCTTGAGTAAAACCCCTGGCCTTGTTCTTGTTGTGGAACTCTTTCTATTGCTTTTATCAGAGCCAGCA